>NC_025993.2:49923844-50018104 GCF_000442705.2 Elaeis guineensis
TGAGATCTGGCCACGGAGGCCGTAGATCGCCTAGTGGATGCCTTTCGGGGAGGCATCAGGTGGGGATCTGGCAGGAGAAGAAGAAGATGTCGAAGAAGATGACCGGAAACAGTCCCGTCGAGTACTCCTTTAAGAACAAGGGTCCTGCGAAGATACAAAGTCCTTCCTCTAGCGCCAATTCTGTTGGTGCAGAATTCCGCCGATGTCGGAGAAGCTGGAGTCGAGGGGATCGCGGCTGCCGTCGGGACCTGCAAAGAAAGTCTAAACCGGAGTTGGGGGTGCTCCAGCAAGACCCTCCAACGCTCAAGTCAGTATTCTGCTTCAACAAAAATGGAGCACTCGAATGGAACTTTTAGCAGAGTTTCGAGATAGAATTTTTAGCTTAGAAGAGAACATATCTGGGGGGTCGCTTTTATAGACGGGAGAGCGTAACCGATTGACAGCGACGTCCGTAACTGCCTGATAGTGGGCCGTTCAGGGCCACACGGAGTTTGTTACAGAGAGTGGAGTGGTGTCCGTTGTCACGACTTGTCAGAAAGTGGTGGGGCCATGTGAAGTTTGTTATGGAGAGCGGAGTGGTGTCCGTTGTTGCGACTTGTAGGAGAGTGGTGGGGCCACGTGGGGTCTGTTACAGAGAGTGGAGTGGTGTCTGTTGTCGCGACTTGCCGGAGAGTTCAGACCGGACGGCTGAAGCTCGATTGAGACGTCTGGTGGAACGGAATAGCTCTCTGTCTCAGCAATTTAAGAGAAGCTCAGATGTTTCCGAAGTTGCTGACGGGTTGACTGTGGTTGGGTGCCTTAGGCGTTGATGCTGTAGGCAAAAGTTATCTGCTGTAGAAGCTCGGACGAAAACTTTCTGTTGGAGAAGTCCGGCAGGAGTCTGATTGCTAGAGAAGTCCGTCTAAAATTTGTCTGATGTAGAAGCTCGTCTGAAGACTGTCCGCTGGAGAGGTCCGGTTTCATGAGGAATCCAGCAGAAGGTCGATCGATAGTGGAGTTCGGAAGGCATTGTGGAAGTTCGTCCGCTGAAGGAGTTTGGAATTCAATTCTGTTGTAGAAATTCGGACGGAGTCCGATTCTTGTAGGAGTCCGGAAGGAGGCCGCTTACTGTAGAAGTTCGGACGGAGTCCGATTGCCGTGAAAGCTCGGATTGAGACTTCTTATTGTAGAAGTTCGGATGAAGTTCGCTTGCAATAGAAGTTCGTAGTAGAGATCCGGCTGGTGGAGCCCGTCCGTTGTAGAAGTTTGTCTGGAATCCATCCGCTGTAGAAGTTCGGATGGAGTCCGACTCTTGTAGGAGCTCGAATGAAATTTGGAAGGCGATCAACCACCGTAGAAACTTGGATGGAGTCTGGTTACTGTAGAAGTCTTGCTGCTGGAAAAGCTCAGACATTAACGAAGTCCGGAAGAAGTTCGGAGTAAAGTCGATCGTGGCAGGAAGAAGTCTGGAAGAGATTCGGAGAGTAGTCGATCACTGTAGAAAATCGGTTGATAGTGAAGTCCAGAGAGCATTTAGAGCAGTCCGATAGATGAATGAAGAAGCTCATTATTGGAGAAGTCCGGATGGCACGATAGGAGTTCGTCCGTTGGAGGAATCTGGAGGACACTGTGGAAGATCGACCGCTGGAGGAGTCCGGACGGTACTGTGTAAGCTCGGACGGTCGGGGGAGTTCAGAAAGATGCCGCACAAGATCGAAAGCCGGAAGAGTCCTGGGAGGGTTGGCCTCTCACGAACTTCGGCTGGGGTTATTTTATACCCAACAATATGTAAATGTATGTATTCCTCTTCAGAGGATGGTGGAGCTCTGGATGCCTAAGCAACCCTTCAGTGGTCTAGACGGACCTCCGATGGCCTCCCCAACCTTTCCCACTCCTTGCTTTCCCCCCTTCTCTCTCCCTCTCTTTTCCTCTGTTTCCTTCTCCCTCCCCCCATCCTCACCAGTGTTTTGTTTCGAATACCAGAATCGTTCTAGTCGGCCCATAACTACAAATGTTGGAAGCTTATCTGACATCGCATGAAAGATTATATTATATTGAACAGGAAAGAGATATTAACAGACTAGCCACTAATTTGTCTTCAGAATTAGTTGCTTGAGTTACCTTTCTCCCCATTCTAGTTGCTAAGTGGGGTGCTAGGTTATGTTTGAGAGACAATAACTACACTCTGTAACTTGGTGTGCAGCTACAATTCCGCTAGCAAAAATTATGACTTGGATGTTGTTGGGTATAAAATCCCCCCCCCCCAGCCGAAGTTCGTGACAGGAGTGACCCTCCGGGGATCCAACCAACTTCCGACCTCCGACAACGTCACTTCAAACCTCCCAGGCGGCCGAGCCTCCGCAACACTCCCAAATTTTGCCGACGGACAGGACCCCGCCAGTGTCGACCGGATTCTTCGCGACGTCCGGACTCCTACGGGAGCCGGACCTCGTCCCCGACTCCGGCTGCAGGCAGACTTCGTCCGGACTCCTACGGGAGCCGGACTCCGCCCACGACTCCAATCGCAGGCAGACTTCGTCCGGGCTCCTACGGGAGCCGGACTCCGCCCACGACTTCACCTGCAGACTTTGTCCGGACTCCTACGGAAGCCGAGCTCCGCCAACGACTTCACTTACAGGTAAACTTCGTCCGGACTCCTACGGGAGCCGGACTTCGCCCCCGACGCCAATTGCAAGTGAACTGCATCCGGACTTCATCTCCGGCTTCGACCGCTGGTAAACTTCGTCCGGACTCCTACGGGAGCCGGACTTCGCCCCTGGCTTTAATTGCAGGTAGACTTCGCCCAGACTCCTACGGGAGCCGGATCTCATCCCTGACTCCGGCCGCAGGAAGACTTCGCCCGGACTCCTACGGGAGCCGGACCTCGTCCCCAACTCCGGCTGCAGGAAGACTTCATCCGGACTCCTACGGGAGCCGGACTTCGCCCCCGACGCCAATTGCAAGTGAACTGCGTCCGGACTCCTACGGGAGCCGGACTTCGTCCCCGGCTTCTACTGCAGGTAAACTTCGTCCGGACTCCTACAGGAGCCGGACTTCACCCACAACTCCAATTGCAGGTAGACTTCGTCCGGACTCCTACGGGAGCCGGACTTCGCCCCCAACTCCAATTGCAGGAAGAC
Organism: Elaeis guineensis; assembly: GCF_000442705.2. Taxonomy (NCBI): domain Eukaryota; kingdom Viridiplantae; phylum Streptophyta; class Magnoliopsida; order Arecales; family Arecaceae; genus Elaeis; species Elaeis guineensis. Next base: position 49,926,964 of record NC_025993.2, read on the forward strand.
TCAGCCCGGACTCCTACGGGAGCCGGATCTCGTCTCCGACTCCGGCCGCAGGAAGACTCCGTCCGGACTTCGTCCCCGACCCCAACTGCTGGAAGGCTTCGCCCGGACTCCTACGGGAGCCGGGCTCCATCCTCGACCTCGACTGCTGGTAAACTTCGTCCGGACTCCTAAGGGAGCCGGACTTCGCCCCCAACTCCAATTGCAGGAAGACTCAGTCCGGACTCCTACGGGAATCGGATCTCGTCTCCGACTCCGGCCGCAGGAAGACTCCGTCCGGACTTCATCCCCGGCTTCTAGTGCAAGCAGACTTCGTCCGGACTCCTACGAGAGCCGGACTTCGCCCCTGACTTCAATCGCAAGAAGACTCCACCCGGACTCCTACGGGAGCTAGATCTCGTCTCCGACTCCAGTTGCGGGAAGACTCCATCCGGACTCCCATGGGAGCCGGACCTCATCCCCGACTTCGACTGAAGGAAGACTTCGTCCGGACTCCTACAGGAGCCAGACTCCGAGCTCCTCTCAGACGGATAGCTAACCACCTCTCTCCGCCAGACACTCCAGCCGAACTTCGGCCGACAGGCCTGGACCCCCTGGCGGGCCACAGTAACGGCCACGATTCTGCTCCACTCCCTGCGGCGGATCCTACGCAGCTCCATCACTCCCTAGCAGGCCGCAGTAACGGCCACGACTCTGTTCCACTCCCTGCGGCGGATCCTACGCAGCTCCATCACTCCCTGGCAGGCCGCAGTAACGGCCACGATTCTGCTCCACTCCCTGCAACGGATCCTGCGCAGTTCCACCACTCCCTGGCGAGTCACGACAACGGACGCCGCTCCACTCCCCGCAACTGATTCCACGTGGCGAGCCATGATGACAGCCACAACTCCACCCCATTACTCTTCATGATAAATTCCTCCTGGCCCCGTACGGCCCACGACGAGGCGATCATAAACAATCGCTATCAATCCTTTGCTCCCCCGTCTATAAAAGGGGACCCCATATACGTTATTCTCTAAGCTCTATTTTCTATCCCAAAACTCTGCTAAAATTTTCGTTCGAGCACTCCATTCTTGTTGAGGCAGAGAACTGACTTGAACGTCGGAGGGTCTTGCCGGAGCAACCCCACCTCCGGTTTAAACTTCTTTTGCAGGTCCCGGCGGCGACCGTAACTCCCTCGACTCCAGCTTCTCCAGCGCAGGCGGATTTTTGCACCAACAGGATTGGCGCTAGAGGAAGGGGTGTGTCTTCGCAGTACCCTTGTTCTTAAAGGAGCGCTCAACGGGATCGCCTCTGGTCATCTTCTCCGACATCCACTCCTCCCACTTGATCTTCGCCCGATGCCTCCCCGCAAAGCATCCACACGGCGATCCACGGCCTCCGCGGCCAGATCTCAGGCTCCGGCCTCACATCCAGTCTCCCAGCCTCTACCCCCTTCTCCGGCAACGGCGGTTGGCACGGAGCAATTCGACCTACTGGTGCAGCAGGTCAGAGGCCTCACTGAAGCTGTGCAGGCCATGCAACAGCAGCAGCAGCCGCAGGCATCAGTGCGACCAGAAAGAGCGTCGCCAGAGCTGCAAAATCCAGCGGTGGGACGGGCCACTTGGGCCAGCCGCCCAGTCTTTCCCGGAAAGACGAATCCAAGGGTGGAAAGCCCCCAATCAGACCACGATTCCACCCCCGGAAGATCTCTACCTCCATCTTGCCAGAAGACCCTCGAGACCCGTAGTCGAGAGGATTTCCTGGACCGGAGACTTCAGGAGATGAACCGGCGGATCGAAGAACTCCGCCACGCTCCCCCCGCTTATGGTGAGGACATTTGTACTGACCCCCCTTTTCCCAAATGATCATGCAGGAGCCAATCCCGCCGAACTTCAAGCTCCCCCAGTTTGAAAGCTACGACGGGACTTCGGACCCGGTTGACCACCTAGAGGCCTTCCGGACAATGATGCTGCTTCACGGCGCGCCCGACGCCATTCTATGCCGAGCCTTCCCATCCACCTTGAAGGGAGCGGCGAGAAACTGGTACACGGCACTGAAGCCGGGTACCATCTTTTCCTTTGATCAGATGAGCCACCAGTTTGTGGCTCATTTCGTTAGCAGCCGGCGTCTCCGGAAGGGCTCGGAGTCCCTCATCAACATCAAGCAGAGGGAGAGGGAGTCTATTCGGGCCTACATCAACCATTTCAATGTCGCCACGCTGGAGGTCCGGAACTTGGACCAATCGGTAGCAATGGCCGCTCTGAAGGGCGGCCTTCAAAAGAACGACCTTTTGTTCTCCCTGGAGAAGAAGTACCCCAGGGATTTTGCTGACCTGTTGGCTCGGGCCGAAGGGTATGCCCGAGCGGAAGAAGCCTTCAAGATGAAGGATGAGGAGACCGCGAGAGAGCGACAGACGGGAGACTCGAGTAAGCCCACAGTCGAAAAAGGGCTGAGAGAAGCTCGGCCACGTTCTCGAACTCCTCCCGGGCACAAGTGCGCCCAGACTCCTCGAGCACACAGGCAGGGAAGCCCGAAGCGTCGAGCTCGGCGGGGCTCTCCCCCAGGAAGGTTCCGCAACTATGCCCCCCTCAACGCATCGAAAACTCAGGTGCTGATGGAAGTCAGAGAGCAGCTCTCACGGCCAGAGAGGATACGCACGTACCCCGGGAAGCGCAACCCCAACAAGTTCTGCCTCTACCATCGTGACCACGGCCACGACACGGAGGAATGCATCCAGCTCCGAGACGAGATCGAGGAGCTCATCCGGCGAGGTCGACTCGATAGGTTCATTCGGTGCCGGCTTGAGGGTAGAGAAGATCGGCCACGGGCCCTGCCACAGCCTGAGCCGCCGAGGAGGGAAGAGCAGCCCGAAGATCGGCCTCCAATCAGGATCATCAACTCCGTCACCGGAGGACCTCAAGGAGGAGTAGACCTTCTACGATCATGGGACTCGAAAAGCCTGTAAATATATTACTAACGACTTTGCTTTGAATTAAAATTCCTTTTGACTTTGCATGGGCTTGTCACGACTGGGGATAACCCCTTCAAACGATCAAAACAAGGTCATGTTAGGAACAGGAGGAGAACCTCGTCCTAACATAAATAAAATGAAAGTCCGATTATTTTAAGATCGGATTGGGAGAGAGGCCCATATAACGGCCCTTAGGTGCCCCCATGACCATGTTAGGAACAGGAGGAGAATCTCGTCCTAACATAAATAAAATGAAAGTCCGATTATTTTAAAGTCGGATTGGGGGAGAGGCCCATATAACGGCCCTTAGATGCCCCCATGGCCATGCTAGGAACAGGAGGAGAACCTCGTCCTAGCATGAGCAAAGACGAAGGCCCGATTCTTTTAGACCGGATGGGGGAGAGACCCTACAACGCCCTAATGTGCCCCCACAGCCATGTTAGGAACAGAAGGAGAACCTCGTCCTAACGTGAGCAAAGTCGAAGGCCCGGTTCTTTTAGACCGGATGGGGGGAGAGGCCCTACAACGCCCTAATGTGCCCCCACAGCCATGTTAGGAACAGGAGGAGAACCTCGTCCTAACGTGAGCAAAGTCAAAGGCCCAGTTCTTTTAGACCGGATGGGGGGAGAGGCCCTACAACGCCCTAATGTGCCCCCATAGCCATGTTAGGAACAAGAGGAGAACCTCGTCCTAACGTGAGCAAAGTCAAAGGCCCGATTCTTTTAGACCAGATGAGGGGAGAGGCCCTACAACGCCCTAATGTGCCCCCACAGCCATGTTAGGAACAGGAGGAGAACCTCGTCCTGATATGAGCAAAGTCGAAGGCCCGGTTCTTTTAGACCGGATGGGGGGAGAGACACTTGCAACGACCCTTATGTGCCCCCACAGCCCCGTTGGGAACAGGAGGAGAACCTCGTCCCAACTTGAGCTGAGATCGACTACGTCAAGAACAGAAGGAGAACCTCGTCCTGACGATGACAAAAACCCAGCTGCCCAACAAAATCAGATAAAGGAAAAAGTCCCCTCAATGGCGCCCCTACACTTCTACGCGACCCCACAAAAAGCAAGGGGAGGACCCTCACTCGGAAAAGAGGAGGAAAATTAAAAAGAAAAGCGACGAATTACATCGGCAATAGATGAAAAACAAACCACACCAAAGACCTAAGGAACCTCGTCTCAACAAAGACGGAAAGTTCCTACCAAACATCCCCGGTCTCTAAGAAGACTCTCGACACAGGCCAAGAAAATAATGACCCCTTCGAGGTAATGCGAAGTTCGGACCACCGAGCTCGAGCCTACGGCCATGGACGACAAGAAAAGCAAATCAGCGTGGCGATGACTGGGCACCTCCAAACGACGTCGACGTCGAACAAGTCAAAAGACAAGAGAAGTTCGGCGGACGACAATTTAATACAATACGTGGACGAGGTAACACAAAATCCTCTTTTCATTTCATTCGCGAAATATATACTACAAAGCCCAGAAGGCTAAAGGAACAAAAACAAAACAACAAAAACAACAACGACAGCAACAACGGCGATGACAAACAGACAAGCGACAAAAGAAGACACTTAGAGGAACAAAGGATAAAAAGAGCCCTAAGGGGGCCCGGCTTCCTCCGACCTCGAACTTTCGGCTTCGACCCTCGCTAGGGAGCGCCTTAAACTTTCGACCTCTGCTTCCAATTCCCTCTCTCTCATTAATATCTCCATGTATCTCCGGTGAAATCGCTGGTTTTCGTTCTCCGCCTCTCGATGCCTTTTTCTCAGGACCTCGGATTCCGCCTCCGCATCCTTGACGGCATACTGCTCGCATACCAGCTGGATCTTCAATTGCTGCAGCTCGACCTTCCCCTCCCCAAGGGCGACAGATAGCTCTTCTGCGGTTCTTCTCAGGGATTGGAGTTCGCTGGAATCCCGAGCGGAAGCAAGCTGAGCCCCTCCAGCTAGCTGTCCTTGAAGGCGGGCAACTTCGTCGGTCGCCATCCTGAGCCTCCCTTTGTATTCGTCCACCTGCTTGCGCCAGCCGGCCCGGTACGCATCATAGCTCGCCTCGGCATCCTGGAGCTGTTGCTGGAGGTCGGAGACCTTCTTCGACCATTCCCGATCATTGTCGGCCCGAGTCAAAAGCCGGGATGAACTTCCTTCCAGCTGACCAATCCTCTCCTGGGCAGCCGACAGCTCCACCCTGAGAGAACTGATCTTGGCAGCTTGAGCCCAAATTTGATCGCTGGCGCGCTTCTTGTGTTCCTTAAGCTCCTTCTCGAAGTTCGCCTTCCTCCGGCTGTACTCCATGATCCCCTTCACGTGGAGATTCCGAAAGCGGGTGGCCTCCGCGGTGGCTTCAGAGTAGCTCTCCCTCAACCTGCGGAGTTCGCCATCCATCTTCTTCGACCTCTTCGTCAAATGATGAACTTCCTTCTTCAGACGCTGGATCGTGGACTTCAGCGGGATCCCCCGTGGTAGGGGAAGCGCTACGGCAGGACACTGCCATCGGGAGACAAAAGCGTCAAGGCGCGTCTCATTGCAGAAAGAAAAACAAAAAGGAGAAAGGAAGAGAGGAGAAGCCATCCACGATGAGAAATTCTACTTTATTGATTGAATGATTCTTAAAGACAAAAAGGAAAGGAAAAATTGCAGTAAAAGAAAAATGCAAGGTCGGAGGTCTCAGACCTCAGCAGTAGCAGTAGGAGAGGGACCGGCCTCATCTTCAGACTCCTCGCCCAAGAAGCTGAGATCGAGCTCAGGAAATTTTCTGGCCACCTTCTCCTGGCAGAGCTCGAACCCCTTGATGAATGCTTCTTGGCCGAATCGGAAGTTCAGGTCCCTCATCTCCGCAGAGGCCTTGAACTCCTCCACCGCAAGAAACCTGGCCTCTGAGACCAGGACCGGAATCTGCTCCGCCAAATTGGCGACCTCGGCCTCCGCCTTTCTCACCGTCTCCTCCAAGGTCTGCTTCTCTTCCTCCCGGGCCTGCTTTTCTTTCTCCAGGGCCTCTTGGAGGGTAACTACCTCGACTGCCTTCTCTTCGAGACGGACGATTCCGGCCCGGCGACGCTCCTCCGCCTGGATGGCGTCCCTCCTCGCCCGGTTCGTCGCCTCGATATTGGCAAGGAGCTGGTGCCCAATCTGCAAGGGCAGCTAGGAGATCAGAACAAGGGTCGAAAAGCCAATTAAATGAAGATTTGTTTACCTCGAGGAAGGACCCTAGGGAGTCCCAAACCCGCTGCTCAGGATCGGCGCGATCGATCCTCTCGACGACTTCAGGTAGAATGCAGCCGTCGATCAACCGCTTGATCAAATCCCTGTCATTGAAGGGATTCTCCGACTCTTCTTCAGAACCAAGGGACTCCTCAACGGCGGCTCGACGGCTACTCACCCTGCGGACCACCGACTTCCTTCTCCTCCCCCTCTCGACCACGGGCGCCTCCGTGGAACGGACCCCCGAAACGGGAGCCCCAGTGGGGAGACTCCTTGTAGAGGCCCGGGGAGCCAATGGTTCGGCATTCGAAGGAACGTCGACCGCGGGGGCCACATGGACAAGCGCGACCGAGCTAGTCTCCTCCACTCTGGCTTTCTTTGCTGATCCGGAGGCCGAGGCGCCTTTTCTTTTGTGGGCCTTGAGGCCCCTGGCGAGCATCCGTACTGCTTCAGCGTCCATTTCTGAAAAAAAATCAAATCAAAAATCAGCGATGGGGTGAAAAAGGAAGAAGTGACACGCAAAAAAAAAAAAAAAAAAAAAAAGAAAGAAAAAAAAAGAAGAAGGACGGAAGAAAAGAAGAAAAAAGGAAAGATGGAATACTCGCAGGATCTTGGGGGCTCAGGCCGATGTTGAACAAAAATTGCTCCTTCAGAAGGTTAGGAAGGGAAGGAGCGGAATAGTCAAGAAGCTTCCGGACGGCCTGAAGGTCGTCCTCCCCCAGGCTGGGAGCCCGGCGGACAGAGTCCCTTAGAGAGCCCCAAGGGGGCAATCCAAGCCTCAAGGTCGGACAGTGGACGAAGAGGTATTTCCCCTTCCAATTGTGGATTGAAGAGGGAGCACCTTTCAGCAACCCCTTCTTGCCAAACTGGGGGGAGAAATACCACCAGTCCTTCGCCGAAGGGTGACGCTTAAAGGTGTAAAAATGCCTAAACAAAGAAAGGGATGGCTGAACTTCAACTACGTGGCAAAGGGAGAGGAACCCTATCAAAAACCTAAAGGAATTCGGAGCAACTGAAGCTAAAGAGATATCAAAGAAGCGGAAAAAGGCAACGACAAAGGGCGGAAGCGGAAGCCGGAGCCCGGCACGGAAGGCCTCCTGGTACAGGCAGAAACGACCGGGTGGGGGAGTGCTAGCCCGGTCGGAGGGGCCAGGAAGCTCCAGATCATACTCCGGAGGAACTCCATACTGAACCCTTATCAGTAGGAGTTCATCCAGAGTCAGGGAGCAGGGAATGGCACCCGGCGCAAAAATCGGGCGAAGCCCAGCCCCAGATGTGGGTTCGTCTACAGAGTGGGGGTCCTGGGGGGCTGAGGCGGAGGAACTCCCGGAACTGCTAGAGGTGGAGGTGCCGAAGACATTTCGAATGATTTCAAACGAAGACCCTAAAGATCCCGGAGAAATCAGGTGGGACAAGGGATGAGGGGTTGCGGGAGACCAAATCAGAGGAATGCGACAGAAGAAAATGGAAGAGAAAAGGCCCCTAAATGGCAAGAAGAAAAACGAAGGTTCCGGGACTAACCTAGATCGCTCTGAAAGATGCAGAGGGGCGAGGACATGGATGACTCGAAGGACGCCTAGGGCCAAGGAAGACGCCAAGGAGGGTCAGGGCTCTCGAAGAAAAGGCGGACATCGATAGAACTTTCAGGCGGAATAGAGCCCCTAAATGCGGAAGGGCGGGTTTAAATAGACCCTGGGATCCGGTGCCATGATGATCGCGAATCCCCCCACGCCGACCCGCGCTCGACACGTGTCCCACTCGCCACGGCAGGCAGCTAAAAGCGGCTGACAGCTGACGGAGCCATTACTACGCCGTATCTGGGCCAACGTACCAGCGGGAATTCCGAAAAATCCCTTCGAATCACCCCGATTCGAAAAGACTCCAGCACGCGCGCATTTAATGCCAAAATATCTGGGGGCGATCGTGCACAGGATTCAAGGGGACAACTTCGGCTGCAAAAATTTCTCTGTACTTCATTCGAAATTCGAACTCGGAAGTATGGGGACTGGTGTTGGGTATAAAATCCCCCTCCAGCCGAAGTTCGTGACAGGAGTGACACTCCGAAGATCCAACCAACTTCCGACCTCCGACAACGTCTCTTCAAACCTCCCAGGCGGTCGAGCCTCCGCAACACTCTCAAGTTTTGCCGACGGATAGGACCCCACCAGCATCGACCGAATTCTTCGCGACGTCCGGACTCCTACGGGAGCCGGACCTCGTCCCCGACTCCGGCTGCAGGCAGACTTCGTCCGGACTCCTACAGGAGCCGGACCTCGTCCCCGACTCCGGCTGCAGGCAGACTTCGTCCGGACTCCTACGGGAGCCGGACTCCGCCCACGACTCCAATCGCAGGCAGACTTCGTCCGGGCTCCTACGGGAGCCGGACTCCGCCCACGACTTCACCTGCAGACTTCGTCCGGACTCCTACGGGAGCCGGGCTCCGCCCATGACTTCACTTACAGGTAAACTTCGTCCAGACTCCTACGGGAGCCGGACTTCGCCCCCGACGCCAATTGCAAGTGAACTGCGTCCGAACTCCTACGGGAGCCGGACTTCGTCCCCGACTTCGACCGCTGGTAAACTTCGTCCGGACTCCTACGGGAGCCGGACTTCGCCCCTGGCTTTAATTGCAGGTAGACTTCGCCCAGACTCCTACGGGAGCCAGATCTCGTCCCCGACTCCAGCCACAGGAAGATTTCGCCCGGACTCCTACGGGAGCCGGACCTCGTCCCCAACTCCGGCTGCAGGAAGACTTCATCCGGACTCCTACGGGAGCCGGACTTCGCCCCCGACGCCAATTGCAAGTGAACTGCGTCCGGACTCCTACGGGAGTCGGACTTCGTCCCCGACTTCTACTGCAGGTAAACTTCGTCCGGACTCCTACGGGAGCCGGACTTCACCCACAACTCCAATTGTAGGTAGACTTCGTCCGGACTCCTACGGGAGTCGAACTTCGCCTCCAACTCCAATTGCAGGAAGACTCAGCCCGGACTCCTACGGGAGCCGAATCTCGTCTCCGACTCCGGCCGCAAGAAGACTCCGTCCGGACTTCGTCCCCGACCCCAACTGCTGGAAGGCTTCGCTCGGACTCCTACGGGAGCCGGGCTCCATCCTCGACCTCGACTGCTGGTAAACTTCGTCCGAACTCCTAAGGGAGCCGGACTTCGCCCCCAACTCCAATTGCAGGAAGACTCAGCCCGGACTCCTACGGAAATCGGATCTCGTCTCCGACTCCGGCCGCAGGAAGACTCCGTCCGGACTTCGTCCCCGGCTTCTACTGCAAGCAGACTTCGTCCGGACTCCTACGGGAGCCGGACTTCGTCCCTGACTTCAATCGCAAGAAGACTCCGCCCGGACTCCTACGGGAGCCAGATCTCGTCTCCGACTCCAGTTGCGGGAAGACTCCGTCCGGACTCCCATGGGAGCCGGACCTCGTCCCCGACTTCGACTGAAGGAAGACTTCGTCCGGACTCCTACGGGAGCCGGACTCCGAGCTCCTCTCAGACGGGTAGCTAACCACCTCTCTCCGTCAGACACTCCAGCCGAACTTCGGCCGACAGGCCTGGACCCCTTGGCGGGCCACAGTAACGGCCACGATTCTGCTCCACTCCCTGCGGCGGATCCTACGCAGCTCCATCACTCCCTGGCAGGCCGCAGTAACGGCCACGACTCTGCTCCACTCCCTGCGGCGGATCCTACGCAGCTCCATCACTCCCTGGCAGGCCGCAGTAACGGCCACGACTCTGCTCTACTCCCTGCGGCGGATCCTACGTAGCTCCATCACTCCCTGTCAGGCCACAGTAACGGCCACGATTCTACTCCACTCTTTGCAACGGATCCTGCGCAGTTCCACCACTCCCTGACGAGTCGCGACAACGGACGCCGTTCCACTCCCCGCAACTGATTCCACGTGGCGAGCCATGATGACAGCCACGACTCCACCCCATTACTCTTCATGATAAATTCCTCCTGGCCCCGTACGGCCCACGACGAGGCGATCATAAACAGTCGCTATCAATCCTTTGCTCCCTCGTCTATAAAAGAGGACCCCAGATACATTATTCTCTAAGCTCTATTTTCTATCCCAAAACTCTGCTAAAATTTTCATTCGAGCACTCCATTCTTGTTGAGGCAGAGAACTGACTTGAGCGTCGGAGGGTCTTGCCGGAGCAACCCCACCTCCGGTTTAGACTTCTTTTGCAGGTCCCGGCGGCGACTGCGACTCCCTCGACTCCAGCTTCTCCGGCGCAGGCGGATTTTTGCACCAACAGATGTGTTTTACAAGCAAGAGTCATGTTGCAAGTTCAGTTTTTCTCGTAGCAAGTAATGCCTATCATATTGCAATATGTTGAGTAGTTGTGGTCCCCCCGCCCCAATAGTCTGATGCAGCTTCTTTTCTAACCCTCTCTATTGATGACTTCCTCTAGAAAATTAAAGAGAAATCTTCAAGAGGTAACCATAGTAATGAAGCCATTTTGATGTCTTGTATTGCTTATTAGATTTGGTTGGCAAGGAATGAATTCATCTTGCACCGTGTCCGTTAGAGTCCCAAATTGATTTTGATGAGAGCATCCACTCTAGACCAGGAATTTTTTAACATGGCTACCTTGAAGGGAGATTTGATAGCAAGGGAAAGCTATGGCTCCTATGATGCAAGTTCTACATTCCCTTGGATGATTCATTTCTCTTGGGAGCCACCCACCCCCATTTCCTTAAGATCAACTTTGATGGTAGTGTTCTGAATAAAGGTGACTATGGTGGGGCTAGCTTTGTTATCAGAAGTTCTAGCAGTGTACTAGTGGTTGTAGGTGGTGTCAAACTTTTTGAAACATGGAACCAATGGCTGTTGCATGCTGCATGAGAAGGATTGAAGCATACAACAAAACATCTGAAGGCGACTCACATTATTCTCATCGGAGACTCTTTGATAATGGCTAGGTAGCTATCAAATCTTCAAACTACAAAGACTAGTTCCCATCTCTTTGCTACAGGATTGCTGGAGAATAGCTATTACTCTAGTTTCTTACAAGATGACCCGTCTATAAAGAAGCAAATAGTGCTTGTTGCTGATTGGATGGCAACATGTGGCCAATCACATGGGTACCATATTGTGGACTATGGTGATAGATATTCCTCCTGATTTTTCGTATATTTTATTTTCAGATTCCCATAGATATACTTTAACAAGCAAGGTTTGTTGTATCAATCGATATTGTATAAGTACCAAGCATACAGTATGGTACCGCTACTGAATCGATATGCAGTTTCGTACTATACCAAACTCAATACGCCTCATCGTCCCATACCGTACCATCGAGACTATAATAGGATGGTACCAATAAGGGATCTAGTACTGAAATGTTCACAAGTATGGTATAATAAATCCGACTTACCAAAAAGAAGCATGGACTTTTGTAAAGCACCACAGACTTAGAGAATGGTAAAGAATTTTCTGCAAATTCAACTCCCTCCAAAAAATTTGCCAATCGCTTGCCCAGCAACATCAAGGGGAGGAACTTAATAATAATACTAGATCCTCTCTACTTCAAGGACTAGACTCATCCATAAGCCCATAATAAGTGGGTCCTTTTGAATGTGACAACCCCTTATATCACTATTGTCGGGAAGGAAAGAATGCCAGCAACTGTAGTCATGCTCTCTCCAAGCTATAAAGTATCTCGACCTCCCTAATTTCACCAACTAACTAGTGTTAACAACAAGCCTCTAGCCTTCTCCATCCAAAATCCCCTTATCTTAGTTAACCCCCAAAGTAAGGCAAAATCAAGGTCAACTTTGACAGGGCTCTACTAGCTAGTGAAAGAGGTAAAGTGGGTTTTATTACAAAAGATTGGCAAAGATGTATTCTCCATGCTAGTGCTAGGGCCTTAGCGTTCAAACCAATCTTATTTATTGAGCTCAACATGGCCCAAGAAGGACTTCATGGGCAAAAACTGGCACCCACGATGTTTCGGAGTGTACCAACAAAGGGGTATTAGCAAGGAACGGAGAGAGGGAGAAGGAGAGAGAGGGGGGAGAGGATAGATTTATCGCATTATTACATATTCCCACAAGGCAACAATAATAGATTTAGCAACAGCAGTAAAGTCACAATTTTCTTAGGGAAGTTAAAAAGAATAGACGGCAATAAAATCTAGTGTGTTAGGTTCTATCCAGATGAACAAAAAATGGAAAGAAAATGTATGTTTTAGGTAGTCTCATAAGCAAATTTCCTAATTCTCCTTTGCTTTTATTGCTTAACCCCATCTTAAATCTGGTAACTCAACCAAATTTTGAGAATGATTATAAAAAAGAAAATTGTTTCCTTTTTATGTTCTTTAACATAACAAACCCCAAACCCCTTCTCCTCCAAAGAAATTGATGAAATCCCAAATTGAAGAAAGGGCCTAGGGTGATAATAACCTCACCATATACCTCTTTCGTTTTTTCAATGAAGATATACCTCCTCTTTCTTAATCAGAGCCCTATTTGCCCACTCATATATCTACAAATGCTCCTCCATTGGTCTTTTTTCTTTGTCCTTCTAACTACCACCCAAGGCATTGATAATGTTTGCAAATCGCTCACTCACATCAAGTACATATCATCCTCTCCACATAATTCTCTCTCTCCCCCCCCCTCCCTACTGCTATGTGTGTGTGAATCTACAGCACCTATCATCAAATGCAAGAATAACAGGAGAGAGATGATTTCAGATTCATTTTTCAAAAATCAACAAAGAAGCCGAACAAAAAAAAAGGGTAGTATAAAACAGCATCAAAGAGCACACATCATGCAAACTATAAAGCATGAGATGCATATGTGCTCTAAGCAAATGGATTTGACAACCATTTCCATTTCATACAAAATTTTCAATGAAGAAGAACAACTAAAAGGATGATATTAAAAAGAGGTGGGATTAGCTGAACTGATGACTCTTTTTAAGTACTAGAACATAAACTAAGAAAAAAAATGCAGCCCAATGCATGAGGCTCTCACCATTGTGGGGTATAGAGAGGGTTAGACATATGCAGCCTTACTCCCATATGTAGAGAGGTTGTTTTCGTGTTTTGAACCCATGATTTTCAGGTCACAATGAAGCAACCTTACTGTTGCACCAAGGCTTACCATCTATTAGAACACAAATTAAAAACTATAAATCGGTAGGAACATGACAATTAAATTTTTAAGGATTTGTTCATCCAAGCTAAAATCAAATGGATCACATGACTTAGCCTATCCCTAAATCTGGAACCAGTAGACTAGCTAGAATAACAAGGAATATCCTGCACAGTTTTTCTAGGAACTACCTAAAGTATTGACATATTCCTATAGTGCTTGATTCCTATGTTAAACATTATCTGTACATCCAAGATCCAAGCCGTCCTAAAAGAGGGGGAGAGGACGAAGGTGAAGAATATTGATTGGGATTTCAATTTAACATACACTAAGCTTATAATTAAGGCATCATACAAGACAATCTCTGAAGATTGGAAATAAAAGAAATATTTGGGTTGAATTCAGATGCATCATGAGTAAGATTTTAGGTGGGTTGGGGTTATGATCCTAAATATGAGCTTAGCAGATTCATCAGCCATTTGGCAGGAGGGCCGGTTTCCAAGGGGTAACTGTTTCTTAAGCAAGGCTCAATTAGGACATGGAAGGATACATGTAATGGGGACATGACACTAGCATGTATTTATTCTCTCTTTGCTTCTTAGAAGTTGTGGAAACCAATGAAGGCTCTCAATATCATTAGGAAATGGATTAGTGACAACATGGAAACATGACGCTAAACATAATACCCAAAAAATATGAAAAAAGTAGCAACACAACAGATACTTAGAAAGTTTGGCCCTTTCAAATTCATGCTCCAATTTATTGACTGTCTTTGCTGCAGCATTTGAAACCAAGTACTTGGTTCGCTAGATTCTTTTATGCAAGCGAAACCCATAAAAAAGGAATCAACCGAAGAGATTATAAGTTGTGAAATGTCCTGGATTTTGCATTATAAGTGTTTCTATGATGCTTGCCATCTCTGAGAACAGCCTCAAACACCATTGTAGGTAAACTTGCTTCACTATCTTGGTGATAGCTTAAGCAAATCGAATTCCAGTGGTGGCTCGTCAGTTTCAACAGATTGTCATTGTTTGAATCTGAGAAATCCTTTGCCTCCGAATTAATGTAGTGATATCGATTTCCAAATGGAAGAAATGGAAGTATTTAAAGCCAAAAAAGCAAGAGAGAGGCAGTGGGAATCATACAAGTTCGTTGAGATAGTCAGCATATTTCGAGAATTCCTCCTTCATGCTAGAATCGGTCGCCATCGTCCTCGGCTTCTTACTGGAGCTCAGAAGCGACGCCCCCACGACTGCAAGAACGAGGCAGCAAAGCCAATGAGCGATGCGGTTGGCAAGTTCGGGCTTTCTTTCAATTGATTTCAAAGAAGATATCTAGGCGGTGTCTACATGCGAGAGTAAGGAAAAAAAACACAAAGAAAAAAGGTGCGAAACATGCAGTTAGTGCTACTACTTTGATGGACGCGATGGGGTTTGGTTGCCGCCATGAGAGAGGAGAACAGGAGGTGACGGCCGGACGAATACAACATCTGTCCGTTCACCCCACCAGCTGGTTGGGGTTTTCGGAAGCGGGGAATGAGGAGATTGGCAGCGGTGCGGGGCTAGTGAATGCATTGGGCTGCCTTGAGGTCCGATTAGAGCTGTCAAGCAACCCCGGCCCGTCCCGACCATCTCTAAACGGATCGGGACTGACCCATTTAACCGATGAGTTAAAAAAATTTCAATCCGACTCAATCCATCATGAACTGCAGATTAAATGAATCAATTCATCAAAATTTTAAAAAAAAAAATTATAAATATTAATATAAATTAAATTTTATATTTAATTTGAACTCAAATCAATCTATTAAAATCTCACATTTCAATTCTTAGAATGATAAAATAAAATTATAAAACTTAAACTAAATATTTAATACAATCTAAACTTAAAAGGCTTTAAGCTTTAATTTTCAAACTAATTTAGAAATAAATTAAAGTCTCAAAAAATTATCTTCCACATCATTATTATGATCATCATCATTCAATTCTTCATCTTCGTCCTCTTCTTCATCAATTATCTCTTCAATAACATTAGAATCCTCTTTTGAAATATATATATATATATATATGTATAAATAAAAAAAGATGGATAAGTCCGCCCCGACCCGTCAAACCAAACAGGATAGATCATTTGATCCGCTTTTAAACAGATTGCTAAAATATAAACCCAACCCGTCCCATTTACATGGCGGGGCGGGCCACTCTGACGGGCCCAACCCAAATTGACAGCTCTAGGTCCAATTTTATCTGGACACTGTTGCAGTCAAGGCTCATGACTCGTACATGAGATATTATCTATTTTGATCTAAAAAATCTCATAATTTTATTTTTTAAAATTTTAATTTAAAAAATATCTCATACAAGAATGGTGGTCTCTTTCTATCACAATATTCCTTAACTCATAATCAATATGGAACTAATAGTACCTTCCTTATTATCACTATAACTCCCCTAATTAAAGAGGGGTCCATGTATGAGTAGGATGTGTATCATAGTCACAGATTCAGGAGCTACCTAAAAAAATAATGCCCTACAAATCAATCGCATATGGGATGCGATAGGATGTTTATTGTAATTTATCTTCTAGACTCATGTAATTGATATTTATATTATTAATAAAATAGATATTTTTGATTCATTATATGCTGCGTCTTATTGTTTTTAAGATTATAATGAACCCCATAGATCCGGACAATGGTTTTAGAGCCAGGATGAGATCACGCTAGTGAGACCTAAATCCTTAATAGCTATGACCTAAAATATTCCTAATCACTGGTACATTGAGTCGAAGATCAATGATATCGGTAAGACTAGCATGTCCTATGTATACTCAAAAATAAGGATGGTTGATCTCACAATCACTTATTTAGTGACACTAATACAAGGATATAGGTGCTCATTAGAGAATGAGTTCACTGAATAGACCTATGAGAGAATATCAGATGGAGACTTATTTATATGTCAATTGATGATTCTCTAATGGAAGTTGTGTAAGTGATCCTTTGACCTAAGATCACTATGGTACCTTGTGTATATGGATTTATATTTTGGTTTATTTTCTAACTTAGTTTTTTGATCCTTGTATGGGATGTTCTGGATGTGGTGAAGTATGCATGAAGGTTGTGAGTGATCGATAAGGGATCGGTCACTCCTAATAAGGGAAGCGAACATCCTATGATCTCATAGGTCGGTGATTTCGAAAGTCTTTGGCCAAAATAGGATGATAAGTAGAAAAGAGTTTCTAATGTATCATCAACTAAATCATCGCCTTCAGATTGAGATACATAAAGATAAGTAATTGTGTTTGACATATTTTTATGCCCACAGCTCATCTGGGATGTTGTTTGATTGAAAGATTGAATTACACGGTAACTTGCCATTGAAGGGTATTTTGATAATTTTTTATCAAAATTTTAAATCTTTCGAATAATCATGACATATTATTAGACGTTAATCTTGATTTGTAGATTCATTAGAATTAAAAAAATTTAATTCTGAAATTAATTTGAAAGAGTCCAAGTTGATTGGGACTCTTCGGGTGACCTAATCTCATTAGATTAGAGTTACGTTGAAAGTCTTGGTCTACTGCTGGCTAGATTTGGAACCAATGGGTCACACACTTTAGAATTTAGTCTTGATCTGATTTAATTAGAGTTTAATATAAATTCTATGGGTTAATTTGATATGCTAGCATATTGTATTAACCCAAGTTCCTAAATTGGTTTAGATCAAAGTGTTTGAGCTAACCTAGACCAGTTATTTTTGACCTAATGGGATTGGGTCTATCTTAATTTGTTTCCTACCCAACTTGAAACAATTTCAAATGGAGAAGGACTCCTCTACACCCACTAGATACCATGCCAAAATAATAATGCCACCCCACTCATTTTACCATGTGAAGATGAAGAGTCCTTCTTAATGAAGACTCTAATCTTTACGTGTTGCCTTAAATGATAAATCAGAAGTCTTTTGATTTGTCACCAAAATTAAATGAGATTTTTATGGCACACAGAAGAAGAAGAGTCCTTCTGTGAGAAGTATCTTATGCACCATAATTCTTTATGGTGAATTTATTCACCGCATGAGAAAGTGGAGCGCCAAAGGTTGGCGCCTCTTGGTCCCATGACACGTCCCTTAGTCCCTTATTTAAATGGGATGTTCCATATGGCTTTACTGCTGAGTTTTTAGGTTGAAATCAGAGAGAAGGGATGTAGAAATCATAAGAAAAATTTTAGAAATTTTTTTTAAAAAAAAAGCAAGAAAAAATTGAGTGGCAAAAGTTGCAAGAAGGGTGGTGAGATTTTTAGCAAGTGTTGCTAGTATGCCCTAGGGTTTGATTTTTCCATATGTTAGAGTCAAAAATCAAATCTTAGATTGTGAGATATCTGAAGAGTGTCTTCTTGATGTCATTTTGATGGTAAGATGGAAAGTAACTAGGCTTTGGCACGTTCATTCCTTGAGTTCGAAGCCAGCAGTGTTCTTCAAAAGACAAGGTTGCGGCAGTGCACCGATTAGGAAGGACCTTGGCTAACTTGTTGGGAAATGTGTCCCAAAAAGCCAATCATCAAGTTGTTGACGGTTGAGCAACCAAGTATTGTAATTGATTTGTTAATAAATAAAATATATTTGGCATCTTCATCATAAACTTTCATCTTCTTATGAACTCCGTTGTTATGATGAAGTCCTTAGGACTATTTAAGTTCGATAAAAAGATGATTTATCGATTAGTCCTTAAAACTGTTCACGACCAAATGATAAGCTGTTAATAAGGACGACAGCTTCTATCGAGCATAGGTCGCTGTAGGCCATATGGGTTGGTTATCCTCTTAACCAAGGAGTGTGGAGACACTGGTATGGCATACAGGTGAGATGTAAGGGTACATCGTCATTGAACGTGACCAACTCCAGAGTATTCTACTGTCGAGAATGTCTCTGATGGGATATAGGTATAAGTATCCCTTAGACTTGAGATCGCCTCAGTGACTTGCAAGCAACTCACTGTGCTTTGGTACTGGACTAACTGAATTTTTAATTCAGGGACGGAAGGCTTCTGGACATAGTCAAGTACTTGCGAAGTCAGAGTGTGATCGAGATGGAATTGACCACTCCAAGAGTTGGAGAAGAATGAGTCACCGTATTTCAATTTAGCAAAATCTTGGCCAGGGTAATCCATTAGATGGATTTGATATTTTGAAATACAATGTGGACAACCTGATCAGAGTTGACAGTTAAACTCTGGGGTGTCCTATGATCATTTTGATCAAGGGGATGAATTATATGAAAACTATATCCGCATGGGTTCTAAGGATGTTGTTCTACACATTCGACCTATCCGGTCGTCGGGTACCATTGCTAGATGGTCACTTCGATTGGTATAGGAATTTGTTTCTATGCTACCGACTTAGGTTCGAACCTATGAGGTCACACACATTAGAGTTTATGATCCGATCAGATGGTTGATCAACGATTAAGAATCGTTCTAAGGTTAAATGATCAATACGATTGACATTTAACCCAGTGCAAGTGTTGCAGGAGGATCTATTAGCAATTCGATTGCTGATTGGCTTAATTTGATTAAGCCAATGGGCTGAGATTAAGTCTAATTAAATATGATTTAATTAGATTTGGTTTGGGCTTGATTGGATCAAGTCCAATTGGTTTATTGGATAAGCCAAGTGCAAGGAAAAACTAATCCTAGTTCAACTAGGACTTGGGTCAATCTAATTTCTAATTTGATTAGAAAATTAAATCAGATTTAAATCTAATTTAATTTGATTAAATTAAGTTCTTAATTGGGTTAAGACCTATTTTAATTGGGTTGATCTAATTTTGATTTGATTTGGTTTGGGAAACCAAATTAAAACAAGTCATAAGATAGAATCCTAGTAAGACTAGGATTCCACCTTGCGCCACATAAGCCTTCTCCACGCCCTCTCTCTTATTCAATGCCAATCTTCACTTATTTTGTGCAACAAAAGCTCTCTCCCAGATCTCTCCCACGTTCACAAAAGGTCTCCTCTCTTCTTTCTTACATGGAAGGTGGTTTGGATCAAATCTAAAAGGAATAAGTTTGGATTTCGAATTCTATGAGATAGAGTTTTAGAAATCCAAAACTCTTTCAATTTTGCACCGAATTTATCCAAATTTTTTTTGGAATTTTTATGGATTTTAGGGTATACATTGTGCACCCTTTTCTGGTAATCCATGCACGAAAATATGAAGGAGGTGCTCAAGAGTTGGGCATCCCTTTACTTGCCATGTTTGGATAAGCCTTGACTAGGTGTTTGTCCTAGACAAGGACTCTATCATATCTCTCTATATAAGATGAGTTTCTTCGTGACATTTTAGGAGAAGTCAGAGATTTGAGAGACCTTTGTGTCATCCAAAAATTAGAGAGAAATACCTTTGGGTCGTGGAGATATAAAAGATGCAAGTTTGGGTGTCTAGAGAGAAAAACGTGAAGAAGAAGAGGGTCTTCTTCTAGGGTTTTTATTTTCATATCTTTCCTCCCTCCATCTTGAGTTTCTTGAGAGCGTCTCAGATCTGAAACTCTCCTTCTACTTTTCATCTTTGGAAGAGTCCAAATCAAGAAGAAGGAGGTACCTGATCAACCATCAAAGAAGGATCAGCGCAGTACTAGCATACTGTGCTGATTTCCTGAAGCAGGACTTCTGATCGAGATTCGTGGGCTCGTGTGGACGACTCCTAGAGGTCGGACGCGTGTGCGACTTGCAACATCATCCTCAAGCCCAGATCAACAAGGTTAAAACGTCTAACCTGCAAGGTAATAGATCTGATCTATTGTTTAATACATACATTAGATGTAGTATAGAAACATGTTGATATGATCAACATGTAGTTCATGCTATATTTATATATTTTAATTTCTGATTTAATGCTATGTAATAATCATGTAATAAGATCTTAGATCTAGAGATTTTTTGATTTTAGAAAATAAATTTTGATTTATTTTAGTCTTCCGCTGTATGATCTTGAAAAAGTTTCAAGATCTAATCCTGAAACCCTAGATAAGGTTCCTACAATTGGTATCAGAGCCTAGTTTCTTTATTACCTGATTATTGATATATGCTTAGATTATTTTTTAGATTAGATCTAATTTATAATCTGATTATTAAATCTAAAATTAAAATTTTAGATCAATCACAAACTGCAAGGTTGTCCTGCTGTAAGGTTTACCCCTTACAGTGCAAAGGTTGTCCTAGTTTGTGTAGATCTATCTTTAATCATAAATTTGTTAGATATGATCTAGATTAAATTTATGATTTATTAGATTTAAAAGATGTTTAAATCTGAAATAAAATCTCTTTGTTAATAATTTTTGTGCAAAGAAATTGTTTAAAGTTGAAATTATTTCAATTACATGAACCTGTTTAGATTAGATCTAAAGTAGTTTCATGTTTATTTCACTTGCATCTTGATTATGAATCAAACATGTAATATGGTTGGTAGAATCATATTATAAAATTATTTTACAAATATGAAAATTATTTTTTGAAAAGTCAAACCCAACCCTTAGCCCAAAACTTAATTAAGAATTAAGAAGTTGTTTGAATAGATTCTAGGATTGTGAATTGAAGAACCTAAGACACAAATCATAACACATTGGGTTAATGGGTTAGTGGGAATTAGGTCCATTAATTGGGTTAGACCTATGGTTAGATTAAAGATGGACTTAATTAGAGAATTGACTAAATCTAATCAATTGTTGTCTTAGATTAGGTCAAGGATTCTCTAGATCAATTACAATAGTTGTAGTTGGTCAAGTCCATGTCTTTAACGAGAACCAAATGGACTTGATTCTTGACTAAGCGGTCTAGCACGAACTGTTAGGTTGATCTAATCGAAACTAATTAAACCAGTTGGTGTCTAAGGTAAACCAGACCGGTGGTTTTTAATTGGGAGCCCGCTTATCTGGCCATTTCTGATGGTGTCTAAGGCAAGCTTTGGCAGACCCTCCCACTGATCGAACTTACCTGGCCTCTCGGTGAAATTATGTTTTGATCGGATCACTTGACTATTCGAGCTGACCCATGTCAGCTAGATAAATCAGTGTGACTGATTTAGGTGCTCCTAGACTAGCCCTGGTCTCCCTTAAGCTGACTTGGTGAAGCCAGTGGGAGGATCATGATAAGCTGGTTCATCTACTTCATCCTCTATATTATTTAAATCCTCTAAAATTATTAGGTCCTTAAAATGATAAAGTTATGGAGATAACTGAATCATAACCTCCCATTAAGGTGTTTGATAATGAGTCCATTTTTGATTTACTTTTTTACTTCACATCTAAATTATTTGAACCTTTCAAAGTCTTTCAGATTGTATTTCACATACATACCTATATCATGACTGTTCATCGATAAAGGTGATGAAGCAATGATAATCTCCTAGTCTGGCTCATCAAATGGGCCATGCACATCATATGTATATTAGGATAAGTATCTCAATGGTCCTATCCCTTTGACCCGCAAAAGACAGCTTAGTTAGTAATCCTCAAAGAGATGATTCACAGACTAGATATGACTTAATAGTCAATGAGTCCAAAAGTCCATTGTCTCCAATCGGCAAATCATTTCTTCTCATACATGACCTAGCCAAAAGAATCATCTGTATACTTCAGGTTATTTGGTTCTAGATCTCTTAGACCTAATGGCATTTACTATTTACTCAAATAAGTTCACAAATGCATCACCATGTGAATGATAAAAATGATAATCATCGAGGTTAGGTGTCCACAGCCATCGTGCAACTTTTGCACCATTGCTGACTCAAAAGAGTCACTTTATCTTCCTTTAGTCCTTTTTCTTCCTTAGATCCTATATTAAAGTGCGTAATATGCACTAGAGTCTAATGAAAAAGAGAAAACTGTAAGATCAAATTTGAGCAATTTGACATACCTTCCAAAAATGTGTTAATATTCTTTAGATTCTTCAGGTATGTACCTCTGAACTTTTCAAGGTCCCTTAGTTACCAGCATGTTGACCAATTCAGTTAAGGTGCTATAATATTTACTCATATAATAGTTTCATAAACTATCCATATGAATCAGAGATTGTAGGATCAAATTCATTAGTAATTTTTTATGCATAATCATGTCGAGCTTCTCAAGCTCTTAAATATCCTTGTTCATCAATCATGGACAAACTGTCCATCACACATCGCATGCACTGTACGACTCTGATCATCTCATAATTGTTACAAATGAATCAATATGTCATTGACAGTCTACATATCCTTATGCATATATTGGATTTCATCAACTATGGAGTCCAATTTATAGCACCTAACCTAATTATCAATGTCCAATCATTTGTCAAATATAGCTCGTTGACTATGGATTGGACAAGCTGATGACATTGGGTTAACCTAATCAAGAATCATGATTTAATTTCTAAAAGCTAAGAACTATTCTTAGATTTTTGAGCTAAAATATGTAGTTGATTTCAGTTAAGTGGTTGATATCTAAGATTCGAACTAGAGGGTTGGAAGCTGACAGAATTGACCATAGAGAGTAAAGATTTAATTAGATGATTATACTTGTAATAGTTTATTCCAGAAACTTTAAAAACAAACAAAGACTCCCACTAATTTTTTGAGTTTCTCACACTCCTCGAGTGGAGAAACAGAAATCCTAATGCGATAAGTGGTTCTAGTGGATGCTATAGTCTCATCGATGTATGGTACCTCACTTAACGTTATTGATGACACGTATGCCAATGCATAAATAACTCTTTATTCAGATGCTTCTCTAAGCATGTTGCAGTGACTTGATCTCTAAGTCTTATGGCCTCACCTAACAGTTATTGGCATATTTCTTAGTTAAGTCCGATCCACCATTCACCAGCGAGTGCAAAGCCATCATTGGATCCCTCACCTAACAATTATTAGGCCCAACCCCATCTTTACCCTAGGATATCTAATGCCAATAGAATGGTTGTACCTACCTGATGCAATCGAACCACTATAACTAACCAAAAACGATCAACGTCGGAAAAGGCACCCACATCTCTACAAGGTGAAAGACTAGTAGACTTAATATTTAGTGAGGAGATTTAAGTTCAGATCTCTTCTATTTAGTCACATACATCTGATGTAATGACTAATATGATTTAGATTAGCACATTTTATGTCTGACCAACCTAGTCAACATGGGTGAACTCGGATCAACAAGTAACCTAATATAAAACATAATCTCCCAAAATGGCCAGGTAAGCAAAGATGAGTGGGGGTCCCCCCATTGCTTTCCTTAGACATCAACGAATTATTTAGATCAGACAACAGAATCAATTAAGGAACCACCATCTAAGACTTACCTTAGACATCAAATTAGTTGATTAGAATCAATAAACAAGTCTCGAGTCGATAATATAGAGACACTTGAGTGAAAGTGTAGGTACTTGATAGAGATCAAGAGTATTGAGCGTAACCAACACGAGAAGTCACTAGGATGGCTATCCATCCATTAGTGACTCACTTAAAGTTACAATGGTGTAGATAGTTCTTTGACCTGTGGTGCCTTGGCTATTCACAGTGAGGTTGCTGTAATTTGACTATACAATCACTTGGTTACCTAGCCATTCAAAATCTTGTGGTGTATGTTGCCTATAGTAAATCCATTATAGGAATAGGGTGTGCACCTAGAAAGGATCTGTCGATCCTGATAGATAGGTAGAGATCCTATGCAATTCATGAGACTGAGTTCTAAAATCTATGGCCATGGTAGGTGAATGATGGAAAAGAGTTTCCATAAGATTTTATGTGGACTCGAGTCGATTGAATCTGACATATGACGGACGAACAAATTTAACGAGTTTTTCTTGATCTACATCTTATCGGGATCTATGACAGAAGAACCGAACTACACGGTAACTGCACCTAGAGGTTCATTACTTTCATTCTGCTAGATTGGCACTACATATTGCTAAGTATCACTGATGGATTGTGGGACTCATCGAGCATCGTCTTGATAATTAATGACCCTCAAAGAGCAGAGTTGAAATTGTTTCAATCTATCTATTGGTGCAAAAATTCGCCTGCACCGGAGAAGCTGGAGTCGAGGGAGTCGCGGTCACCATCGGGACCTGCAAAAGAAGTCTAAACCGGAGTTGGGGTTGCTCCGGTAAGACCCTCCGACGCTCAAGTCAGTTCTTTGCCTCAACAAGAATGGAGTGCTCGAACGAAAATTTTAGCAGAGTTTTGGAATAGAAAATAGAGCTTAGAGAATAATGTATCTGGGGTCCCCCTTTTATAGGCGGGAGGTGCGATAGGCTGATAGCGACTGTTTGTAACCGCCTAGTCGTGGGCCGCATGGGGCCAAGAGAAATTTATCATGAACAGTAATGGGGTGGAGTCGTGGCTGTCACCATGGCTCGCCACGTGGAATCAGTTGCAGAGAGTGGAGCGGCATCCGTTGTCGCGACTCGCCAGGGAGTGGTGGAGCCGTGCAGCATCCGTCGCAGAGAGTGGAGCAGATTCGTAGCCATTACTGCAGCCTGCCGTGGAGTGATGGAGCCACGTGGGATCCGTGGCAGGAGGTGGAGCAGAGTCGTGGCCGTTACTGCGGCCTGCCGCGGAGTGATGGAGCCGCATGGGATCCGTGGCAGGAGGTGGAGCAGAGTCGTGGCCGTTACTGCGGCCTGCCAGGGGGTTCAGGCCCGTCGGTCAAAATTCGATTGGAGTCCGGTCTCCGTAGAAGCCCGGATGGGGATCATTTATCGAGGAGTCTCGGCCAAGGCCGCTCGTGGTAGGAACTTGAAGTAGTTCGTTTGCAGCGGTAACTCGGAGTGGGTCACTTGCAACAGGAGCTCGAAGTTTGACTCCCGTAGGAGTCCGGACGAAGTCTTCCTGTAGTCGAAGTCGGGGATGAAGTCTGGCTCCCGTAGGAGTCTGGACGAAGTCTACCTGCAATTGAAGTCGGAGGGTGAAGTTCGGCTCCCGTAGGAGTCCGGACGAAGCCTACCTGTGATTGAGGTCATGGGTGGAGTCCGGCTCCCGTAGGAGTCCGGACGAAGTCTACCTGTGATTGAAGTCATGGGTGGAGTCCGGCTCCCGTAGGAGTCCGGACGAGGTCTGCCTGCAGCCGAAGTCAGGGATGAGGTCCGGCTCCCGTAGGAGTCTGGGCGTAGTCTACCTGCAATAGGAGTTGGGGGCAAAGTCCGGCTCCCGTAGTAGTTCGGATGAAGTCTACCTGCAATTGGAGTTGGGGGCGAAGTCCGGCTCCCGTAGGAGTCTGGACGAAGTCTACCTGTGATTGAAGTCATGGGTGGGGTCCGGCTCCCGTAGGAGTCCGGACGAAGTCTGCCTGCAGCCGGAGTCGGGGACGAGGTCCGGCTCCCGTAGGAGTCCGAATGAGGCCTTCCTGCAGTCGGAGTTAGGGACGAGGTCCGACTCCCGTAGGAGTCCGAGCGAGGCCTTCCTGCAGTCAAAGTTGGAGATGAGGTCCGGCTCCTGTAGGAGTTCGGGCGAAGTCTTCCTACCGCTGAAGTCGGAGATGAAGTCCGGCTCCCGTAGGAGTCTGGACGAAGTCTTCTTGCCGCTGAAGTTGGGGATGAAGTCCAGCTCTCGTAGGAGTCCGGATGAAGTCTTCCTGCTACTGAAGTCGGGGATGAAGTTCGGCTCTCATAGGAGTCCGGACGAGGCCTTCCTGCAGTCAGAGTTGGGGATGAGGTCCGACTCCCGTAGGAGTTCGGACGAAGTCTTCCTGCCGCTGAAGTCGGGGATAAAGTCCAGCTCCCGTAGGAGTCCGGACAAAGTCTTCCTGCCGCTGAAGTCGGGGATGAAGTTCGGCTCCCATTGGAGTCCGGACGAAGTCTTCCTGCTACTGAAGTCGGGGACGAAGTCCGGCTCCCGTAGGAGTCCGGACGAGGCCTTCCTGCAGTCGGAGTTAGGGACGAGGTCCGGCTCCCGTAGGAGTCTGGGCGATGCCTTCCTGCAGCCGGAGTTGGGGACGAGGTCCGACTCCCGTAGGAGTCCGGGCGAAGTCTTCCTGCCGCTGAAGTCGGGGATGAAGTCTGGCTCCCATAGGAGTCCGGACGAAGTCTTCCTGCCGCTGAAGTCGGGGATGAAGTCCGGCTCCCATAGGAGTCCGAACGAAGTCTTCCTGCTACTGAAGTCGGGGACGAAGTCTGGCTCCCGTAGGAGTCCGGAGGAAGTCTTTCTGCCGCTGAAGTCGGGGATGAAGTCTGGCTCCCGTAGGAGTTCGGATGAAGTCTTCCTGCTACTGAAGTCGGGGACGAAGTCCGGCTCCCGTAGGAGTCCAGACGAAGTCTTCCTGTCGCCGCAGGTCAGACGTCGGTAGAATCTCCGAGGGGTCACTCCTGACATGAACTTCGGTTGGGGGGGTTTTATACCCAACACCAGTCCCCTCACTTTCGAGTTCGAGTTTTGATTGAAGGAAGTACAGAAAATTTTCACAGCCGAAGTCATTTCCTTGAATTCTGCACACGACCGCCCTCGAAAATCTTGGCATTTAATGCGCGCGTGCTGGAGTCTTTTCCCGATTAGGGCGATCCGAAGAGTCCCTTCGGAATTTCTATCAGGGCGTAATCTTAAGCGCCACGCCATAATGGTCCCGCCAACGGTCAGCCCTATGCCGCGGTGAGTGGGACACATGGCGGGCACTGGTTGACCTAGGGATATCTGCCACTATAACTGCGCCAGGCCCCGTCGCTTATTTAAGCCCCCTCCTTCCCTCCAAGGGCTTCACTTCACCTGAGAGTTGGCGTCCTTCTTCCATCTGAGAGTTTAGCCACCCCCATCGGCGCCCTTCTTGACTCCAAGCACTCTTCGCATTAGTCTTCGCCATCCCCACCGGCTCCCCACCGCCTTCAATCCTCCGAGCCTCTCCGAGGGGTCCTCCCGTCGGGGCTTCTGCCCCAAAGGCCAACCTCAGGAGGATGCCACGGACCGAAAGGAGTATGAGGGGGAAAACAGCGGTCTGCGAATTCTCCGACTATCGAACTGTCACTGAGGGTTCCCATTGCCTCAAAGGGGGCTCGAGGGAGAATTCCTTCAACAACAGGGGTTTAATAACGGGACAACCGGTGAGGGCATTCCACTCAAGAATTTCGGAGTAGCTGAACGGGGCAACACCGGTCAAGGGGGCAGAGTTGTCGACACAAGTTGTGGCAGGATTCTTGATGTCGTCGGGGCCGAAGGACCAGAAGCGGTCGGCGTCGACGGTGGGGCAGTAGAACTTGTTGCGGGGACGGTGAAAGTAGCGCATGCCGACCTTGCCAAAGTACCTAGGACGGTGGTTGTCGTGGAGCACACGGTGGTGGTGCATGCCTCCGGTGCCATCGCGGCCTCCGAGGTACCTCCGGTTCTTCTTGATGCAGGTCATCGTCGCCGCTGCCGTTGCCTTCGCTGCCCCCTAAATTCTATCCCATCCTTTTCCCCCTAGGGCTGGGGTTTCGATGATGGAGTGGAATGAGGCGGGAGGTGAGAGCTGAAGGATTTATCACACGCACTGAAAAATGCTGTCGAGACGAACGGAACTGGAAGGAGAAGTTGGGAGCTTGAAGTGGTCTCCAACATGTTCCTTTTGGGCCTTGTAGTAATGTTTGTTTTTTTTTCTCGACCCCCAGGGCCTTGTAACGTACACTTTTGTTAATCAAGAATGAGAAGGGGATTTTGTTACTTTGTCCACACTTTTTCTTTTTCTCCTCTCTTTTTTCTTTTTTTTTTTTTTTCAACGTCGTCCGGAGGTCGCTGGTCGTTGCCGCATTGGCTCGCTTTTTCAGTCATCCTTCTTCTTCAGCCTTAATGGCTCTGTAATGCATATTTAATAAATAACGTGAGAAAGAAATTTTTTTCTACCACTTTTACTCATGTGTTGAATTGTCGTTTGTCGAGCTTCTTTCGGCTTTTGCCTTGCTCGAAATCGATGTCGTTCGGAGGTACCCGATTGCCGTCGCATTGGCCCGTCCTTTCGTCCATGGTCGCAGATTTGTCCAGGGTCGCTCGGGTTTGATGCCCTCTCTCAGGGTTTGAGCTTGGAGGTCCGAGCTTGGAGGTCCGAGCTTCTCATCACCCTGAGGAAGTCGTCTTATCTCGGGCCTGTATTGAGAGCTTTCTTGAAGGTCGGAAATTTTGATAAGAACCTCAATCCTTGCTGAGACGAGGTTCCTTGCATCTTTGATGCAATTCATTTTTCATTCGTCGCTGATGCAGTCCGTCGCTTTCCTTTTTAACTCCCCTCTCCTTTTTCTTTTTCTTTTTCCAAGTGAGGGTTTTCCCTCTGCTCTTGGTGGGGTCGTGGGAGCGCGAAGGGGCCGCTGAGAAGGTCCCCTTTTTCTGATCTGGTCTTGGATGACCGGACCTTAATTGGCGTCAGGACGATGTTCTTTCCTTACTTCTGATATAATCGATCCCAGTTCGTATTAGGACGAGGTTCTTCCCCCGCTCCTAATAGGACTGTGGGGGCACGTATGGGCATCGTAGGGCCTCTACCCCCATCCGATCTCAGAGTAATCGGGCCTTCGACTTTGCTCATGTTAGGGCGAGGTTCTCTTTCTGTCCCTAACATGGCTGCGGGGGCACGTATGGACGCTGTAGGGCCTCTCCCCCCATCCGATCTAAGGAGAACCGGGCCTTTGACTTTGCTCAAGTTAGGGCAAGATTCTCCTCCTGTCCCTAACAGGGCTGTGGGGGCACATATGGGCGTTGCAGGACGTCTCTCCCCATCCGGTCTAAGGAGAACCGGGCCTTCGACCTTGCTCAAGTTAGGGCGAGGTTCTCCTCCTGTCCCTAACAGGGCTGTGGGGGCACATATGGGCGTTGCAGGGCCTCTCTCCCTATCCGGTCTAGGGAGAACCGGGCCTTCGATCTTGCTCAAGTTAGGGCGAGATTCTCCTCCTGTCCCTAATAGGGCTGTGGGGGCACATATGGGCGTCGTAGGGCCTCTCCCCCCATCCGGTCTAAGGAGAACCGGGCCTTCGTCTTTGCTCATGTTAGGGCGAGGTTCTCCTTCTGTCCCTAACATGGCTATGGGGGCACATGTGGACGTCGCAGGGCCTCTCCCCCCATCCGGTCTAAGGAGAATAGGGCCTTCGATTTCATCGAGACGGAGTTCTCCTCCTGTTCCCGACATGATTTGTTTTGACTGCCCTGTTGATATAGGCTCGCGCCAAGAGAGAAGGCATGTGGATATGAAATTTTTATTTAAAGCAAAGTTATCAGTAATACATTCGTAAGTTTTTCGAGCTCCATGATCGCGGGAGGTTTGCTCCTCCGAGCTCCTTGAGGTAATAAGTTCCGGGCCGGACTACTTCTTTGACTTCGTATGGGCCTTCCCAATTTGGGGCGAGCTTCCCTCGATCTTGAGGTTGCGAGACGGCGGCTCGTCGAAGCACTAGATCTCCTGCTCTAAAGACTTTATTCTTGACTCGGGAGTTGTAATAGCGGGTGACTTTCTGTCTGTAGGTTGCCATCCGAACTTGAGCCACCTTCCGCTTTTCTTCCAGCAAGTCGAGGTTGGCTTTAAGACCTTGCGAATTGTGATGCTCGTTGAATGCCACGACTCGCACCGACGGGAGTTTAAGCTCGATTGGGATAACAGCCTCCATTCTAAAGGCTAGAGCGAAGGGGGTCTCCCCCGTGGGCAGTCTTTGGGTAGTTCGGTACGCCCACTGTACATGATAAAGTTCATCTGCCCAAGTTCCCTTCGCCTTTTCGAGCCTTGTCTTGATCCCTTGCAGCAAGGTTCTGTTGGTCACTTCAGCTTCGCCGTTCGCCTGAGGATGGGCTACTGATGTGAAGTTGTTGGAGAGTCTAGATCTTCACAGAATTCGGCGAATCTTGATCCCGCGAACTGCCGTCCATTATCAGTGATTAGGGTTCTTGGCAGGCCAAACCTATAAACGACTGACTTCCAGACGAAATCTTGCACTTTAGCTTCTGTGATTTTCGCCAGTGGTTCGGCTTTGACCCACTTGGTGAAATAGTCAATTGCTACTAGGAGGAACTTCCTCTGCCCCGACGCCACGGGAAAGAGTCCAAGGATATCCATTCCCCATTGCGCAAAAGGCCATGGGGCACTCAAGGGTGTAAGCTCGGTGGCGGGCTGCCTCTGGATGTTGGCATTTCTCTGACATCGATCGCACTTTCTGACATATTCAATCAAGTCATGATGCATTGTCGGCCAGTAATATCCTTGGCGGAGCAACTTGTGGGATAAAGATCTAGGCCCCAGATGGCTTCCGCAGATTCCTTCATGCACCTCCCACAAGGCGTATTCAGCTTCTGAAGGTCGGAGGCATTTTAGAAGGGGCAAAGAGTATGATCTCTTGTACAACTTGTCCTCATAAAGGATATATCGGGAGGCTTGATTTCTGAGCTTTTGAGCTTCTTTTGCATCATGAGGGAGAACTCCATCCCTGAGATATGCCATCAGTGGGTCGACCCAACTGGGCTCGTGATCAATTTCCATCACGGGCCGCGATTCTTCCATACTCAGGCACTTCAAAACTTCGAAGAGAACACCCTTGGGCAATTCGGCCGGAGCCAGCATAGCCAGCTTGGAGAGAAGATCAGCCCTGATATTTTTCATCCTTGGAATCTGCCTGATGTTGAAGCTATTGAAGGCGGGGATGAGCTCCTTTACCTTTTCAAGATACTTAGCCATGCTGTCCTCTCGTGCTTCATAGTTTCTGCTGACTTGTCCCACTACCAGTTGAAAGTCGCTGTGAACTTGGAGCTGATCTACTCCCAACTCTTTGGCGATCTTCAATCCTGCGATCAGAGCTTCATATTCTGCTCCATTGTTTGTTGCGGGAAACTCGAAGCGCAGAACGTACTCCACGATGATTCCCTCTGGACTGATCAAGATCAGGCCCACACCTGCTCCCGACATGTTGGAAGACCCGTCCACGTAGAGGGTCCAAAAGCAACCAGAGGGGTCTGCTTCTTCTTTGGGGGAGTTCGGTCGGGGCTCAAGGTCGTCCATTTCACCCTGTTTCGGTTCGACCTCCTCTGAGATTGTGCACTCTACTATAAAATCTGCCAATATCTGGGCTTTTATCGTCGGTCTGGGTCGATAGTTGATGTCGAATTCAGTGAGCTCGATTGCCCATTTCGCCATCCTCCTGGAGGCATCTGCCCGGTGTAGAATAGCCTTGATCGGCTGGTCGGTGAGTAACGTTATAGTGTGCCCTTGGAAGTAGGGTCGGAGCCTCCGGGCTGCAATCAACAGGGCGTAAGTTAGTTTCTCTAATTTAGTATACCTGATTTCGGTGTCTCTCAATGTACGACTGACGTAGTAGATCGGCCGCTAGACTTTTTCTTCTTCCTTGACAAGGACTGCCGCAAGAGCCATGGGGGAGACCGCCAGGTACAAAAATAGTTCCTCTCCAGGCTCGGGCTTCACCAACAATGGAGGGGAGCCGAGGTAGCTCTTCAGCTCTTCAAATGCCTGTTGGCACTCAGGGGTCCAGCAGAAGTTCTTCGGCCGCTTGAGGGTTTGGAAGAAGGGTAGGCACCATTCGGTCGACCTCGCGACGAAGCGATTCAGGGCCGCTACCCTCCTTGTAAGTCGCTGAACCTCCTTTATCGACTTCGGGGCGGCCATCTCCTGGATGGCATGAATTTTCTCCGGATTGGCTTCAATTCCGCACCCCGATACCATGAAGCCCAGAAACTTTCCTGAGGTCACTCCGAAAGCACATTTAGTCGGGTTCAACTTCATCTTATATTTCCGGAGGGCGCCAAAGGCCTCCTCGAGGTCGGCAACGTGGTTCATGGAAGATTTGCTTTTCACGAGCATGTCGTCCACGTAGACCTCCATATTGCAGCCGATCTGCTCCTTGAAGATTTTGTTCACCAGCCGTTGGTAGGTTGCGCCTGCATTTTTTAGGCCGAAAGGCATGACCCTGTAACAGTAAAGGCCACGATTAGTAATGAAAGCAGTCTTTTCTTCATCTTCCGGTGCCATCCTGATTTGATTATAGTCAGAGAATGCATCCATAAAGGTGAGGAGCTCATGGTCCGAGGTCACGTCCACCAATTGATCAATTTTGGACAGAGGGTAGCTGTCCTTTGGGCAGACTTTGTTCAGCTTTTTGAAGTCTATACACATCCTCCACTTGCCGTTTGCCTTTCTAACTAGGACAACGTTGGAAATTCAGTCAGGATAATTGACTTCCCTAATGAACCCGACTTTCAGGAGTTTGTCCACTTCCTCGGCTATCGCTTTCTGCCCCTCTGGTGCATGACCTCGGATTTTTTCTTTCGTCGGTCGATGCTTTGGATCGATGGCCAGGTGGTGCTCCATGACTTCCGTGCCAATCCCCGGCATGTCTGCTAGAACCCAAGCGAAAACGTCCGTATTCTTTCATAGAAAATTGATGAGATGCGTCTGCACCTCTTCCCCCAGGTTGGAGACGATCTTCACCACATGCTCCGCATTCCCGTCGTTCAAAGGGATAGAAACCAGATCTTCGATTGGGCCGCCCCTCTGCTCAGTGAGGTCGTCATGGGCATCCAGCCCATCAACTGGACAGGGGTCGAATTGGTCACTTCTTTGCAAGGCTATGTTGTAGCAGTGTCTGGCCAGGGCTTGGTCTCCCCTGACTTCTCCGACCCCCTGGTTGGTAGGAAATTTCAACTTCAAATGGTAGGTTGACACGACAGCTCGGAGAGCGTTGAGGCCAGGTCGGCCGAGGATTGCGTTGTAGGCTGACGGCGCCTTTACTACCAGAAAATTCATCAGAGCCCTGGATTGTCTTGGATATCGACCCGCAGCTACAGTCAAAGTTATTACTCCCTCCATCGGGACAGCATCGTCGGTGAACCCTACAAGAGGGGAGCTAATCGACCCCAAATGGCCGTCAAGGGTGGACATTCTTGAGAAGGCATCGCAAAACAAAATGTCGGCCGAACTTCCATTGTCGACAAGTATGCGGCGGACATCGTAATTAGCTATGTTCAAGGAAACTACAACCGCATCATTATGAGGAAATTGAACTCCCTGAGCATCTTCTTCGGTGAAAGTTATGGATTCCTCGATCTTTTGCCGCTTGGGAGGTCTGGCCAATACACCGGTCGCTCTCCGTCGGGATTCTTCCGAGATGGTGTTGGCGAAATCCGTCAGAGGTCGGTTGTCCGACCGTTCCATGCCGGCGGCCGTTGTCGGAGGGTAAGGGGCCTGGAAAACTGAAGGCGAGACCGGAGCCTGAGATCTGGTCGCGGAGGCCATGGGTCGCCGTGTGGATGCTTCGTGGGAAGGCATCGGGCGAAGATCTAGTGGGGGAAGGAGGAGAGGACGTCGGAAAAGATGATCGGAGGTGGTCCCGTTGAGCGCTCCTTTAAGAACAAGGGTACTGCGAAGACACAGGCCGCCCTTCCTCGAGCGCCAATCCTGTTGGTGCAAAAATCTGCCTGCGTCGGAGAAGTTGGAGTCGAGGGAGTCACAGTCGCCGCCGGAACCTGCAAAAGAAGTCTAAACCGGAGTTGGGATTGCTCCAGCAAGACCCTCCGACGCTCAAGTCAGTTCTCTGCCTCAACAAGAATGGAGTGCTCAAACAAAAATTTTAGTAGAGTTTTGGAATAGAAAATAGAGCTTAGAGAATAACATATCTGGGGTCCCCCTTTTATAGGCGGGGGGTGCGATAGGCTGATAGCAACTGTTTGTAACCGCCTAGTCGTGGGCCGCACGGGGTCAGGAGGAATTTATCATGAAGAGTAATGGGGTGGAGTCGTGGCTGTCACCATGGCTTGCCACGTGGAATCAGTTGCGGAGAGTGGAGCGGCGTCCGTTGTCGCGACTCGCCAGGGAGTGGTGGAGCCGCGCAGCATCCGCCGCAGAGAGTGGAGCAGATTCGTAGCCATTACTGCAGCCTGCCACGGAGTGATGGAGCCACGTGGGATCCGTGGTAGGAGGTGGAGCAGAGTCGTGGCCGTTACTGCGGCCTGCCACGGAGTGATGGAGCCGCGTGGGATCCGTGGCAGGAGGTGGAGCAGAGTCGTGGCCGTTACTGCGGCCTGCCAGGGGGTCTAGGCCCGTCGGTCAAAATTCGGTTGGAGTCCGATCTCCGTAGAAGTTCGGACGGGGATCATTTGTCGAGGAGTCTCAGCCAAGGCCGCTCGTGGTAGGAACTTGAAGTAGTTCATTCACAGCGGTAACTCGAAGTGGGTCGCTTGCAATAGAAGCTCGAAGTCCGACTCCCATAGGAGTCCGGATGAAGTCTTCCTGCAGTCGAAGTCGGGGATGAAGTCTGGCTCCCGTAGGAGTATGGATGAAGTCTACCTGCAATTGAAGTCGGGGGGCGAAGTCCAGCTCCCGTAGGAGTCCGGACGAAGCCTACCTGTGATTGAGGTCATGGGTGAAGTCCGGCTCTCGTAGGAGTCCGGACGAAGTCTACCTGTGATTGAAGTCATGGGCAGAGTCCGGCTCCTGTAGGAGTCTGGACGAGGTCTGCCTGCAGCCAGAGTCGGAGATGAGGTCCGGCTCCCATAGGAGTCCGGGCGTAGTCTACCTGCAATAGGAGTTGGGGGCGAAGTCCGGCTCCCGTAGGAGTCCGGACGAAATCTACCTGCAATTGGAGTTAGGGGCGAAGTCCGGCTCTCGTAGGAGTCCGGACGAAGTCTACCTGTGATTGAAGTCGTGGGTGGGGTCCGACTCCCGTAGGAGTCTGGATGAAGTCTGCCTACAGCCGGAGTCGGGGATGAGGTCCGACTCCCGTAGGAGTCCGGACGAGGCCTTCCTGCAGCCGGAGTTGGGGATGAGGTCTGGCTCCCGTAGGAGTCTGGGCGAGGCCTTCCTGCAGCCGGAGTTGGGGATGAGGTCTGGCTCTCGTAGGAGTCCGGGCGAAGTCTTCCTGCCGCTGAAGTCGGGGATAAAGTCTGACTCCCGTAGGAGTCCGGACGAAGTCTTCCTGCCGCTGAAGTCGGGGACGAAGTCTGACTCCTGTAGGAGTCCGGACGAAGTCTTCCTGCTACTGAAGTCGGGGATGAAGTCCGGCTCCCGTAGGAGTCCGGACGAGGCCTTCCTACAACCAGAGTTGGGGATGAGGTCTGGCTCCCGTAGGAGTCCGAGCGAAGTCTTCCTGCCGCTGAAGTCGGGGATGAAGTCCAGCTCCCGTAGGAGTCCAGATGAAGTCTTCCTGCCGCTGAAGTCGGGGATGAAGTCTGGCTCCCGTAAGAGTCCGAACGAAGTCTTCCTGCTACTGAAGTCGGGGATGAAGTCCGGCTCCCGTAGGAGTCCGGACGAGGCCTTCCTACAGCCAGAGTTGGGGACGAGGTCCGGCTCCCGTAGGAGTCCGGGCGAGGCCTTCCTGCAGCCGGAGTTGGGGACGAGGTCTGGCTCCCGTAGGAGTCTGGGTGAAGTCTTCCTGCCGCTGAAGTCGGGGATGAAGTCCGACTTCCGTAGGAGTCCGGACAAAGTCTTCCTGCCGCTGAAGTCGGGGACGAAGTCCGACTCCCGTAGGAGTCCGGATGAAGTCTTCCTGCTACTGAAGTCGGGGACGAAGTTCGACTCCTGTAGGAGTCCGGACGAAGTCTTCCTGCCGCTGAAGTCGGGGATGAAGTCCGGCTCCCGTAGGAGTCCGGACGAAGTCTTCCTACTACTGAAGTCGGGGATGAAGTCCGGCTCCCGTAGGAGTCCAGACGAAGTCTTCCTGCCGCCGCAGGTCGGACGCCGGCAGAATCCCCGAGGGGTCACTCCTGACACGAACTTCGACTGGGGGGTTTTATACCCAACACTATCGAAAGGAGTTTCGATGATATTGTGATAGAGATCATAATATATCTCACTACCAGATAGAATGAAACCTATGGGATCACAGATAAAAGAAGTTTTTGTCCAATTAGATGATTAATTGATGATTATGAGTCATTGAAGGATAAAAACATCAATGTAATTGATGATTAACCTTAAGCAAAAGTTGTAATTAAGTAATTCACTAAGTGTTAGTGAATTATTGAAGGATTAATTAACAATTGAATTGCTAATTGGTTCAATTTGATAGAGCAATGAGATTTGGATCAAGTCTAATTGAATTAGATTAATTTGACTTGGATTGGGTTTAATTGGATCAAGCCTAACTGTGAGAGAGACTAATTTCCACTTTGATCAGAACTTGAGTTCAGTTAATTTTTAATTGGTTTAAAAATTTATTGAGGAGATTGGATTTCTAATTTGATTAGGTTCCTTCCTTTATTTGGGTCAAATCAAATCAGATTTGGTTTAAATCAAAATAGAAAATTCAGAGTCCCAAAACCCTGAGATTCTCTCCCCTTGCATGCGCCCCTATCTCCATGAGATATATTTCATGCTAAATAATGTTGGCATGAATAGTTTTTGTGTGAGAAAAGAGAGGGTGCAAGAATGGTGGGGCGGTTACTCATGGTGGGTCATCACCTTATCTCTTTCCAAATTTGAATTTGATTCAAATCTAAAGATAGAGATAAGAAGGAAACAAATCAAAAAAATTATGGGAAACAAAATGTGGTGCCAACCTTATCCCATATGTGCGCTAAGAAAGAGGTTGGTGTGAGAAAGAAATCTGATTTCTTTCTCACTCGCCACTTTGTTTTTGGCATTGGAAATATAGGATGCCCCATATGATGTGGCGTATAATTGGCAGTGGCACATCCTCTAAAACTCTAATTTCCTCTTTTCTATAAAAGGGTCCAAAAGTTGGATGCCTTGAAGATATGAAAAAAAGAGAGAGAGAATTATTTTCTAAAGGTGAGCCTCCTCTCTTCTTCCTCTTCCCTATTCCTCCTCTTCTTCTGCATCTCTAAAGAGTCTATGAAATTTTAGAAGAAGTCATTTCTATTGGAGTTTCATGGTTTTATGCATGCAAAAATTTTTCAAAATGAGTATGCAGTGGAATTTAAAAAAATTTAGATTAAATCTAATTTAATCTAAGCATACATAAGATCAAATCTTAAAACCATAAATAGGATCGACATATGTGAGATAGGATTTAGATATAAAAATCAAATAAAAAAATAAATAAACTTCATACCTTGGTGTGGGTCGATCTTCACTGCGAAATAATGATCATAGATGTCTTTCGAAGGTCTCTTGAGGCCGTACAAGTGTTCGACCTCTATGGATATTCACATGAGACTTCGATCTGATCAGAAGCTTATTGATCTCATCAGAGTACTAGTTCTCTTACAAAGATTGCATCTTGACAGTTGAAAATTTTTTTTTTCTCTCAAGACACTCTTAGAGAAGAAGAAGATAATAGGAGGATGTTGATCTCTATGCTAGAGATCATGAGAAGAACTCTTTCTTCTCTTTTCTTCCTAAAACCCATGCATCAAATCTTTATGCTAGAGATGTAGAAATTTTTATCTAACTCTTGGATAAGGAGAAAAAAAAATCCATATCCAAACATGGATAAGAGAGAGAGAGATATGGTCCTAACAACTAACTCTTGGTTGTTGGTAAGAAAGAAAGGATAAACACTACTTAGCTCACGCCAAGGACCCATGATGCCGTGCCCTCTTCTCCCCATGCTTTTCATGCACACCTCCTCTCTAATTGGTGTCCAAAGATAATCACATCAGGTTGGTTTTTTGCCTCATATAGATCCCACATT
Source organism: Elaeis guineensis (assembly GCF_000442705.2). Classification (NCBI taxonomy): domain Eukaryota; kingdom Viridiplantae; phylum Streptophyta; class Magnoliopsida; order Arecales; family Arecaceae; genus Elaeis; species Elaeis guineensis. The sequence continues at coordinate 49,964,795 of NC_025993.2, forward strand.
TAAATAAGAAAGGAGTTTGGTTTTGGGTAGGAGATAAGAGTCCAAAGATCATAGGACTCTAGCCTTTTTTGCACTGCCAATCCTTCTTAATTTTGTGCACCCCATATCTCACAAAAGAAATCAGGTATCCCATGGATTCTTACATGCAAAAGACCTCATGGAAAAAAGGGAGGAGTGTGGAATATATAGGCATCCAAAATTGGTTGGCATGGGGCTTAGTTGTGGCACATGGAGAAAAGAGTTTAATCCAATTAGAATTCCTCTTTAGGTGGCTGATTTAAATTAATTTAAACTCTAACCAATTTTAATCATATTAGAAATTGATTAGATCCAAATTGATAGAAATCTAAATCTAATTAAGAGTCCAAACTATTTAGATTAGATATTATCTAATTAGAGAAGAAGTCCTAGTCTTTTTGGACTCTCTCTTGGTGCTTGAGTCAAACTCAATTAATCCTAATCCAATTAGAATTTGATGCACCCATGAAAATAAAAATTTCTAGTCCAAATAGAAATTTAAACATTCTTAATTAGATCCTAATCTAATTAAGAATTAAGTCAAACATAAATTTTAATTCAACAAGAAATTATTCTCCCATATAATTTGGTTATCTCATAACCCAATTAGGCTTGATCAAATCAAACCCATATTAAGTCAAATTAAATCTAATTTAATTAGACTTGATGCAAGCCCCATAGTTCAATCAAATTAAGCCAACTAGCAATCTAATTACTAATTAATCCTCCTATAACTCACTAACTCTTTAGCGAGTTATTTAATTACAATTTTTGCATTGGATTAATCATCAATCAAATTGATAATCAAATCCTGTCATGATTTATAATTATAATTCAACCATCTGATCAGTCAAAAGTCTCTTTGTGTGTGATCCCATAGGTTCTATTCTATCTGGTAGTAAAATATATTGTGATCCCTATCACAATATCATTGAAACTCTTTTCAATGGGTTGGAACCATTCCAACTCTGTCCATCAAGGATCATCGATCATCAAGATAATACTCATAAGTCTTACAATCTACCAATAACACTTAGCAATGTGTAGTGGCAATTCAACAGAATAAAAGGTGATGAACCTCTAGATGTAGTTAATGTATGATACAGTTCCTTTATCGTGAGTCCCGATCAGATGGTAGGTCATGGATGAATCGTCAAACCTCATCATCAGTCATATGATAGATTCAATTAGCTCGAGTCCATATGTGATTCTCATAAAAACTCTTTTTCATTAATCACACTGCTATGGCCATAGAATTAAAGACTCAGCTTCTTAAATCTCATAGAACTTCTCCCTTCTGCTAGGATCGATAGATCCCATCTAGGTGCACACCCTACTCCTACAGTGGATCAACTGTCACCAACATTCACTACAAGGGCTAATTGAGACCTATGTTTATATATCAATCAAACTCCACTAGCCTCACTGTGAGTAGCTGTAATATCATAAGTCAAAAGACCAGTCATACAACTACAGCATCGAGAAAGTCACTATGAGTGAGCAGACATCCATATAACTTTTCGTGTTGGTCACGCTCAGTGCTAGTTGTTCTCTAACAACCACCTGCACTCTCGCTCCAGTGTCCCTACATCGCAGACTCGAGACTCATCTATCTGAAGGAAGTGATCCGTGCACTGATCTATCTGGATCAATCACCATCCCCATGATGATCCTATGATTAGGAGTAATTTAGGAATTAACCATCAATGATACATGTCTCAAATTCTCAACTCTTTGAGAATATGTGTCATCATCTTGTTAATCCCTTGGATGATTTATGGACACCAAATACGAATGGTAATATAAATATCCAATAAGTACAAAATTAAATCTTAGAAAAATGATATGTGTCAGTCAAGATTGGCTTCTAGGATATATATCCAACAATTTCAGCCATCAAAAAAGAGATCTTTGCAAGAAAGCTAGTAACCTGAGAAGATCATCCCACCTCTGATCAGAATAAGTCCTCATGTGGATACCTATGGAGGTCGGATATATGCATGGCTAGAGAAACCATTCAGATCCACAATCATCGACTGTGGTGTTGTACGACCCATACAAAGATATTGAGATCCGATCTCAATATTATTTTATTTTATTTTTAGATTATATGTATGTCGTAGATCCGAGCATGGGTAGTTAACAGATTTGATTTATTGCATGTGGGGTTAAAAGATTTAACTTAGATCTGCTTCCGCTGTCATTTCAAAATTATTTTGAAATCTATTCATGCAAGTCTACCTATTTTCTAACACGCTAGACTTAATATTTAGTAAGGAGATTTAGATTTAGGTCTTATCTAAGTCAATACATTTAATGTCTGACTGATCAGGTTCAGGTTAACACAATCTCTTGTCTGACTAACCTAGTCAGCATGAGTAAACACGAATGACTAGTAACCTTATTCAATCCTTAATCGATCAAATTGACCAAGTAAGATCGATGGGAGGGTATACCGATGCTTGCCTTAAATACCATCAAAATGACCAAATAAGCATACTCCCAATTAAAAGCCATCGATCGAACTACCGACTTACCTTAGACATCAATTAGTAAATTAGAATCAAACAGGTTAGCCTAGTGACTCAGACTCGGATCTAAGCCAAATTTAGTCTTGAGTCAATCAATGCACATCAAAATATGAATCGATGCGATCAACTACAACTAAACTTAATTTTGAGCCACTTTGATCTAATCCTAATCAAAATGTGATCTCCCCAAGGTGTTAGCTCTCTTGTAGAAATATCCTCTTTGATGATTGATCTGACTTCTTCAAATCTCACAAATGCTTTAGAGATGAAGAAGAACTGGAGGAAGAATAGAGAGGAAGGAGACTAGGTGCATGAAAATAGTTTTCACTTCTTTTCTCATATTCCAGGATCCAACTTTTGGACTCGATTTATAAGGAGGCATGGAGATTAGGATTAGGAGGAGGTGCCACATTTTCTTACACACCACACGTCCAAAAATTATCGCCAAGAAGAGGTGTAGCATGATCGAGAAAGAATCAGATCTAATTCTTTCCTATACCCACTTCTTTCTCAATGCATAAAGGGATGGGTTGGTGCCACCATACTTTCCTATTATCCCAAATATGTTTCCTTCTTATCCTCTTATTAATTTGAATCAAATTCAAATTGGTTGAAGGGATAAGAATAATGAGTCATCACACTATGCCGCCTACCCTTTTCTTGTGCCCTCTCTTTCACACAAATTACTATTAGAAAATATCTCCTAAAGTCAATCATTTAGATGATTGTGCTCTTTATAATTTATATAAGAATAATGAATTAATAAAAGTTATTTGGCATTGTTCATTATGAGATATACATCTTTCTTGATAGAACTCATGTATTGTGATGAAGTCCTTAAAACTATATGACAATCGATAAAGAAGGATTTATTAAATAATTCTTAAACATGTTCATGACCAAATGATATATCATTAAAGGATAATGACGTTAATCAAGAGTAGGTCATTATGTGCCATATAGGTTGGTTGTCCTCTTAACCAAAGAGTGTGAAGACATTGGTATGGCATACAGATAAGATATAGGAGTACATCATCACCGAACAAGTGACTCACCTGCGGAGCATTTTGCTGTTAAGAGCAGCTTACAAAGAATATGGGCATAAGTATCCCTTCAACCTGAGATCACCACAGTGACTTACAAGCAACTCACTGTGCTTTGGTACCGAACTACTTGAATTTCTAATTCAGTAATGGAAGGTTTTTGGGCACAGTCAAATACTTGTGGTAGTCACTGTATGGATCAAGATGGAATTGATCCCTCTGTATTTTAGGAGTTGATGCATCACTGTATTTTAATTGAGTAAGACTTTGATTGGGATAATCCATGTGAAAGATTATAGAATTTGAAAAAAAATTAAAATACAATGTGGATGACTAATATAGGGTTGATAGTTAAATTCTAGGTCGTTCTGAACATTCAGGATCAAAAGGATGAATTTTACGATAACCATATTCAACAGTTCTTGAGTATTGCCTTATAAATATTTGACCCATCCACATGTCAAAAATCTTTGCTAGATGGTAACTTTGATTAGTATAGAAAATAGTTTTCTATGCTATCGGCTTAGTGTTTGAACTTATGGAGTCATGAACAAAAGTTAAGCAAAGTAAGAAAGAATTGATCTAAGTCTATGAATTTAATTTGAAAGTATATGACTTGATTAAAAAAATAGATTAGCTTAACTCAGAATTAAGTTAGAGATCATATGGGATTAAAGAGTTATCAATGTCTAGGTAGCACTGGAGATGAGATACAGGTTTAATTTCGAGGATGATGATGATCTGATCAATGATTCAAAAGATTTATGAGAGATTGAATTAATATCTTAATTAATTTTAGATCAAATCTGATTTAATTAAGTTTGAATTGAATTAAAAATTTAAGTTAAATTTGAATCAGAATCTTAATTAGATTAGGATTGATAGGCTCTTCAAATCTGGTTTGAATTAGGTTTGAATTGGATCCAATTTGAGTCAAATATAAGCCCAATTGGGTTAAAACCAAAGAGTCCCGAATAGCTGGGACTCTCTCTCTCTCAGATGGCCGATCAAGGAAGGAAAGAGGCACTAAATGTTTATGCCCTTCATTGTTTGCATGCGTGAAGAGTTTCACACGAATATGAGGCATCCTTTCTCATTCGGTTTCATCTCTGTATATGGTTAGGAATCCTAACCACTTTAAGACTTTGATCTGATTTGTGGGACATCAAATATAAAAGGGGCAGTACCTTAACATCGGTGGTTATGCTGGTCTTAATTCCTTTTTGTGCGACAAAATAAAAAATAAATCACCATGAGTTAGTTAAGGAAGGGGCATGCCAAGAAATAAGGGGGCATCCTTCTTTTATGGCATGAGGTTTTAGGCGCTATTCCTCTAGGCATGAAGAGCTTCATCCTAGGCATCCATCCCTTGGAGGTTTGATCTCAACCTCTCCTTACTTTTTTTCTAAAGATTAATGCCCATGAAGATCATCCCTCTTCCCTGTGGGGCCTGGCATGTGTGCGAAGTAGAGGGTCTGTGCATTCAAACCTCACAAGGCATTAAATTAGAGAATCTCTTTAATATTTTAATTTCTATTCTATTGTATTTTAGATAAAATAAAAATATTATTCTAAAAATATATAAAAATTTTTTCAGATGTACCGTGGTCATCTGATCAGATCAAATAAATTTTTTGTTTAACTGATATCAGAGCCAGACTGATATATGGATGTATAGATTAATTTTTTTGATATTTTTATATGAGATATATAATTATATTTTTATGATAAATAATAAATCTAATTTATACCTATTAATATAAAATTTATAATTTAATTTTGACCAAGATTTCAAGAACCAAATCAATGGTTGATTAGATATTGTTATAAATTTGTTATAACAAAATTTTTTTGATATAGATTTTTACTAAAATAACAATAATCAAATTAAAATTTATTTTAAATCTATTTTAATAAAATTTTTATGATGTTATTTTAGATTGAAAGTTAGTCTTAATCAAGATCTGAATTGAATCTATATCAACAGATTTTCAAATCCGATTTTAAATAAAATTCTGCACAACATCAAATTAGATCTAACCAGAATTTTATTTCCATACATTCATATGTGTATTTGAATTATTTTTCTATATGATTTCAGATCTCAATTAAATATTTTATATGCTATATAAAATTAGGTTCAAATCTAAAATTTATTTGTAACATCATATAATGACGTGATCTAATTAGATTAGATGCATGATATATATGATATGATCATGTTCATATGTGTGCATGCTTGGATTTTTCTATTGCATGGGTAGATGCAATTAATTCTAGAAATAAGATTTCTAATCTTAGTAGCTCAATACTCGAATTGAGATGGTCATCAGGCCATCCGATCATAAGAGAAAGTAGAGATTGAATCCCTCTCTTGTCATTTTATGGGTTCTCTTATAACATGTAGGGGTGCCACTGTGATCAAATCTTATAAAAAAATAATAAAAAAAAAATTAAAATTATTTTGATTAAGAATATGTTTAGTTTAGATCTAAAGTGATTTGTGATTCACTATAATTTTAATAAAATTAATTTAGATATAAAAATTATTTTAAGATCTGAATCGTATGTTACATAAGATGTAATTAGTAGTGATCTAAAAGTAATCATAATACATATGATGTATATATGAAGTTTAGATCATACTTATATATATTTAATTATTAAACATAGATATAAAAATTAGTTTTCATAATATGGAATATGTGGTATGCTTCACATAAAATCTTAGTAGAATAATTCTGCAAATTGAAACACATATTTTATATACTTAATTTAAAATTAAATGATCTAGATTTGAGAATTGAAAATCTTTAAGACATTTCATAAACCATTTGGGCTGTGGGTTAGCTTGGCTTAGATCTTCTAACTAGGTTAGATCTAGGGTTAGAAATAAATATGGACTAATTAAAGAAATTGGTTAAATTAAATCAAGAATTGAGTTAGATTAGGTCAGAATTTCTTTAAGATCAACCTCAATAGTTGTAGCTTGATCAAGTCTATATTTTTTACCATACCAAATGGATAGGATCGTGGCTCAATGGTTTAGCTTGAGTTTTTTGATTAATCAAATCGAAACTAATTGACTATTGATGTCTAAGGTAAGTTTGGCAATATTGCTTGGCAATATGATCGGTGGTTCTTAATTGGCAGTCCGCTTATCTGGTCATTTCGATGGTGTCTAAGGCCAGTCGAGGCAAACCCTCCCACCGATCTCACTTACCTAACTAATTTAATAGATTATATTTTGATTAGGTCACTAATTGATTCGAGCTAACCCATGCCACTAAGGTAAATCAGTGTGACTGATTTAGATGTCTCTTGATCAGGCTTGTCTCTAGTCCAATTTGACTTGGTGGAGTCAGTGAGAGGACTTTTAATTGTTGATTGATCTCTTCTCTCATTCTTAAATCATTAAATCAGTTCGACTGATATAGGTGCCCTTGGACTAACTTGTCTCTAGTCCTTTCCATGACTTGATAAAGTCAGTAAGAGGATTTAGACTCGTCGGTCTAATGGACCAACTTGTCTAGTCTTTTTTGTGACTTGGTGAAGTCAATGGGAGGATTTAAGACTGGCTAGTCCATTGCTTATCAAATCATTAATCAAATCTACTAAATTATTAAGTCCTTAAAATGAGCTAGTTATGTGAATAACTAGATCATAACCTCCCATTAAGTTAGGTGAGAATGGATCCATTAGTTTGATAATCATTGGAGGTCCAAATACCTGGTGCTTATCTACTATTGAAATTATCATTCATAATATGATAACTCAATCATGTCTCTTTGACGGGTGGTTAGGTTGGCCGACCAAAATCAGACCTGATCACTTGTTGGTTAGATGGGAGCATAGTCATGTTAATGGTTGGATCTAACCAGGAGTTGTAGAGATGGCCAAAGCCAACTGAAAAGAAATCTGAGGCAAAATTAGTTACTAAAAATTATTTGGAGAAATAATTGGTTAAGAATCTATCCATAGATGTATATGAGTTGGCCAACCAAAGCGGGCACGTGTGCAATTTGTGAGGATTCTAGTACTCGCTAAAGAATTAAAGTAATTTCTTAAATTGAAGGTAGAGGCTATCAATTTATATAAAATAATGGGAGGACCTTTAGACTAAAGTCTAAGTCTTTAGGATTAAATAATTCATATACAATAGATCTTTTTATTTTTCTTTCAGTAATGGCTAGTCGTTTGTCGCTCCAATCACCGTTGGATAGTGACAAGCTTATAGGACTAAATTTTGATAATTAGTACCAAAAGTTAAGAATAGTTTTTGAGTATGAAAGGATCCTATATGTGATTACGAATCCAACACCTGAAGTGCCAGCTTTCAATACAAATACGATGGTTAGAGACACTTATCAGAAGTGACTCAATGACTATATGACAGTATGTTGCATAATAATGGCTGCCATGAGTAATGAATTTAGTTGTAAATTCACTGATGCTTAGCTAAATGTAATACTTCAAAGGTTGAACAAGTCTTTTGGCATCCTTGAGGATTTGCCCTCAAATGGACATCGGTCCTCTAAGAGAGAAAAGATAAGTATGGTGCAGTGGTATCGTGCTAAAGCTTCTAAGCCCAATCAAACTAACTAGTCTAAGGCAAACCAGAGTCAAGCAGAATACTTCTTTTGCAAGAAGCTGGGACACTAGAAGAGGAATTGTCCTTTATATCTAGGTTTCCCTTGATCTGAACAAGCCTAGAAAGAAAAATCAGTAAAAAGTTACTGGACAAGATACTTATACGATAACACCTTATAATTTCTCTGTGATGCTACTGTAGGAACCAGATCTAGGGTTTCAGGGTTAGATCTTGAAACTTTTTCAAGATCATACAGCGGAAGACTAAAATAAATCAAAATTTATTTTCTAAAACCAGAGAATCCCTAGATCTAAGATCCTATTACATGATTATTACATAGCATTAAATCAAAAATTAAAATATATAAATATAGCATGAACTACATGTTGATCATATCAACATGTTTTTATACCACATCTAATGTATGTATTAAACAATAGATCAGATCTATTACCTTGCAAGTTAGATGCTCTAACCTCACTGATCCGGGCTTAAGGATGATGTTGCAAGCCGCACATACGTCCGGCCTCTAGGAGTCGTCCACACGAGCCCACGAATCTCGATCAGAAGTCCTGCTTCAGGAAATCAGCACAGTATGCTAGTACTGCGCTGATCCTTCTTTGATGGTTGATCAGGTGCCTCCTTCTTCTTGATTTGGACTCTTCCAAAGATGAAAAGTAGAAGGAGGAGTTTCAGATCTGAGACACTCTCAGGAAACTCAAGATGGAGGGAGGAAAGATATGAAAACAAAAACCCTAGAAGAAGACCCTCTTCTTCTTCACGTTTTTCTCTCTAGACATCCAAACTTGCATCTTTTATATCTCCACGATCAAAAGGTATTTCTTTATGATTTTTAGATGACACAAATATCTCTCAAATCTCTATCTTCCTATAAAATTTCATAAAGAAATTCATTTTATATAGAGGGATATGATAGAGTCCTTGTCTAGGTCAAACACCTAGTCAAGGCTTATCCAAACTTGGCAAGTTAAGGGACGCCCAACTCTTGAGCACCTCCTTCATATTTTCATGCATGGATTACCAGAAAAGGGTGCACAATATATACCCTAAAATCCACAAAAATTCTAAAAAAAATTTGGATAAATTTGGTGCAAAATTGAAAGAGTTTTGGATTTCTAAAACTCTATCTCATAGAACTTGAAATCCAAACTTATTCCTTTTAGATTTGATCCAAACCACCTTCCATGTTAGAAAGAAGAGAGGAGACCTTTTGTGAACGTGGGAGAGATCTGGGAGAGGGCTTTTGTCACACAAAATAAGTGGAGATTGGCGTTGAATAAGAGAGAGGGCGTGGAGAAGGCTTATGTGGCGCAAGGTGGAATCCTAGTCTTACTAGGATTCTGTCTTATGACTTGTTTTAATTTGGTTTCCCAAACCAAATGAAATCAAAATTAGATCAATCCAATTAAAATAGGTCTTAACCCAATTAAGAACCTAATTTAATCAGATTAAATTAGATTTAAATCTGATTTAATTTTTTAATCAAATTAGAAATTAGATTGACCCAAGTCCTAGTTGAACTAGGACTAGTTTTTCCTTGCACTTGGCTTATCCAATAAACTAATTGGACTTGATCTAATCAAGACCAAACTAAATCTAATTAAATCATATTTAATTAGACTTAATCTCAGCCTATTGGCTTAATCAAATTAAGCCAATCAGTAATCGAATTGCTAATAGATCCTCCTGCAACACTTGCACTGGGTTAAATGTCAATCGTATTGATCATTTAACCCTAGAACGATTCTTAATCGTTGATCAACCATCTGATCGGATCATGAACTCTAATGTGTGTGATCTCATAGGTCCGAATCTAAGTCGGTACCATAGAATAAATTTTTATACCAATCGAAGTGACCATCTAGCAATGGTACCCGACGACCGGATAGGTCGAATGTGTAGAACAACATCCTTAGAACCCATGCGGATATAGTTTTCATATAATTCATCCCCTTGATCAAAATGATCATAGGACACCCCAGAGTTCAACTGTCAACTCTGATCAGGTTGTCCACATTGTATTTCAAAATATCAAATCCATCTAATGGATTACCCTGGCCAAGATTTTGCTAAATTGAAATACAGTGACTCATTCTTCTCCAACTCTTGGAGTGGTCAATCCCATCTCGATCATACTCTGACTTCGCAAGTACTTGACTGTGCCCAGAAGCCTTCCGTCTCTGAATTAGAAATTCAGTTAGTCCAGTACCAAAGCACAGTGAGTTGCTTGCAAGTCACTGAGGCGATCTCAAGTCTAAGGGACACTTATACCTATATCCCATCAGAGACATTCTCGACAGCAGAATGCTCTGGAGTTGGTCACGTTCAATGATGATGTACCCTTACATCTCACCTGTATATCATACCAGTGTCTCCACACTCCTTGGTTAAGAGGACAACCAACCCATATGGCCTACAGCGACCTATGCTCGATAGAAGCTGTCGTCCTTATTAACAGCCTATCATTTGGTCGTGAACAGTTTTAAGGACTAATCGATAAATCCTCTCTTTATCGAACTTAAATAGTCCTAAGAACTTCATCATAACAACGGAGTTCATTAGAAGATGAAAGCTTATGATGAAGATGCCAAATATATTTTATTTATTAACAAATCAATTACAATACTTGGTTGCTCAACCATCAACAGTTTGATGATTGGCTTTTTGGGACACATTTCATAACAACTCCCACTTGTCCTAAAGCCACTCGGCACAGTATCTAATACCCATCTTTGACTTGTGATTGTCGAACTCCTTTATCGTCAGGGCTTTAGTGAAGGGGTCGGCTAGGTTCTCCTTTCCGTCGATCTTCTGAAGGTCGACGTCACCTCGATCCATGATCTCTCGGACCAGGTGAAAGCGGTGCAAGATGTGCTTCGTCCGCTGATGTGCTTTGGGTTCCTTCACCTGAGCTATGGCACCAGTGCTGTCGCAGTAGAGCAGTATCAGACCATCGAGGGAGGGTGCTACTCCGAACTCGTTGATTAATTTCCTCAGCCACACAGCTTCCTTCGTGGCATCCGATGCTGCGATGTACTCCGCTTCACAAACAGAGTCTGCCACAGTATGCTGCTTGGAACTCTTCCAGCAGATGGCTCCACCATTCAGAGTAAAGAAATAACCCGACACGCTCCTGCTGTCATCATGGTCAGATTGGAAGCTGGAGTCTGTGAACTCTACAAATTTCAGATCTGACTCACCATAAACCAACCATTAGTCCTTAGTATTTCTCAAATACTTAAGGATGGCTTTAACCACTTTTCAATGATTTTCTTCAGGATCAGATTGGTATCTACTCACTACTCCTAGTGAGTATGCCACATCTGGTTTTGTACATGTCATGGCGTACATGATAGATCCCATGGCTGAAGCATATGGGACTCTACTCATACGCTCTCTCTCTTCAGGAGTTGTCGGATAATCCTTCTTAGAGAGAGAAATTCCTTGGCCTATCGGTAGATAGCCCTTCTTGGAATTCTCCATGCTGAACCTCTTCAGCACAGTGTCTATGTACATGGACTGGGATAACCCAAGCATCCTTTTAGATCTATCCCTATAGATCTTCATCCCTAGGATGTAGGATGCTTCACCCAAGTCCTTCATGGAGAACTGTGATGACAACCAAACTTTTATTCCCTGTAGTGCGGGGATGTCATTCTCGATTAAGAGAATATCATCCATGTACAAGATAAGGAATACCACAACTGGACCATTTGCCCATTTATAGATGCAGGGCTCTTCTCCATTCTTAATGAAGCCATACGTTTTGATCACCTTATCAAAACGCATGTTCCAACTCCGAGAAGCTTGCTTCAATCCATAAATGGATCTCTGAAGCTTGCACACCTTGGACTCATCTGTGGATGTAAACCCCTCAGGTTGTATCATATACACCTCTTCGGTCAGCTCTCCATTCAGAAAAGTTATCTTTACATCCATCTGCCAGATCTCATAATCTAGATGGGCAGCTATTGCAAGCATTATCCGAATAGATTTGAGCATTGCCACAGGAGAAAACATCTCGTCATAGTCAATACTATAACATTGACGATACCCCTTGATGACCAAACGGGCTTTATAGGTCTCCACCTTTCCATCTGCGCCCCTCTTCCTTTTGAAGACCCATTTACACCCAATGGGTTTAACCCCTTCAGGTGGATCAACCAATGTCCATACATCGTTGACCTTCATGGACTCCATTTTGGATTTCATGGTTTCAAGCCATTTCTCGAAATCAGATCTCTGCATTGCATCCATATAGGTGATCGGATCCTCATTATTCTCATCAAGTTCGATGGGATCACCATCCCGGACCAAGAAATCATAGTATCTGTCCGGCTGACGTGGTACTTTATCGGATCGCCTTAATGGTGCAGGTATATTGGGCTCTAGATATGATCTAATCATATCAGATTCAGGTTCAGGTATTGGTGTCGGTCCTTCTACCTGTTGAACTTCATCAAGTTCAATCTTAGAGATAACGGTTCCTTCACCAAGGAACGCCTTTTCTAAAAAGATTGCCTTAAGGCTGACGAACACCTTTTGTTCATCAGCATGGTAGAAAAAATATCTTTTTATCTCTTTGGGGTACCCTATGAATAAGCATTTGTCAGACCTAGGTCCAAGTTTGTCTGTGACTAATCGTTTGACATAGGCCGGGCACCCCCAGACCCTAAGGTGTGAAAGTGTTGGCTTACATCCCGTCCATATCTCATATGAAATCTTAATTATAGACTTACTTGGAACCCTATTTAACAGATAACTGGCCGATTCGAGTGCATATCCCCAGAAGGATATCGGCAAGCTAGCAAAACCCATCATGGATCGGACCATGTCTAACAGAGTCCGATTCCTCCTTTCAGACACACCATTATACTGTGGTGTTCTTGGAGGAGTCCATTGGGAGAGAATCTCATTCTCTCCTAGATATGTGAGAAATTCACAAGAAAGGTATTCTCCTCCTCGATCAGATCGAAGAGTTTTAATACTCTTCCCAGTTTATTTTTCTACTTCACTTCGGAACCGTTTGAACATTTCAAATGAATCCGACTTATGTTTCATCAGATAGACATATCCATATCGGGATAGGTCATCCATGAAAATTATAAAGTAGAAATATCCACCTCTAGCACTGGTGTGCTCATGGGCCCGCATACATTAGTATGTACTAGGCCCAAGAGCTTAGTAGCTCTCTCACCTTTTCCAGTAAAAGGTGACTTGGTCATTTTACCAAGAAGACAGGACTCACAGGTTGGAAGTGATTCACAATCACTGACTTCGAGGATTCCCTCTTGAGTCAACCTGTTTATTCTGTTCTTGTTTATATGACCTAGCCTCCAATGCCATAAGTAGATATCTGACATACTATCTAATTTAGGGTGCTCACCAGTAGAATAGACTCTTATCAGGCTTAATCTTTCTGGTCTGACCCTGCACAGATGTCCCAGCCTGAACTTGCATCTTCTTCACTTTCTTCTTCTTGTTCTTCTTCCCTTTCTCAAAAGGTCGAGAACCAGAAGACGAACCTCCCACTAAGTTCACCAACTCCTTGTAAAGTTGGTGATCCTTCTCAAAGTTCTGAAGCAACCCCAGTAACCCGTGGTAGTTCTCTTCAGGCTTTGTCATTCTATAATGAGTGAGGAATGGGAGATAAGACTTGGGCAACGAGTTCAGTATTGCATCTTTTCCAAGTTGCTGATGCAAAGGAAAGCTGAGCTTGCTCAATCGTTCCATCAGCTCGATCATGTACAATAAATGATTAGTGATAGAGGCACCGTCCCGTATTTTGGTGTTGAAGATGGCACAACTAGTCTTGTGCCTCTCCACATCATCGGGTGTGCCAAAGGCATCCTCCAACACTTGAAGCATGTCCTTTGGCTGAGCCATCTCGAATCTGTGACTGAACTCGTCGCTCATGGCAGCCAGCATGATACAGCGCACCATAGTCCGATCACTGAGCCACTTCTGGTAAGTGTCTCTGACTGTTCCAAGTGCATTGACAGCTGGCTCCTCAGGTACAGGATCCATTATCACATATAGGATCCGTTCATGCTCCAGGACTATCTTCAACTTTCGGTACCAGCTATCGAAGTTGGGTCCCACCAACTTATCATTGTCCAACAATGATCGGAGCGATAGGGAAGTGGCGATATTTGTACAAAGGAGAACCATAACCTAATTAATAATTGATTCATTAAACCTAAAGATTTGGACTTTAATCAAAAGGTTTCTCCCATTATTTTATTCGAATTGGTAGCCTCTACCTCCAACTCGAAGAATTACCCTAATTCCTTAGCGGGTACTAGAATCCACTTAGACTGCACACAAGCCCAACTTTGGTTGGTCAACCCATGTACATCTAAGGGTAGGTTCATAACCAATTATTTCTCTAAATAATTTTTAGTAATTTTAATTTTGCCCCAGAAACCTAATCACTAGGCTTTGGCCTCCACTGTAAGGATCCGGTTAGGTCCAACCATTAACATGATCATACTTGGTGTATCTAACCAACAAATGATTAAGCCCAACTTTGGTTGGCTTACCTAACCACCATTAGAGAGACACTTCCAAGTCATCATATGATGAGTGATAATTCCATTAGTCAACAAGTACCAGGCCTTTGGGTCTGCAATGATTATTGAGTTAATGGACTCATTATCAAACACCTTAATGGGAGGCTATGATTCAGTTATCTTCATAACTTTATTATTTTAAGAACTTAATAATTTTAGAAGATTTAAATAATATAGAGGATGAAGTCAGATGAACCAGCTTATCATGATCCTCCCACTGGCTTCACCAAGTCAGCTTAAGGGAGACCAGGGCTGGTCTAGGAGCACCTAAATCAGTCATACTGATTTACCTAGCTGACATGGGTCAGCTCGAATAGTCAAGTGATCCGATCAAAACATAATTTCACCAAGAGGCCAGCTAAGTTCGATCAGTGGGAGGGTCTGCCAAAGCTTGCCTTAGACACCATCAGAAATGGCCAGGTAAGCGGGCTCCCAATTAAAAACCACCGGTCTGGTTTACCTTAGACACCAACTGGTTTAATTAGTTTCGATTAGATCAACCTAACAATTCGTGCTAGACCGCTTAGTCAAGAATCAAGTCCATTTGGTTCTCGTTAAAGACATGGACTTGACCAACTATAACTATTGTAATTGATCTAGAGAATCCTTGACCTAATCTAAGACAACAATTGATTAGATTTAATCAATTCTCTAATTAAGTCCATCTTCAATCTAACCATAGGTCTAACCCAATTAATGGACCTAATTCTCGCTAACCCATTAACCCAATGTGTTATGGTTTGTGTCTTAGGTTCTTCAATTCACAATCCTAGAACCTATTCAAACAACTTCTTAATTCTTAATTAAGTTTTGGGCTGAGGGTTGGGTTTGGCTTTTCAAAAAATAATTTTCATATTTGTAAAATAATTTTATAATATGATTCTACCAATCATATTGCATGTTTGATTCATAATCAAGATGCAAGTGAAATAAGTATGAAACTACTTTAGATCTAATCTAAACAGGTTCATGTAATTGAAACAATTTCAACTTTAAACAATTTCTTTGCACAAAAATTATTAACAAAGAGATTTTATTTTAGATTTAAATATCTTTTAAATCTAATAAATCATAAATTTAATCTAGATCATATCTAACAAATTTATGATTAAAGATAGATCTACACAAACTAGGACAACCTTTGCACTGTAAGGGGTAAACCTTACAGCAGGACAACCTTGCAGTTTGTGATTGATCTAAAATTTTAATTTCAGATTTAATAATCAGATTATAAATTAGATCTAATCTAAAAAATAATCTAAGCATGTATAGATAATCATGTAATAAAGAACCTAGGCTCTGATACCAATTGTAGGAACCAGATCTAGAGTTTCAGGGTTAGATCTTGAAACTTTTTCAAGATCATACAGCGGAAGACTAAAATAAATTAAAATTTATTTTTTAAAACTAGAGAATCCCTAGATCTTAGATCCTATTACATGATTATTACATAGCATTAAATCAAAAATTAAAATATATAAATATAGCATGAACTACATGTTGATCATATCAACATGTTTTTATACCACATCTAATGTATGTATTAAACAATAGATCAGATCTATTATCTTGCAAGTTAGATGCTCTAACCTCGCTGATCCGAGCTTAAGGATGATGTTGCAAGCCGCACACGCATCCGACCTCTAGGAGTCATCCACACGAGCCCACGAATCTCGATCAGAAGTCCTGCTTCAGAAAATCAGCACAGTATGCTAGTACTGCGCTGATCCTTCTTTGATGGTTGATCAGGTGCCTCCTTCTTCTTGATTTGGACTCTTTCAAAGATGGAAAGTAGAAGGAGGAGTTTCAAATCTGAGATACTCTCAGGAAACTCAAGATGGAGGGAGGAAAGATATGAAAACAAAAACCCTAGAAGAAGACCCTCTTCTTCTTCACGTTTTTCTCTCTAGACACCCAAACTTGCATCTTTTATATCTCCACGACCCAAAGGTATTTCTCTTTGATTTTTGGATGGCATAAAGGCCTCTCAAATATCTATCTTTTTCTAAAATTTCACAAAGAAACTCATCTTATATAGAGAGATATGATAGAGTCATTGTCTAGGTCAAACACCTAGTCAAGGCTTATCCAAACATGGCAAGTTAAGGGACGCCCAACTCTTGAGCACCTCCTTCATATTTTCATGCATGGATCACCAGAAAAGGGTGCACAATGTATACTTTAAAATCCATGAAAATTTTAAAAAAAATTTGGATAAATTTGGTGCAAAATTGAAAGAGTTTTGGATTTCTAAAACTCTATCTCATAGAATTCGAAATCCAAACTTATTCCTTTTAGATTTGATCCAAATCACCTTCCATGTAAGAAAGAAGAGAGGAGACCTTTTGTGAACGTGGGAGAGATATGGGAGAGGGCTTTTGTCACATAAAATAAGTGGAGATTGGCGTTGAATAAGAGAGAGGACGTGGAGAAGGCTTATGTGGCGCAAGGTGGAATCCTAGTCTTACTAGGATTCTGTCTTATGACTTATTTTAATTTGATTTCCCAAACCAAATCAAATCAAAATTAGATCAACCCAATTAAAATAGGTCTTAACCCAATTAAAAACTTAATTTAATCATATTAATTTAGATTTAAATCTGATTTAATTTTCTAATCAAATTAAAAATTAGATTGACCCAAGTCCTAGTTGAACTAGGACTAGTTTTTCTTTGTACTTGACTTATCCAATAAACCAATTGGACTTGATCCAATCAAGTCCAAACTAAATATAATTAAATCATATTTAATTAGACTTAATCTCAGTCTATTGGCTTAATCAAATTAAGCCAATCAGCAATCAAATTGCTAATAGATCCTCCTGCAACACTTGCACTGGGTTAAATGTCAATCGTATTGATCATTTAACCCTAGAACAATTCTTAATCGTTGATCAACCATCTGATCAGATAATGAACTCTAATGTGTGTGACCTCATAGGTCCGAACCTAAGTCGGTAGTATAAGAACAAATTTCTATACCAATCGAAGTGACCATCTAGCAATGGTACCCGACGACCGGATAGGTCGAATGTGTAGAACAACATCCTTAGAACCCATGCGGATATAGTTTTCATATAATTCATCCCCTTGATCAAAATGATCATAGGACACCCCAGAGTTTAACTGTCAACTCTGATCAGATTGTCCACATTGTATTTCAAAATATCAAATCCATCTAATGGATTACCCTGGCCAAGGTTTTGCTAAATTGAAATACAGTGACTCATTCTTCTCCAACTCTTGGAGTGGTCAATCCCATCTCGATCATACTCTGACTTCGCAAGTACTTGACTGTGCCCAGAAGCCTTCCGTCTCTGAATTAGAAATTCAGTTAGTCCAGTACCAAAGCACAGTGAGTTGCTTGCAAGTCACTGAGGCGATCTCAAGTCTAAGGGACACTTATACCTATATCCCATCAGAGACATTCTCGACAGCAGAATGCTCTGAAGTTGGTCACGTTCAATGACGATGTATCCTTACATCTCACCTGTATGTCATACCAGTGTCTCCACACTCCTTGGTTAAGAGGACAACCAACCCATATGGCCTACAGCGACCTATGCTCGATAGAAGCTGTCGTCCTTATTAACAGCCTATCATTTGGTCATGAACAGTTTTAAGGACTAATCGATAAATCCTCTCTTTATCGAACTTAAATAGTCCTAAGGACTTCATCATAACAACGGAGTTCATTAGAAGATGAAAGCTTATGATGAAGATGCCGAATATATTTTATTTATTAACAAATCAATTACAATACTTGGTTGCTCAACCATCAACAGCTTGACGATTGGCTTTTTCGGACACATTTCCCAACAGCTACTACCTAGGTATTGATATCAAAAGTTTGATTCATATCTGCAATTCGTTACAAGGACTTCAGGTTAGTAGAAAATTTGAGAAGAGCAAATAATTTTTGAATGTTGGAGATGGAAGAGCTGTTCTAGTTCTAGCTATAGAAAAAGTTTAGCTTGTTCTCAATTCAAATGTCATTGTTTTAGATAATTATCATAATTGTCCATCTTTTCTTATGAATGTTATTTTCATAGGCCTTTTGGCAAAAGATGGTTATAATTTTTTAATAATTTTTTTTTTTTGTGATATCATTGTGAATGGTGTCATGAAACATGACATCACAGTCTATTAGTGTAATATACATATCAAATAAATATTCTAGAATAGATAATGTCACAGATGCCTACCTATGGCATTGACAGCTCGGTCATATATATTAGAATAGCATAAATAGGTCAACTAAAGAGAAAATCTTTGACATCAATAATTATGAATCATTACCAACCTGTGAGTTCTGTCTTCTTGAAAGATGATCATGTCATCCTTTACTAGAAAAGATGAACAAGTTAATGATGTTCTAGATCTAGTACATAGTGATATATGTGAACCTATGAATATAGATGTCAGAGGAGGGTATTACTACTTCATTACATTTACTGACGATCTATCAAGGTATGAGTACGTCTACCTTATGAAGCACTAGTCTAAATCATTTGAAATATTCAAACGATTTCATAGTGAAGCAAAAAAATAAATTAGAAAGAGTATTAGAACTCTTCGATCTGACTGAGAAGGTGAATATTTTTTCAATGAGTTTTTGACATATCTAGAAGAGAATGGAATTCTCTCACAATGGACATCTCCTGGGAGAAAGAATCGAACACTGTTAGATATGGTTCGATCCATGATGGGGTTTGTGAGTCTGATTATCTTTTTTTAAAGTTATACTCTAGAGATTGCGTGCTTTGTTCTGAACAATGTTCCAAGCAAATCAGTCACAAAAACATCACATGAGATATGGATTGGATGTAGGCTGACACTCTCTCACCTTAGGATTCGGGGTTGTCTAGCTTGTGTCAAATGTTTGCAGACTGATAAACTTGGACCTCAGTCTAATAAGTGGTTATTTGTAAGATATACTAAGAAGTCTAGGATATACTACTTCTACCATACTGAAGAACAAAAAGTATTCGTTAGTAATAGAGTATTTTTTTAAAAAAAGAAGTTCCTCATGGAAGAAATTGATGCCACTAAGGTTGAATTTGACAAAGTTCAACAGGTAAAAGAACCAACATAGACAAGTGAAAATACAAAATTGAATTTGATTAGATCAAACTCGGAGCTCATTGTAGAGACAACTTTAAGGAGATCTGATAGAATACCGCATCAGTTGGATAGATACTATCATTTCTTAGTCTAGGACGATGATCCTATTGAATTAGATGAGAACGACTAAGATCTAATCACTTACATGGATGTCATGCAAAGATCCAACTCTGACAAATGGCTCAATGCCATAAAATCTAAGATGGAGTCTATGGAGATCAATGATGTATAGATATAGTTGATCCACCTGAAGGGACGAGACTCATAGGGTGTAAATAGATTTTCAAAAAAAAAAAGGTGTAGACAGGAAGGTGGAGACCTATAAAATCTATTTGGTTGCCAAGGAGTATCATCAGCATTATGGTATTGACTATGATGAGATATTTTCTCCTGTGGCAATGCTTTTAGAGTTGGAATATGCATTTTGATAAGATCAGGATGTATTGCTTCATTAAGAATGAAGAAGAACCTTGCATATATAAGTGGACTAATGGTTCTATAGTCATATTCCTTATACATACTCTTAATAGAAAATGACATTCCTGCTTTATAAAGTATAAAGTTGTGGCTATCATCGTAGTTCTTCATAAAAGATTTGGGAGAAGCATCCTACATCCTAAGGATGAAGATCTATAGAGACAGATCTAAAAAGTTGCTTGGATTGCCCCAATCTACGTACATAGATACCGTGCTGAAATGATTCAGCATGAAGAATTTTAAAAAATACTATCTTCTGATAGACTATGGAATTACTCTCTTTAAGAAGAATTGTCCGACAACTCCTCAAGAGAGAAAACATATGAGTAGTCCCAGATGCTTCGATAGTAGGATCTATCATGTATGCTATGATATGTACAAAGTCGGATGTGGCACACACTCATTAAGGATAGTGAGTAGGTACCAGTCTGATCTGAATGAAAATCATTGGAAGGTTGTAGAGACAATCCTTAAGTATTTGAGAAAGAACCAATAGCTCAATGATGGAAACACTAACTTGAAACTTATGGGATATATTGATTTCAGTTTCAATCACATGATGATAATGGCAAAAGTGTATCGGGTTATGTGTTTGCTCTAAATGGAGAAGTGATATGCTAGAAAAGTTTCAGCTAATTCACTGTAGTTGATTTTGTTTGTAATGTAGAGTATATTGTGGCATTCGATGTTGCAAAAGAAGTAGTTTGGCTGTGGAAGTTCATTAACGAGCTTGGAGAGGCATCCTCTGTCGATGGTCCAGTTCTTATATTGTGATAGTACTTGTTGGTGCAAAAATCCGCTCGTGCCGGAGAAGCTGGAGTCGAGAAAGTCGCGGTCGCCGTCGGGACCTGCAAAGGAAGTCTAAACCGGAGGTGGGGTTGCTCCGGCAAGACCCTCCGACGCTCAAGTCAGTTCTCTGCCTCAACAAGAATGGAGTGCTCGAACGAAGAATTTAGCAGAGTTTTTAGATGAAAGATGAAAGCTTATAGAATAACGTATCTGGAGGCCCCTTTTATAGGCGGAGGGGGCAGTAGCCTGACAGTGACATCTGTAACCGTCGGGCAGTGGGCTGCCCAGGGTCAGGCGGAGTTTGCTGCGAAGAGTAGTGGAGTGGACCCGTGGCTATCACCGGGGTGTGCCACGTGGAGTCTGTCGCGGGGAGTGGAGCGGCATCTGTTGTCACGACTTGCCAGTGGATGGGAGAATCGCGCGGTATCCATCGCAGGAAGTGGAGCAGGATCGTGGCCGTTATTGTGGCCTGCCAGGGAGTAGTGGAGCTGTGCGGAATCCATCGTAGGAAGTGGAGCAGAGCTGCGACCGTTACTACGGCCTATCGGGGAGTGATGGAGCTGCGCGGAATCCACCGCAGGAAGTGGAGCAGGATCGTGGCCGTTATGGTGGCCTGCCAGGGAGTGCAGATCCGTCGGCTGAAGTTCGACAGCGGTCGGAGTCCGACTCCCGTAGGGGTCCGGGCGGAGTCCTCCTTACGGTTGGGGTCGTGGGTGGAGCCCGGCTCCCGTAGGAGTCCGGACGAAGTCTGTCTGCAGCCGTTGGAGTCGAGGATGAAGCCCGGCTCCCGTAGGAGTCCGGGCGGAGTCTTCCGGCAATTAAAGTTAAAGGCGAAGTCCGGCTCCCGTAGGAGTCCGGACAAGGCTTACCGGCAGCTGATGTTGAGGATGGAGCCCAGCTCCTGTAGGAGTCCGGGCGGAGTCTACTTGCGGTTGAGGTTGTTGGCAGAGTCCGGCTCCCGTAGGAGTCCGGACGAAGTCTGTCTACAGCCGTTGGAGTCGAGGACGAAGCCCGGCTCCCATAGGAGTCCGGGCGGAGTCTTCCTGCAATTAAAGTTAAAGGCGAAGTCCGGCTCCCGTAGGAGTCTGGACAAGGCTTACCGGCAGCAGATGTTGAAAACGGAGCCCAACTCCTGTAGGAGTCCGGGCGGAGTCTACTTGCGGTTGAGGTTGTTGGCGGAGTCCGGCTCCCGTAGGAGTCCGGACGAAGTCTGTCTGCAGCCGTTGGAGTCGAGGACAAAGCCCGGCTCCCGTAGGAGTCCGGGCGGAGTCTTCCTGCAATTAAAGTTAAAGGCGAAGTCCGGTTCCCGTAGGAGTCCGGACAAGGCTTACCGGCAGCTGATGTTGAGGACGGAGCCTGGCTCCTGTAGGAGTCCTGACGGAGTCTACTTGCGGTTGAGGTTGTTGGCGGAGTCCGGCTCCCGTAGGAGTCCGGACGAAGTCTGTCTGCAGCCGTTGGAGTCGAGGACGAAGCCCGACTCCCGTAGGAGTCCGGGCGGAGTCTTCCTGCAATTAAAGTTAAAGGCGAAGTCCGGCTCCCGTAGGAGTCCGGACAAGGCTTACCGGCAGCTGATGTTGAGGACGGAGCCCGGCTCCTGTAGGAGTCCGGGCGGAGTCTACTTGCGGTTGAGGTTGTTGGCGGAGTCTGGCTCCCGTAGGAGTCCGGACGAAGTCTGTCTGCAGCCGTTGGAGTCGAGGACGAAGCCAGGCTCCCGTAGGAGTCCGGGCGGAGTCTTCCTGCAATTGAAGTTAAAGGCGAAGTCCGGCTCCCGTAGGAGTCCAGACAAGGCTTACCGGCAGCTGATGTTGAGGACGGAGCCCGACTCCTGTAGGAGTCCGGGCGGAGTCTACTTGCAGTTGAGGTTGTTGGCGGAGTTCGGCTCCCGTAGGAGTCCGGACGAAGTCTGTCTGCAGCCGTTGGAGTCGAGGATGAAGCCCGGCTCCCGTAGGAGTTCGGACGGAGTCTTCCTGCAATTAAAGTTAAAGGCCAAGTCCGACTCCCGTAGGAGTCCGGACAAGGCTTACCGGCAGCTGATGTTGAGGACGGAGCTCGGCTCCTGTAGGAGTCTGGGCGGAGTCTACTTGCGGTTGAGGTTGTTGGCGGAGTCCGACTCCCGTAGGAGTCCGGACGAAGTCTGTCTGCAGCCGTTGGAGTCGAGGACGAAGCCCGGCTCCCGTAGGAGTCCGGGCGGAGTCTTCCTGCAATTAAAGTTAAAGGCGAAGTCTGGCTCCCGTAGGAGTCCGGACAAGGCTTACCGGCAGCTGATGTTGAGGACGGAGCCCGGCTCCTGTAGGAGTCCGGGTGGAGTCTACTTGCGGTTGAGGTTGTTGGCAGAGTCCGGCTCCCGTAGGAGTCCGGACGAAGTCTATCTGCAGCCGTTGGAGTCGAGGATGAAGCCCGGCTCCCGTAGGAGTCCGGGCGGAGTCTTCCTGCAATTAAAGTTAAAGGCAAAGTTCGGCTCCCGTAGGAGTCCGGACAAGGCTTACCGACAGCTGATGTTGAGGACGGAGCCCGGCTCCTATAGGAGTCCGGGCGGAGTCTACTTGCGGTTGAGGTTGTTGGCGGAGTCCGGCTCCCATTGGAGTCCGGACGAAGTCTGTCTGCAGCCGTTGGAGTCGAGGACGAAGCTCGGCTCCCGTAGGAGTCCGGGCGGAGTCTTCCTGCAATTAAAGTTAAAGGCGAAGTCCGGCTCCCGTAGGAGTCCGGACAAGGCTTACCGGCAGCTGATGTTGAGGATGGAGCCCGGCTCCTGTAGGAGTCCGGGCGGAGTCTACTTGCGGTTGAGGTTGTTGGCGGAGTCCGGCTCCCGTAGGAGTCCGGACAATCCTTACCGACGGTTGATGTTGGCGACGAAGCCCGACTCCTGTAGGAGTCCGGGTGGACCCCCTGGAGCTGATTCTGCTGAGGACTTCGGCTGTGGGTATTTTATACCCAACACCAGTTCCCCTACTTCTGAGTTTGAATTTCGAACGAAGGAAGTACAGAGAGAGATGGGCACAGTCGAAACCGTCCCCTCGAATCCTGCGCACTGCCGCCTCCAGATATTTTGGCATTAAATGTGCGTGTGCTGGAGTCTTTTCGGATCGGGGCGATACGAAGCGACCCCTCAAAATTCTCGCCGGTACACTGGCCCAGGTACGGTGCCATAATGGCCTTGCTGATTCATCAGCCGCTTTTAGCCGCCTGCCGGGGGGAGTGGGACACGTGCCGGGTGTGGACTGGCTTGGGGGGATTCATGATCATTATGGCGCCAGATCCCAGGGTCTATTTAAACCCGTCCTCCCACCTTTAGGTGCCCTATTCCATTCTAGAGTTTCTATCAGTGTCTGCCTTCTCTTCGAGAGCCCTATTTCAGTGGGCATCTTCTCGAGCCGTAGGTGTCTTCCAAATCGTCTCTGTCTTCGTCCCTCTGGTCCCTCAGAGCGATATAGGTTAGTTCCAGCACCTTCAACCTTCTTTCCACCGCCTAGGGACTTCTTCTCTGTCGTTATTTTTTTGCATCCCTCTGAGTTAGTTTCCTGTGGCCTCTCGTCCCCCATTCTGTCCGTCTTCTTAGGGACCTTTAGAGCCCTCCTTCGAAACTACTCGAAATGTCGTCCGGCTCTTCCGCTCCCTGCAGTTCCGGGAGCTCTTCCGCCTCAAAGCCCCAGGTCCCCTGCTCTGTAGACGAACCCGCGTCTGGGGCTGGGCTCCATCCGATTTTTGCACCGGGCGCCATTCCATGTTCCCTGACCTCGGAGGAACTCCTTCTGATAAGGGTTCAGTATGGAGTTCCTTCGGAGTACGACCTAGTGCTGCTTGGCCCTTCTGACCGGGCCAGCACCCTCCCATCTGGTCGTTTTTGTCTGTACCAGGAAGCATTCCATGCCGGACTCTGGCTTCCGCTTCCTTCCTTTGTTGTTGCCCTCTTCCACTTCTTAGACATCTCCTTGGCTTTCGTGGCCCCGAATTCTTTTAGGTTTTTGATAGGATTTCTCTCCCTTTGCCACGTAGTCGAGGTCCAACCGTCCCTCTCCCTGTTTAGGCACTTCTATACTTTCAAGCGCCATCCTTCGACGAAGGACTGGTGGTACTTCTCCCTCCAGTTCGGCAAGAAGGGGTTGCTGAAAGGCGCCCCTTCTTCAATCCACAATTGGAAGAAAAAATATCTCTTCGTTCACTGCCCGACCTTGAGACTGGGCCTGCCCCTTGGGGCTCTCTGAGGGATTCTGTCTGCCGGGCCCCCAGCCTGAGGGAGGATGACCTCCAGGCTGCCCGGAAGCTTCTAGCTTACTTCGCTCCTTCCCTTCCCAATCTTCTGAGGGAGCAATTTTTTTTCAACATCGGCCTGAGTCCCCAGGATCCAGCAAGTATTCATCTTTTACCTTATCTTCTCTTTTCACGCCTTTCTCCTTTCTCTTTTTACCTCTTCCTCCTTCTCTCTCTCTTTCCCCTCTGTTTCTTTCTCTCTTTCTTCCCTTTTCTTCTCTCTTTTCTTCTCTTCTTTTTTTTTTTTTTTTTGGCTCTTTGACTGATTGGTTTGCTTCTTTTTCTTCTTTCCTTTTCTCTCTCTTTTTTTTTTTCTTTTTTTTTTTTTTAAGAATGGACGTCGAAGCAGTGCGGATGCTAGCTAGGGGCCTTAGGGCCCACAAGAGAAAGGGCGCTGCGACCTCCGGATCAGCGAAGAGGGCCAGGATGGAGGAGTCGAGCTTAGCTGCACCCGTCCAGGTAGCCCCGGCCATCGACATTCCCTCGGATGCCGAGCCAACGGCTCCCCGGGCCTCCTCGAGGAGTCCGCCGACTGGGGCTCCCATTTTGGGGGTCCGCTCTACGGAAGCACCCACCATGGGGAAAAGAAGAAAATCGGTGGCCCGCAGGGCGAGTAGCCGCCGAACTGCTGCGGATGAGTCCCTCTGCTCCGAAGAGGGGTCGGAGAATCCCTTCAATGATAGAGACTTGATCAGGCAGCTGATCGACGGCTGCATTCTGCCTGACGTCGTTGAGAGGATCGACCGTGCCGATCCTGAGCAGCGGGCCTGGGACTCTTTGGGGTCCTTCCTTGAGGTAAGTGGATCTTCATTTACACGGCTATTCGGCCTTTGTTCTAATTCCCTAGCCGCTCTTGCAGATTGGGCACCAGCTCCTCGCCTATATTGAGGTGGTGAGCCGCACGAGGAGGGACATCCTCCAGGTGGAGGAACGCTATCAGGCCGAGGTTGCTCGTC
Organism: Elaeis guineensis; assembly: GCF_000442705.2. Lineage (NCBI taxonomy): Eukaryota > Viridiplantae > Streptophyta > Magnoliopsida > Arecales > Arecaceae > Elaeis > Elaeis guineensis. The sequence goes on from NC_025993.2 coordinate 49,991,164, forward strand.
TCCAAGCAAAGACGGCCGAAGTAGCCACCCTCCAGGAGGCCCTGGAAAGAGAGAAGTGAGCCCAGGAGGAGGAGAGGCAGATCTTGGAGGAATCGACGAGGAAGGCGGAGGCCGAGGTCGTCAACTTGGTCGAGCAAACTCCGACCCTGGTCTCGGAGGCCAGAGCCCTTACGATAGAGGAATTCAAGGCCTCCGCGGAGATGAGGGATCTGAAGGTCCAATTTGGCCAGGAAGCGTTCATAAAGGGGTTCGAGCTCTGCCAAGAGAAGGTGGCCAGAAAATTTCCAGAGCTCGACCTCAGCTTCCTAGGCGAGGAGTCTGAAGACGAGACCGGTCCCTCGCTAGCCGCCACTGCCGTCGCAGCCCCCCTGCCGGGAACACCGAGTTCTCCAACCCCCACCCCGAGGTCTGAGACCTCCGATCTTGTACCTTTATTTCGTCGTAATTTTTCTTTTCTGTTTGTCTTCAAAAATCATCCAATCAATAAAGTTGAATTTCTTGTTGCGGACGGCTTCTCCTCCCCCCCTCCTTCTCTCTGTTCTCCTTCCTGCAATGAGTCGTGCTTTGACGCTTTTGCCTTCCGATGGCAGTGTCCTGCAGAAGCACTCCCCCTGCCCCTGGGGGTCCCGCTGAAATCGACGATCCAGCGACTGAAGAAGGAAGTCCTTCACCTGACAAAGAAGTTAAAGAAGATGGAAGGCAAGCTCCGCCGATTGAGAGAAGGTCATTCTGAAGCCACCGCTGAGGCTACCCACTTTCGAAATCTCCACGTGAAGGGGATCATGGAGTATAGCCGTAGGAAGGCGGACTTCGCGAAGGAACTCGAGGAATGCAAGAAGAGCGCCAGCGATCGAATTTGGGCCCAGATCGCCAGGATCAGCGCCCTCAAGGTGGAACTGTCAGCTGCGAAGGGGAAGATCGGCCAGCTGGAAGGAAATTCATCCCGACTCTTGGCCCGGGTCGACGGTGATCAGAAGTGGTCAAAGAAGGTCTCCGACTTTCAGCAGCAGCTTCAGGACGCCGAGGTGAGCCACGACGTGCATCGGGCTAGCTGGAGCAGGCAGGTGGAAGAATATAAAGGGAGATTCAGGGCGGCGACCGACGAAGTCGTCTGTCTCCAGAGGCAGCTGGCTAGCAGGGCACAGCTTGCTTTCGCCCAAGATTCTGATGAGCTCCAAGCCCTAAGAGGCACCGTTGAGGGAATTTTTGTCTCCCTCGGGGAAAAGACAGCTGAGCTGCAACAACTGAAGATCCAACTGGCGTACGAGCAGCGGGCCATCGCAGACGCAGAGGCAGAATCCGAGGTCTTGAGGAAGAGGCGTCGAGAGGCGGAGGCCGAGAGCCAGCAACTTCGTCGGGTGCTCCAGGACGCGCTACAGAAAAGGGGAGAGCTAGAAGAAGAAATTGAGAATCTAAGGCAGTCCTGGTTAAGGAATGGAGTAGATAATTCTAGGTCAGAGGGAGCCGGGCCTTCTTAGAGCTCTTTTCGTCTTTCTATCTTTTCATGTATTTACTTCCCTTTTTATCATTTTGCCTTTCTTTCCTTGGCCTTTCGGGCTTTGTAGCGTGTATATCGGAAATGGAATGAAAAGGGTGTTTTGTGTTACCTCATCCGTGCGTTGCGCTAAATTGCCGTTCATCGAACTTCTCTTGTCGTTTGACCTGTCTGGTGTAGACGTCGTTGGGGGGCATCCGGTCGTCGATGCGTTAACTCGCCTTTCTCGTCGTACATGGCCGCAAGCCCGAGCTTGACCGTCCGGGCTCCGTATTACTTCGGAGATGTCGTTGTCTTCCTAAGCGGTGTCGAAAGTCTTTTCAGAGACCGGGGGTGTTAGGTAGGAATCCCCCGTTTCAGTTGAGATGAAGTCCTTTTTTTGATGCGGTTCATCCTTCATCTGTTCCCGTCGTAGTTCGTCATCCTTCCTTTTTAATTTTCCTCCCCTTCTCAGAGTGAGGGCCCTCCCCCCGCTTTTCGCGGGGTTGCATAGAAGCGAGGAGGTGCCGCTGAGGGGCTTTTTCCTTTCATCCGATCTTGTTGGGCGGCCGGGTTTCGCCACCATCAGCCCTTGCTGCAGAAGTCGCGGGTGGAGCCTGGCTCCCGTAGGAGTCCGGGTGGGGTCTTCCTTGGCGTCGTGGATGGAGCCTGGCTCCCGTAGGGGTCCGGGTGGAGTCTGGAGTCCGGGTGGAGTCTTCCTTGGCATCGTGGATGGAGCCCGACTCCCGTAGGAGTCCGGGCCTTCCACTTTGCTCGAGCCAGGGCGAGGTTCTCCTCCCATTCTCGGCTTGGCTGTGAGGGCACGTTAGGGCGCTGTAAGGCCTCTCCCCCCATCCGATCTAAAAGAATCGGGCCTTTGACTTTGCTCATGTCAGGATGAGGTTCTCCTCCTGTTCCTGACATAGCTGTTGGGGCACATTAGGGCGCTGTAAGGCCTCTCCCCCCATCTGATCTAAAAGAACCGGGCCTTCGACTTTGCTCATGTCAGGACGAGGTTCTCCTCCTATTCCTGACATGGCTGTGGGGGCACATTAGGACGCTGTAAGGCCTCTCCCCCCATCCGGTCTAAAAGAACCGGGCCTTTGACTTTGCTCATGTCAGGACGAGGTTCTCCTCCTGTTCCTGACATGGCTGTGGGAGCACATTAGGGTGCTGTAAGGCCTTTCCCCCCATCCAGTCTAAAAGAACCGGGCCTTTGACTTTGCTCATGTTAGGACGAGGTTCTCCTCCTGTTCCTGACATGATTGTGGGGGCACATTAGGGCGTTGTAAGGCCTCTCCCCCAATCCGATTTCGAGATAGTCGGACTTTCATTTTAGGTATGTTAGGATGGGGTTCTCCCCCATTTCTAACATAACTTTGCTTCAAGCATTTGGAGGGGTCATATCCAGTCGTAATAAATCCATGCCAGATGGGAAGAGTACGTCAAGTAGAAAGAAATTTAGATTCAAGGTGAAATCGTAAGTGATACATTTACAGATTTTTCGAGTTCCACGGTCGCGGGTGGTCCGCTCCTCCTTGAGGCCCTCCGGTGATGGAGTTGATGGTCCCGATGGGAGATCGGTCCCCAGGTTGCTCCTCCTTTCTTGGCGGTTCAGGCTGCGGAAGGGCCCTTGGCCGATCTCCTCTACCCTCAGGCCTGCGTCGGATGAACCTGTCGAGTCGACCTCGCCGAATGAGCTCCTCGATCTCGTCCCGAAGCTGGATGCATTCCTCTATGTCGTGGCCATGGTCGCGGTGGTAGAGGCAGAACTTGTTGGGGTTGCACTTCCCGGGGTGTGTGCGCATCCTCTCTGGCCTAGGGAGCTGCTCCCTGACCTCCATCAATACCTGGGCCTTCGAGGCGTTGAGGGGGGCGTAGTTGCGGAATCTCCTTGGTGGGGAACCCCGCCGAACCCCACGATCCGAGCTTCTCTGCCTGCACGCCCGGGGTGGAGTATGGGCGCGCTTATGGCCAGGAGGGGATCGAGAACGCAGCCGGGCTTCCTTTGGCCTTTTTTCAATTACGGGCTTACTCGAGTCTCCCGCTTGCCACTCCCTCGCCGTCTCTTCATCCTTCATTTTGAAGGCTTCTTCCACTCGGGCGTACCCTTCGGCCCGGGCCAGCAAATCAGCAAAATTCCTGGGATACTTCTTCTCCAGGGAGAACAAAAGATCATTCTTCTGAAGGCCACCCTTCAGGGCAGCCATTGTGACTGATTGGTCCAAGTTCCGGACCTCCAGCGTCGCGATGTTGAAGCGGTTGATGTAGGCCCGAATGGACTCTCCTTCCCTTTGCTTGATATTGATGAGGGATTCTGAACCCTTCCGGGGGCGCCGGCTGCTGACAAAATGGGCCACAAATTGGTGGCTCATTTGATCGAAGGAAAAGATGGTATCCGATTTCAAAGCCGAGTACCAGTTCCTCGCCGCTCCCTTCAAGGTGGATGGAAAGGCCCGGCATAAGATGGCATCAGGAGCACCGTGAAGCAGCATCATCGTCCGGAAGGCCTCCAGATGATCAACCGGGTCCGAAGTCCCATCGTAGCTTTCGAACTGGGGAAGCTTGAAGTTTGGCGGGATTGGTTTCTGCATGATCATTTGGGAGAAGGGAGGGTCAGTACAAATATTCTCACCATAAGCGGGGGGCGCATGGCGGAGTTCTTCGATCTGCCGGTTCATCTCCTGGAGCCTCCGATCCAGGAAATTCTCTCGACTTCGAGTCTCGAGGGTCCTCTGGCAGAACGGAGGCAGGGATCTTCCAAGGGTGGAGTCGTGGTCCGATTGAGGGCTCTCTACCCTCGGGTTCGTTTTCCCAGGAAGGACGGGGCGGCTGGCCCAGGTGGCCCGCCCCGCCGTCGGATTCTAGTGTTTCGGGGATGCCCTTTCCGGGCGTACCGATGCCTGCGGCTGCTGCTGCTGCATAGCTTGCACAGCCTCGGTGAGGCCTCTGACCTGCTGCGCCAGCAGGTCAAACTGCTCCGCGTCGACCGCCGCCGTCGGAGGAGGAGGAGGAGGTTGAGAAACAGGAGGGGAGGCCGGAGCCTGGGATCTGGCCGCAGAGGCCGTGGACCGTCGCATGGATGCCTTGCGAGGAGGCATCAAGTATGGATCCCGTGGGGGAAACAAGGAGTGGGTGTCGGAGGAGACGATCGGGGGCAGCTCCGTTGAACGCTCCTTCAAGAACAAGGGTACTGCGAAGACACAGGCCCCTTCCTCTAACGCCAATCCTGTTGGTGCAAAAATCCGCTCGCGCCGGAGAAGCTGGAGTCGAGGAAGTCGCGGTCGCCACCGGGACCTGCAAAGGAAGTCTAAACCAGAGGCGGGGTTGCTCCGGCAAGACCCTCCGATGCTCAAGTCAGTTCTCTGCCTCAACAAGAATGGAGTGCTCGAACGGAGAATTTAGCAGAGTTTTTAGATGAAAGATGAAAGCTTATAGAATAACGTATCTGGAGCCCCCTTTTATAGGCGGAGGGGGCAGTAGCCTGACAGCAACATCTGTAACCGTCAGGCAGTGGGCTGCCCAGGGTCAGACGGAGTTTGCTGCGAAGAGTAGTGGAGTGGACCCGTGGCTATCACCGGGGTGTGCCACGTGGAGTCTGTCGCAGGGAGTGGAGCGGCATCTGTTGTCACGACTTGCCAGCGGATGGAAGAATCGTGCGGTATCTGTCGCAGGAAGTGGAGCAGGATCGTGGCCGTTATTGTGGCCTACCAGGGAGTAGTGGAGCTGTGCGGAATCCATCGTAGGAAGTGGAGCAGAGCTGCGACCGTTACTGCGGCCTGTCGGGGAGTGATGGAGCTGCGCGGAATCCATCGCAGGAAGTGGAGCAGGATCATGGCCGTTATGGTGGCCTGCCAGGGAGTGCAGATCTGTCGGCTGAAGTTCGGCAGCGGTCGGAGTCCGGCTCCCGTAGGGGTCCGGGCGGAGTCCTCCTTGCGGTTGGGGTCGTGGGTGGAGCCCAGCTCCCATAGGAGTCCGGACGAAGTCTGTCTGCAGCCGTTGGAGTCGAGGATGAAGCCCGGCTCCCGTAGGAGTCCGGGCAGAGTCTTCCTGCAATTAAAGTTAAAGGCGAAGTCCGGCTCCCATAGGAGTCCGGACAAGGCTTACCGGCAGCTGATGTTGAGGATGGAGCCCGGCTCCTGTAGGAGTCCGAGCGGAGTCTACTTGCGATTGAGGTTGTTGGCGGAGTCCGACTCCCGTAGGAGTCCAGACGAAGTCTGTCTACAGTCGTTGGAGTCGAGGACGAAGTCCGGCTCCCGTAGGAGTCCGGGCGGAGTCTTCCTGCAATTAAAGTTAATGGCGAAGTCCGGCTCCCGTAGGAGTCCGGACAAGGCTTACTGGCAGCTGATGTTGAGGACGGAGCCCAGCTCCTGTAGGAGTCCGGGCGGAGTCTACTTGCGGTTGAGGTTGTTGGCGGAGTCCGACTCCCGTAGGAGTCCGGACGAAGTCTGTCTGCAGCCGTTGGAGTCGACGACGAAGCCCGGCTCCCGTAGGAGTCCGAGCGGAGTCTTCCTACAATTAAAGTTAAAGGCGAAGTCCGGCTCCCGTAGGAGTCCGGACAAGGCTTACCGGCAGCTGATGTTGACGACGGAGCCCGGCTCCTGTAGGAGTCCGGGCGGAGTCTACTTGCGGTTGAGGTTGTTGGCGGAGTCCGGCTCCCGTAGGAGTCCGGACGAAGTCTGTCTGCAGCCGTTGGAGTCGAGGACGAAGCCCGGCTCCCATAGGAGTCCGGGCGGAGTCTTCCTGCAATTAAAGTTAAAGGCGAAGTCTGGCTCCCGTAGGAGTCCGGACAAGGCTTACCGGCAGCTGATGTTGAGGATGGAGCCCGGCTCCTATAGGAGTCTGGGTGGAGTCTACTTGCGGTTGAGGTTGTTGGCGGAGTCCAGCTCCCGTAGGAGTCCGGACGAAGTCTGTCTGCAGCCGTTGGAGTCGAGGACAAAGCCCGGCTCCCGTAGGAGTCCGGGCAGAGTCTTCCTGCAATTAAAGTTAAAGACGAAGTCCGGCTCCCGTAGGAGTCCGGACAAGGCTTACCGGCAGCTGATGTTGAGGATGGAGCCCGGCTCCTGTAGGAGTCCGGACGGAGTCTACTTGCGGTTGAGGTTGTTGGTGGAGTCCGACTCTCGTAGGAGTCCGAACGAAGTCTGTCTGCAGCCGTTGGAGTCGTGGACGAAGCCCGACTCCCGTAGGAGTCCGAGCGGAGTCTTTCTGCAATTAAAGTTAAAGGCGAAGTCCGGCTCCCATAGGAGTCCGGACAAGGCTTATCGGCAGCTGATGTTGAGGATGGAGCCCGGCTCCTGTAGGAGTCCGGGTGGAGTCTACTTGCGGTTGAGGTTGTTGGCGGAGTCCGGCTCCCGTAGGAGTCCGGACGAACCTTACCGGCGGTTGACGTTGGCGACGAAGCCCGGCTCCTGTAGGAGTCCGGGCGGACCTCCTGGAGCTAATTCTACTGAGGACTTCGGCTGTGGGTATTTTATACCCAACAGTACTAAAGCCATAGCTCAAGCTAATGAATAGTAGTCCCATCATTGAACCAAACATATTCTGCATCACTATCATCTTATATGAGAGATCATGAATCGAGGTGATGTCGATCTTCATAAAATCGATGGAAAGGAGAACTTAGGCAACTCATTTGCAAAAGCCTTCAAAACTAAATAGTTCGATGAACTTAAATGGAAGATGGATATTAAATACTGTATCGATTGGTTTTAGTCCAATTGGGAGTTGTTAGAAAATATATCTTAAAGCCAATCATTTGTATGATTGTGCTCTTTATAATTTATATATGAATAATAAATTAATAAAAGCTATTTGGCATTGTTCATCATGAGGTATACATCTTCTTTAATAGAACTCATGTATTATGATGAAGTCCTTAGAACTATATGACAATCGATGAAAGATGATTTATCGAATAGTTCTTAAACATGTTTGCGACCAAATGATACATCATTAAAGGATGATGACATTTATCAAGAGTAGGTCATTGTGCGCTATATAGATTGATTGTCCTCTTAATCAAGGAGTGTGGAGATACTAGTATGGCATACAGATGAGATGTAGGAGTACATCATCACTGGACAAGTGACTCACCTGCAGAGCGCTCTGCTGTCAAGAGCAGCTCATGAAGAATATAGATATAAGTATTACTTTGATCTGAGATCATCACAATGACTTGTAAGCAACTCACTATGCTTTGGTGCCGAACTACCTGAATTTTTAATTCAGTGATGGAAGGTTTTTGAGCACAGTCAAGTACTTGTGGTAGTCGGTGTATAGATTAAGATCGGATTGATCCCCCCATATTTCAGGAGTTGATGCATCACTATATTTCAATTGAGTAAGACCTTGATTGGGGCAATCCATATGAAAGATTACAAGATTTAGAAAAGATTGAAATACAATATGGATGACTAATCCAAAATTGACAGTTAAACCCTAGATCATCCTTAGCATTTAGGATCAAAGGAATGAATTTTGCGATAACCATATTCGTCAGTTCTTGAGTATTGCCTTACAAACATTTGATCTATCCAGATGTCAGAAATCATTGTTAGATGGTAACTTTGATTAGTATAGAAAATTGTTGCCCAGCTATGCAACCCAAGAGGGGGGTGAATTGGGTTTCTAAAAATTTTAAGCCCAACAGATAACTTATGAAGAACAAAACAATGGCTTTAAATCAATATTAATTAACTAAAGCAGTATTGCAAGGATATAATAAAGAAATAAGATAAAGCGATAAAGCACACCACAAACACAAGGATTTATAGTGGTTCGGTGCTAACCTTGCACCTACGTCCACTCCCCAAGATCCCACTTGGGAATTTCAATCCACTATCCTTTGTATTCAACCCGAATACAAAACGTCGGAAACTCTGACACTAGCTATCCCAAGCTAGAATACAAGACGTCGGAAACTCCGACCCTAGCTATCCCAAGCTAGAACACTTGTTTCCCGGGTACAAGCCAACCCAAAACACTCCGATTTCAGGTTCGGATCAACCTTTCCTTGTTTTGGAAATCCTCCAAAAACAAGAGCAAAAACTCACAAAGAGTAAGAATATTTAGAGCACAGATGAATACAATAACAGCTCCTTAAATGAGCAAATATAACAATAAAAGCTTTACTCAAATGAAGAACCCCTTTTTTCAGATTTTCTCAAGATGAATGAACGGTTGAACGCTTGAGAAGAGGTTGATTGTTGATTGAAGATCTCTTGAAAGCTTTGAACGATCTCTAGATCAAGGTTGAAACGATAGGCGTGAAGAACTCTCTCCTTGAAAGATCTTTCTTTTCTCTTTCACAATCTCTCTGGTATATTGTGGATCCTCTCTCTTTTTCTCTATGGATATTTCGTTGATCTCAGGCATTTTCTTGCAAATTTCGGATCCTCTCTTCTGTTCTTCTCTTTTTCCTCTCTTTTCTCTTCACATTTGATTTCACGTTTGATCCGCTATTTAATCTGCAATTTCTTTCATCATTTAAAGCATTTTGTAGCATTAGAAGCAAGAGAAAACAATTTAGGCAGATAAAGAGCCGTTAGAGGATTTTTAGGAAGCATAAATGGCAATTAAAACGGGCAAAAAAATAGCCGTTGCTGACATTTCCCGTCGCAGGGGTCGACTCATGAGTCGACTCATGCTTCAGGAGTCGACTCATGAGTCGACTTCTGTTGCAACAGACCAGAAGATCTGATTTCTGAATTTTTCGGCTCAAATCAGCAGGGGTCGACTCATGAGTCGACTCATGCCTTGTGGGTCGACTCATGAGTCGACTCACAGGTCGTGCCAAGCCAAAAATCCAGCGTGCCATGGGAATTTTTTTCGTGCCATTCAGCTCATAGTGCCATGAGTTGACTCATGAGTCGACTCATGCACTTCAAACCTTCATAACTTCAAAAGTATAAGTCCAAACACAATGAAATTTTCACCAATAGATTTCAAATCATTTGTTCTACCAAGTGATACTATCAAATCAGGATTTTAGCAAAATTACGATTTTGCCCTTGAAGAGCATAAGGACTTTTTCAATTGTTTGTATCCCTTCAATCTGCTTTGTAATCATCAAAATCAATCTAGGAGCAACAATCTCCCCCTTTTTGATGATGACAAAACATATGAACAAAAATATTTATGTTAATGCATTAATTTCAAAAGAATCCATTATGGGTGTATATGCTTGAAAAGAGTATGATTCTTTTGGCATGAAATATAAATGCAAAAATAGTTTGTCCATTTTCTTAAAGATTTGAAAAAGGTATTAGATCATTTTGAGTTCAAGATATTTCAGAGCAAGAGAAGATAAATAACTTTTTCTATGTATCAGAGCAAAAATAATTTTTACAATGATATCAGAAAAAATTTTATAATGTATCAGAGCAAGAAAATTTTTAATGTATCAGAGAAAATTTCATACAGTATCAGAGCAAATGTTATAATATTTTAGAGAAACCTTCACACTGTATCGGATCAAATGTTATCATGTATCAGATCAAGTTGAAAGAAATTGTAGGATGTATCAGAGTAAAACAAATTTCTTATTGATGTCTCAAGGTGAGTAAAATTTCAAAAGCAAGTTTGAATATCAGAGCATATATATAAAAAATACTTATTTGCATTGTACTCATGATTTTGCTTTTGATGGATTAAAGTTCTGTCTGATACCAAATTTCTCTGTCTGATACCAAATTTCGATACCAAAATTTCTCAAAGTTTTGTTTAATCTTTCAATCCTTGTTTTTGTCTAATTTTTCCAATATTTGTTTAATTTCTTCAATATTTGTTTTAATTTAATTTCTCTCCCTTTTTTTTTATAATTTAGGGTTTTGCTTTTTGTCTAATATCAATTTTTGTTTAATTTTAATTTCTCCCCCTTTTTGACATCATCAAACATAGTTAACTCTTTCTTTTCCTTTTCTGAAAATATTCTTTAATTTCTTCCTCTTTAGAGTTTTTCACAGATGTTTGTTCCCCCTTAATATAGCAATTATCAATAGCAAACACAATAAGGAGAAGATAATATTTCAACAGATGTATCAGAGATTGAAATATAACCAAAATATAATCATTACAAAGAGGTAGAAATATAGGTAAAAGATGATTCCATTAAAATCATAATTGTTTCAATACATAGAATTCAACCAGCTAAATGGCAATACATGGCCCCAAGGTATAGATCCTAGAACAAGATACTAACTCCTAAGATCTAGATAAGTCAATGATCAGAGTCATCAGATATAGTATGAGAAGATGATGGATCAGAAGTGCGTCCTCTACCCCGTCTGCCTCTGCCACGAGTGGAGGTGATGGCACGAGCAGGAGAACGAGATGAACTAGGTGGCTGAGAACGCTGAGATACTAGGGCTGATACCATGAGTCTGATAGAATCAAGTACGTTCAGTGCTCTGAAAACAGATTGAAGTAGAGCAGTGAACTGGGTGGTAGCATGCTCACTCGATCCTCTGATCTCTTTCCTCAGTAGCTCATATCCACCTTCTAGTGCTCCTCTGAGCCTGCCAGCCTCTGCAGTGAGGTCTGTGACCTCAATGGTAGACTCCTGTGGCTGGGGATGGGCCAATGCAAGGACTTGCCCCTGCAAGTCAAGAACTCTGCCAGTAAGTCTCCAGACTGTATCCTCAAGCTGCTGTATCCTGACGGACTGATCTGAAATCATCTGAAATATAGTGGAGATGTGGGGAGTAATGGTCTGATCAGAAGAAGTAGCTCCAGGTGCAAAAGAAGTACTACTCCACTGGCTAGACAACAAAGAAGCCACACGCTGAGATATATGCTCGATCTGATCGTCAGCCAGTCTGAACTCTGAATGAGGTGCTCTGCTCTCTGGCTGATACACTGGTGTGGGCATCCTAGTAAACTCAGAAGGGCCAGCCTCAGTATCATGAATGAACTGGGTATCTGGTGAAGCTGCCCTGAAATCATGTACAGGAGAAGATGGACCTTCTTCTACTCTGCCTTCAGTTCTGTCTTCAGCTCTTTCCTCAGCTCTCTCCTCAGTTCTTTCTTCAGAGCCCTTGATCCAACCACCAACAGTCTTTGTAATTCCCATTCGGTGCAGGCTGTGTTGGTTGAAAGTGTCCACATGTGAGAGCTTGGTAGGTGTCTCCCCCTCACAGCTAACTCCAAACCTCCTAAAAACTCTAGTAAGGCCATACCATAAGGCAAGTGTGCCTTGGATCTGTTCAAGGTTTCTCTCATGGCCTCTATCATAAGTGTAGGGAGGTTTAGGGGGGTCTGAGTGATGATATGAAACATGACACATACGTCTCTGCCAGATAGTAAGTCATGTCTACCACTCCTAGGAAAGAATAGTTTTGTCACAATCTGATGCAGGACCCTCATCTCAATGGACAGTAGCTTTGCTTCCAATCTGTTTAAACTTCCTGAAAAATCTTCTCCTAAGATAATTCTGATCCCTTCTTCTTTAATTGGGAGTTCCATATATGAGTATCCTTCACTAGGCAACTGAAGTATCTCTCCCAATATCCTAGAATCCAAACAGATGTCAATCCCTTTACAGTTGAAGTCACAGATCCGTTTCCATAATTTAGGTTCTGGTAGAACTCTCTGACTAGATCAACATAGGTGACTTCCTTAAGAGAGCAATAAAGTTCCCATCCTTGATTTTTGATCTTGGTAGCAAAAGTAAAGCCTTCTTTCTCAAAGAACCGAAAATCTATATTTTTCCCGGTTTCTACTTTTCTATCAGAAAGAAGATTTACACTGGGGCTTATGGAGGGTTGAGAGGGACCTTGAGCAGGTACTGAAATTGGATTGGGAACAGTGGAAGACTGAGCATGCCTTTTCTTTCGGACAATTTCCTCAGGCTCTCGGATTGATTTCCTTCTTTGGGGAAGTTTCATCTTTGGAGCCATATCCAATAAGGTAGCAGACAAGGAGACTTGAATTCAGTGGAGGAGGGATCACAAAAGAGTAAAGAAGAATTTTGGTGGAGAAAAGAAGTGGATTTTGAATGAACGGTGAAGTTCTAGGGCACGTTCCACCCGCGCCTAACACTGCGAGAAAGCACAGAAAAATCCTTTTCAAGGAGGCGATCTTTGGTGGAGAGAAGGAGGGAGAATTGCCTCGAAATTAATCTTTGGATTTGGAGCAAAACAGAAGTTTGGAGAGGATGGCTTTCGGATGAAGAACGACGAGAAGATGAGTCGTCTCATAAACAAGGTTTCCCGTTTTAAAAACAATGAACCCGATGGAAGTTGGTGGGATTTACAAGTTTGCCATTGAGTCGACTCATGGGGGTCGACTCATGAAGTTCAGAAAATCAGGAAAAATGCAAATAAATTCCAGAAAAATTCAAAATTTTGGGAGAAAGAATTTTGCTCAATGATAAGTTTTTAGAGTGATAAACTGAGCTTTTGGAACCAGGATAATTGTTGAAAATTGAGCTCTAAGAATATTTGATAATAATTAAGAGAAGTTTAGGCAAATGGATCTAGAATTCCTAGATTTCTCCTAATTTCACAGAATCTATCCTCACTAAGGGCCTTTGTAAAGATATCGCTAATTGATTTTCAGTGCAAACATATTCAAGAATTATATTTTTGTTTTGAACATGTTCTCTTATGAAATGATGTCTTATCTCAATATGTTTAGATCTTGAGTGTTGTATTGGATTTTTAGATAGATTTATAGCACTTGTATTATCACATTTTATTGGTGTTTCATTAAGTTTGATTCCAAAATCTTCGAGTTGTTGCTTAATCCACAAGATTTGAGCACAACAACTTCCGGCTGCAATGTATTCGGCCTCAGCCGTAGACAGTGCCACCGAATTTTGTTTCTTGCTAAACCATGAGATTAGGTTAACTCCAAGAAATTGGCAAGTTCCACTTGTGCTTTTTCTATCTAATTTACATCCAGCAAATCAGCATCAGAATATCCTAACAAATTAATTTGTGAGTCCTTAGAGTACCATAACCCTATAGTTTGTGTACCATTTAAGTATCTAAGGATTCTTTTAACAGCATTCAAATGAGATTCCTTAGGATTAGATTGATATCTTGCACATAAGCAAACACTAAACATGATATCAGGCCTACTTGCAGTTAAATATAATAATGAGCCAATCATACCTCTATAGTATTTTAAGTCTACGCTTTTACCTTCATCATCCTTGTCAAGCTTACATGAGGGACTCATTGGTGTGCCAATTGGTTTGCAGTTCTCCATTCCAAATCTTTTGAGTAGTTCCTTGTGTACTTGCTTTGGGTGATGGAGATTCCTCTTTTGATTGTTTGATTTGGAGTCCGAGGAAGAAGGTGAGTTCTCCCATCATGCTCATCTCGAACTCTCCCTGCATAAGCTTAGCAAAGTCTTGACAAAGGATTCATTAGTAGACCCAAAAATTATGTCATCAACATAAATTTGTATAATTAGCATATCATTTTGGTTTCTTTTAATAAATAGAGTTGTATCCACATTGCCTCTTGAGAAACCATTATTTAGTAGAAATTTGCTTAGCCTTTCATACCATGCTCTAGGTGCTTGTTTTAGACCATATAAAGCTTTATTTAATCTAAAGACATGATTGGGAAAAGCATGATTTCAAATCCAGGGGGTTGTTCTACATATACTTCTTCAGAAATATATCCATTTAAAAATGCACTTTTAACATCCATTTGAAATAGTTTGAATTTCATAAAGCAAGCATAAGCAAGTAGAAGTCTAATGGCTTCTAATCTAGCAACAGGTGCAAAGGTTTCATCAAAATCAATTCCTTCTTCTTGATTATATCCCTTAGCAACCAGTCTTGCTTTATTTCTAATTACATTTCCATACTCATCTAATTTGTTTCTAAAGACCCATTTTGTGCCAATTATTGAATAATCTTTAGGTCTTTTCACTAAGGTCCAAACATTATTTCTTTCAAATTGACTGAGTTCTTCTTGCATAGCATTAATCCAGTTATGATCATTTTCAGCTTCTTCAAAAGTTTTAGGTTCAAGTTGAGATACAAAAGCACAATGATTAAGTACATCTCTAAGTGAAGAACGTGTTTTTACCCCATGCATAGGATCACCGATAATTATTCCTTAGGGTGGTTGTGAACATACCTCCATTCCTTGGGTAAGTCATTTGTACCTTGAGGTTGTTCTTGAATTTCTTCATCTTTCTCATTTTGTTCATCTTTTGATCCTTGTCTTCTGGAGTTGCTGAATCTTTAGAGTGATCTCCTTCATACCTTCTATTAGTGGATCTGCATCATCAACACCCTCATTCTTCCTTGAAGGAAGATCGTTAGATTCATCAAAGACAACATGTATGGACTCCTCAACTACTAAGGTTCTTTTGTTGAACACTCTAAATGCTTTACTAGTGGAGGAGTAACCTAGAAGGATTGCTTCATCTGATTTTGCATCAAATTTACCAAGTTTTTCTTTGCCATTATTTAATACAAAACATCGGCAACCAAAAACATGAAAATAGGCAATATTTGGTTTTCTTCCTTTCCAAAGTTCATAGGGGTTTTCTTTAAAAATTGTCTTATTAAAGCACGATTTAAAATGTAACATGCTGTGTTAATAGCTTCCGCCCAAAAATATTTTGGAAGGTTGCTTTCACAGAGCATGGTACGGGCCATTTCTTCTAAGTTCTATTTTTCTTTCAACTACCCCATTTTGTTGGGTGTCCTAGGAGCAGAGAAGTTGTGGCCAATTCCATTTTCATCACAAAAATTTTCAAAGTCATGATTTTCAAATTCTGTTCCATGATCACTTCTAATATTTTGAATTGAAAACCCTTTTTCATTAGTGACTTTTCGATGAAATTTCGTGAAAATTTGAAAAGTTTCATTTTTGTGAGCTAAAAAGAAAACCCAAGTAAAACGAGAGTAATCATCAATTATTACAAATCCATATCGTTTTCCTCCTAGACTAGTGGTTTTAGTTGGTCCAAATAAATCCATATGTAAGAGCTCTAAAGGTCTAGAAGTTGAAATAGTGTTTTTGGATTTAAATGATATTCTAGTTTGTTTACCTAATTGGCATGCATCACAAATTCTATCCTTTTCAAAATTTAATTTTGGCAAACCGAGAACTAAATCCTTTTTGATTAATTTTGAAAGAGAATGCATGCTAATATGTGCAAGTCTACGATGCCACAGCCAACTAGTCTCATTTATTTTAGCATTTAAGGAAACTAGGCATTGCATGTCTAATTTAGTTAAATCATTCAAGTCTACCATATAAACATTGCCATGCCTATGTCCTATAAATTTAATGCCATCGTTAATAGGACTCGTCACAATGCATACAGATGATTCAAAACTTACTTTATACCCTTTATCACAGAATTGACTAATGCTAAGTAAGTTATGCTTTAAACCTTTAACAAGTAAACATTCTCAATGTATTTGGAGGAGTGATACCAATGTTACCTATCCCGATGATCTTTCCTTTGCCATTATCTCCAAAGGTGACCATCCCTCCATCCTTAGCATCAAGCTGATGAATTGTGATTCATCACCAGTCATGTGTCTCGAGCATCCGCTGTCAAGATACCATTTCTGTTTCCTTCTTGGGATGCTAGACACACCTGCAAGCACAGATCAAGTTTCTGTCTTAGGTACCCAAGCTTTCTTGGGTCCTTTCAGGTTAGTCAGAATGGTTCCTTTTGGAACCCATATTTTCTTTGTGTTTGCATATTTGTTAATAAGACATGTGTATGATTTATGTCCTATTCTTCCACATTAAAACAAGTAATATTTGTAGCTTTTTGCTTGAATAATTTGCATAAATATCCTTCAAAATTTTTGTTTCTTCAGGGGTTTATAACCAAGTCCAGCCTTATCATATATAGCTTTCTGATTATCAAGGATCATATTTAGCTTGTTTGAACTTAAGGTGAACTTATCTACTATAGATTT
Organism: Elaeis guineensis; assembly: GCF_000442705.2. NCBI lineage: Eukaryota > Viridiplantae > Streptophyta > Magnoliopsida > Arecales > Arecaceae > Elaeis > Elaeis guineensis. Next base: position 50,007,543 of record NC_025993.2, read on the forward strand.
CAGCCTGTTAATTTCATCCTTAAAGTTTTGATTTTCTTGAATCAATGTGAATTTTTCAATTGAAAGAATTTCAGCTTGTTTCACTAAGGACTGATTTTCCAATTTCAGCTCTTTGTTTTTCTTCCCTAGTTTCTTTAATTCATCAATTGAATCATAGAAAGCTTCATGCAATTCTTCAAAAGTAAATTCACTAGTGGATTCAGAAGTTACCTCATTTTCATGTGCCATCAGGCACAGATTGGCTTGTTCGGTTGAGGTTTCCTCGTCGGAGCTTGAGTCATCACTCGCACTCCAGGTCGCCATCATTGCCTTCTTTTTGAATTTCTTTGGACCTTTCTTCAATTGAGGACATTCGGATCTAAATGTCCTGGCTTCTTGCACTCGTAGCATATAGGGTTTGATCTTTCTCCTTTTCTATGCTTTGATCCCCTTTTGTAAATTTCTTTCTCATCCCCTGTTTCCTTTTTCTTAGAAACTTCTTGAATTTCCGGGTGATGAGAGCCATCTCCTCATCCTGATCTTCATCTTCAGAGTCATCTGTTTCATAATCAGGTGAAGTTGTGGATTTGAGGGCAATGGTTCTTTTCTTTTTGATTTCATCCTCTTGATGTTGCATCATGCTAAGTTCATGAGTCATCAAGGATCCAAGAAGCTCTTCTAGAGGTAGAGTGTTCAAGTCCTTTGCTTCTTGGATGGCAGTCACCTTGGCTTCCCAAGTTCTTGGCAGTGACCTGAGAATCTTCCTACAAGTTCACTGTTAGTATAAGATTTGCCAAGACTCTTTAAACCATTGATTATATCAGTAAAACGAGTAAACATAGCAGTTATGGACTCATCATGCTCTATTTTGAACAATTCATATTTATGTACAAGCATGTTTATTTTAGACTCTTTACTTGATTTGTTCCCTCATGGGTGACTTCTAACCTATTCCATATTTCTTTAGCAGATGCACAAGTAGAAATGCGATTAAATTCACTAGCATCTAGTGCACAATAAAGAACATTCATAGCTTTGGCATTTAATTGTGCCAATTCTTGTCAACCTCATCCCATTCTTTCTCGGATTTGGTTGACTCCTCACCATCTATAATCTTGGTGGGTGTGTGAGGACCATTCACTATGATACTCCACATATCATAGTCGAGTGCTTGTATGAAAATCTTCATCCGAGCTTTCCAATAGGTGTAATTAGACCCATTGAAAAGTGGAGGTCGGTTTGTTGATTGCCCCTCAGCTAGAGAAGTTCCAACATGGGTTGCCATAGATCTTTGGCTCTTTGATTGTTAGATCAAAGAAGGCTAGAGCACTGGCTCTGATACCACTTGTTGCCCAGCTATGCAACCCAAGAGGGGGGTGAATTGGGTTTCTAAAAATTTTAAGCCCAACAATAACTTATGAAGAACAAAACAATGGCTTTAAATCAATATTAATTAACTAAAGCAGTATTGCAAGGATATAATAAAGAAATAAGATAAAGCGATAAAGCACACCACAACACAAGGATTTATAGTGGTTCGGTGCTAACCTTGCACCTACGTCCACTCCCCAAGATCCCACTTGGGAATTTCAATCCACTATCCTTTGTATTCAACCCGAATACAAAACGTCGGAAACTCCGACACTAGCTATCCCAAGCTAGAATACAAGACGTCGGAAACTCCGACCCTAGCTATCCCAAGCTAGAACACTTGTTTCCCGGGTACAAGCCAACCCAAAACACTCCGATTTCAGGTTCGGATCAACCTTTCCTGTTTGGAAATCCTCCAAAAACAAGAGCAAAAACTCACAAAAGTAAGAATATTTAGAGCACAGATGAATACAATAACAGCTCCTTAAATGAGCAAATATAACAATAAAAGCTTTACTCAAATGAAGAACCCCTTTTTCAATTTCTCAAGATGAATGAACGGTTAACGCTTGAGAAGAGGTTGATTGTTGATTGAAGATCTCTTGAAAGCTTTGAACGATCTCTAGATCAAGGTTGAAACGATAGGCGTGAAGAATCTCTCCTTGAAAGATCTTCTTTTCTCTTTCACAATCTCTCTGGTATATTGTGGATCCTCTCTCTTTTTCTCTATGATATTTCGTTGATCTCAGGCTTTTCTTGCAAATTTGGATCCTCTCTTCTGTTCTTCTCTTTTTCTCTCTTTTCTCTTCACATTTGATTTCACGTTGATCCGCTATTTAATCTGCAATTTCTTTCATCATTTAAAGCATTTTGTAGCATTAGAAGCAAGAGAAAACAATTTAGGCAGATAAAGAGCCGTTAGAGGATTTTTAGGAAGCATAAATGGCAATTAAAACGGGCAAAAAAATAGCCGTTGCTGACATTTCCCGTCGCAGGGGTCGACTCATGAGTCGACTCATGCTTCAGGAGTCGACTCATGAGTCGACTTCTGTTGCAACAGACCAGAAGATCTGATTTCTGAATTTTCGGCTCAAATCAGCAGGGTCGACTCATGAGTCGACTCATGCCTTGTGGTCGACTCATGAGTCGACTCACAGGTCGTGCCAAGCAAAAATCCAGCGTGCCATGGGAATTTTTTTCGTGCCATTCAGCTCATAGTGCCATGAGTTGACTCATGAGTCGACTCATGCACTTCAAACCTTCATAACTTCAAAATATAAGTCCAAACACAATGAAATTTTCACCAATAGATTTCAAATCATTTGTTCTACCAATGTACTATCAAATCAGGATTTAGCAAATTACGATTTTGCCCTTGAAGAGCATAAGGACTTTTTCAATTGTTTGTATCCCTTCAATCTGCTTTGTAATCATCAAAATCAATCTAGGAGCAACAAATTTGAATTCAACCATAACTAATTTAATCCAATCAAATTAAGATGTGTAATATTTGTACATAAGTCCTCCTTGAACCTACTAACCTTTAGCAATTAAGTCCTTGCTACTTATAATAATTATAAATTAGTCTAATTATTAATTATGTTGATAATCTGAATCTCGTGACGATCTTTAATCATCATCCAACCATCAGATCAGTCTCAATCTTCTATTATGTATAATCCCATAAGTTTTATTCTGTCTGATAGTAAGATATGTTACGATTTCTATCACAGCATCATTGAAATAGTTTCAATCTTTTCAATGAGAATCATCGATCATCAAGATAATTCTTATGGATCTCATAATCCATCAGTGATATCTGACAGCATGTAGTGGCAATCCAGCAGAACAAAAGGTGTATCTCTAGGTATAGTTATCGTATAATATAGTTCTTCTATCAATGTCCCAACGAGACAAAGATTATGGATTTCTCATCAAACTACAACATCTGTCATATGTAGAATTTATTCGACTTGAATTCTTGATGTGATGTATGTGAAAACTTCTTTCCACTATTTACACTATCTTGATCAAGATTTTCTGAACTCAGTTTTATAAATTACATAAAATCATCTTCTTTATCTATCAAGAATGATAGATTCTATCTAGATGCACATCCTACCTCTACAACGAACCTACTATAGCCAACATATATTATGAGGACCCATATGGCTAAAGATCAAATTTATGTACAGTCAAACTATAGCAGGCTCATTACGAATAGTTGAGGCACCATAGGTCTAAAGATTAGACACACTACTATAGCATCGAGTAAGTCATTGATGAGTGGATAGCCATCCAACTGACTTCTCATATTGATCATGCTCGATATCTTTGTTCTCTAACAACACCTGCACTCTCGCTCTAGTGTCTTCACACTGTAGACTCGAGACTCATCTATCTTAAAGGAAGCGACTCGTGCATCAATCGAATTAATTACTGTCCTCTTGATTATCCATTGATCGGGAGCATTCGAAAATTAATCATCAATAATACATGTCTCAAATTCTCAACTCTTGAGAATATGTATTATCATCTTATTAATCTCTTAAATAATTCATAGACATAAAAATGAATAAAAAATAATCTAAATTTTATTTTATTAATAAGTTAAAAATATATAAATTATTTTTTAAAAAAATTTACATGTATTAGCTTAATTGGCTTCTTGAGCATACATCTAATAGGCAGGCTCTTCCAAGCCTACCGCCCTTCCTGCCCCCCGGAGAATGCAACTCAGTCCAACCCCTATCGAGGCTTCAAACATATAAGAACTTGGTGCAATATCCTTTCCATCAAATGCTTCATTTGAGGACTGGAGGTCACCCGAGAACTTCTAGAGGGGATGCTTTTGCTACTGATCTGGATAGGATCGAGGGGCAGAGTTTCAATAGTCAGTAGAGGAAGCTATGATCTTCATTATCTGAGTAAGTTCTTCTCTCCTTTTTCTCTTCTCTTCTTCTTCTTCTTTTTTTACTCTTTTCTGAATGCAATTGAGCCATTATGTTGCTATCTTGATCAACATTGAGAATCGCCTGATCGAATGCCGTTGAAGTACAAAAAAAGGTGGAAGCTGCTACGACTGAGCTTCAGTCTAAGATAGAGTCGATCGAGGCCGAAGCCAAACACCTGAAGGAGGTGTTGGACAAGGTCGAGGCTGCAAAAGCAAAGACTGAGGTCAACCTGACCTCGAAAAAGAAGAAGCATCGAGCGGCATGAGCCCAGGTCATTGAAGCTAAGAAGAAGATTGAAGGCCAGGTCATCGAGGCCGAGTGTCTAGCTATGGAGGCTTTTCGGGCATCATAGGAGTTCACCAATGAAAAGGTGAAGTTCGGTGAGAAAGCCTTCAAAGCTAAATAAGACGTCTACTGCTAGAAGATAGGGCATATTTTTTCAGACCTAAATCTCTCATTCCTAGATGAGGAAGCAGAAGAAGCCGATGAAGATCTAGCTCCTGAACCTGTGGTAGCTAAACAGTAGTTGCATTTTGGTTAGATGCTTGAGGAGATACCCGCATCTACTGACACCAATGCTTCCCCATCATCAATGCCGCAATAGCCCACCGGAGGATCTGAGCAACCAATTGAAGCTATTCCAAGTTCCTCCACTGACCCTTAGGCCAAGGTTGTAAATATTTAAATCTTGTATCTTTTTTTTTCCTAGCGATGTAAAACAGACTTTTTACTAATGAAAAGAGCTTTTTATTACCTCTATCTCTTTTGTGGTTTTTGATCTTTGCAATGTGTTTATTCTTAATCTGGCCAATGTAAATTTTGTGGGATGCATCCATGGGCCATTGTGTCGAGCCTTTACCAATGGCCCCACCTATCAAGATCCAAATTGAAGTCCTTGAGAAAGATCTTAGTAGGGCTAGAAGAAGGCTGCCGAAGTGGAGCAAAAGTTTCTAAAGATGATAAAAGGCTACAATAATACTTCGACTAAAGTGAAGCACCTGAGAGGGTGCCTTAAGCAAACTGATAAAGCATACTTTGTAGAGAGATCCAGGTTGACTGTAGAGCATAACAAATTCACCGAGATGGCAGGAGAAGCAACTTGAAGCACTGCTGTGAAGGTGGCCTACTGCCGTGATGAACTTCATTCGGCGTAAGAATAGATCATCAAGTTGGAATTCATAATAGCATCGGCCAGAGCCATGAGAAAGCCAGATGGGGTTCAACTGCTAAAATAAACCAGTTTCAAGATGAATTTTATTTGGCTTAAGGAACGATCGATGACCTTAGCCAATTAATGAATAAAGAGAGGTCGGCAGTCGTCAAGCTTGGAAGCAAATTACTTCAGCTTAGAATGCTTCTGACCATCTCATGCAAATCTTGAACTAGGAGATTGAGCTCTACGATGGCCAATCTTGGCATTAAGCTAGTAGAGAATGAGACAATGGGTAGGGTCACCGAAGATAAAATTAAGCAATAAGAAGCTAGGCTTGCTGCCACCCAGCTAAAGATGGTTCTTTAGATGGTGAAAGCATCTACCATGGCTTTCGAGGTCAGCTTCAGAGAGTGTGGGGTTTTGATCAAGCGGACTATTCTCCAAAGTCGATGTCACTCTTCGCGAATTTCCAAGTGAATGGATGATGCCCGAGACTGATGACAATGCCTAGGAAGCTTTGGTGGTTGAGGATGCATCTGAATCGTGACATGCTGGGGATTCATGAGATGAAGGTGGCCCTCTCTAAGATGAATATTGTATTTTTCCTCTTCACTTTTTTGTTTCTTTTTATAAAGTCACTCATTTTCGTGATGCCGATGCTATAATCAAATTTGTTGGAATGAAATGTCTATCTTTTAAGTTGGAATTTTTTGTTTTGCCTGTGCTTCTCATCTCATTCGAATGTTTTGGGTACATTAAAATATCAGTTCATTTGTGATATAAGTATTATCATAGGATGCTTTGGATTTAAAAGGAATATTTTCATATTTAAGCATGTTACAATTAAAAGGAAGGGAAACAGTTTCCCTTCGGGATGCCCAAGTTGCATCTAAAATTTTTTTAATGTTCTACTTATTAATGATCAAATCCTTACTTAAAACACATGGAACCAGAGATCAAATTCTAAATTATCTGATATAAACCTTCACGGAGGTCTGGATGTGCAGACCCTCTACTTCGCATGCACGTCAGATGCCATAGAAAAGCAGAATGAACTCCAATCCAATTGGCTAGCAACTCAATCAATCGAGAGATGAGATATATTAGTGTGACATCTCACACTAGCAGGTGGATGTCCAAAGAGACCTCACGCCCAAAGGAAGAGGGCGGCAACAAGGGAAAGGCCAAAGGGAAGATAGGACCTCTCTCTCTTCTCACGCCTCTCTCTCTCTTTCTCTTCTCTCAATCTGATTGTTTGCTATGCTATTGTTATTCATCCATAGGTAAAATTTCTCTCTATTATAGATGATTCTCATAATCCAATGAGAATAAAACTTTTAATTCAAATCTTATTTGAATTGATCCAATACTCATGAAAGAAGGATTCCTATATGAGATATAATTATCATCACATATGACAATCAACTTGAACCCAATCTCTCACCCACTTGGGATGCCCCAAATAAGCTCCAAATATTCTTAGTGCAAGTAGAAATACTCATATCTCATCAAAAATAGGTTCGATTTGAATCTGATTCGAAGCTGGCTCGAAATAATTTTAAAAGGCTGTCAATCCCAACTCTTTAGGATTTTTGTACCAAATCTAACTTGGATTTTTAATCCATTTAAGTTTAATTAATTTAGATCTAATCTAAAATTAATTAGTACTTAAATCTAATCTTTCATATATTTTATGGATCATAGATCAGAAACTATTCATCTTCGGAATCGAACCTGAACCTCATGTATAGTGCTAGCTAGACATAGTCAACTCTTCAATTCTGTTTGACCCATAACTTAATTCTCAATCAAGTTAGCTTATATGTTCAATCAAGTCAAGTACTTTCAAATTGGATATATAAACATAGATTAATTTCTTTCTACTTTGTCTGACTTGTGTGTGTGACTCTATAGGTTCAAACACTAAGCCAGTAGCACAGAAACTAATTTCTGTACTAATCGAGATACCATCTTGCAATGATTTCCGACGTTCAGATAGATCGAATTATCGCAAAGAAATATTTTAGAACCCATACATATAGTTATCGTATAATTCATCTTTTTTGATCCTAAATGCTCTAGGATGGTCTCAGATTAACTGTCAACCGAGATTGCTTCATCCACATTGTATTTCAACCCTTCAAATCTATCTCATAGATTATCCTGGCCAAAGCTTTACTAATTAAAATACAGCGATACATCAACTTCAATAATTTGGAGGGTCATCCCATCTTGATCCACACACAGACTTTGCAAGTACTTGACTGTACCCAATAGCCTTCTGTCACTGCAATAAAAATCCAGATAGTCCGACACCAAAGCACAGTGAGTTGCTTGCAAGTTACTATGATTGATCTCAGGTCTGAAGAATACTTATACTCATGTGTTTCACGAGCAGCTCTTGACAGCAGAATGCTCAGCAGGTGAGTCACTGTTCAATAATGATATACCCCTACATCTCACCTGTATGCCATACCTGTATCACCACACTCCTTGATTAAGAGGACAACCAATCCATATGGCACATAACAACCTTCACTCGATAAATGTCATTGTCCCATAATGACGTATCATTTGATTGCGAACATGTTTAAGAACTATACAATAATTTTTTCTTTATCGTATACTAGCATAGTTCTAGAAACTTCATCATAGTACAAGAGTTCAAGAAAGATGTCATTTTATGATGAAAAATATCAGAATAACTATTATTCAATTGATCAATAATTCATATATAAGGATGAACTTATTTATCACACGATTGATTTTAGGACATAATTTTCAACAACTTTCACTTGGACTAAAGTCAATCGGAGCAGTATCTTATACCCATCTTCCATTTAAAGTTATCAAACTCTTTGATCCTAAGAGCTTTAGTAAAGGGGTCGGCTAGGTTCTCTTTTCTGTCAATCTTCTAAAGCTCGACATCATCTCGGATCATGATCCTCGTACCAGGTGATAGCGACACAGAATATGCTTGGTATGATAATGTGACTTGGGTCTTTCGCTTGAGCTATGGCACTGGAGCTGTCATAGTACAGCAGGATAGGACCATCAATGGAAGGTATAACTCCTAGCTCGATGATAAACTTTCGTAACCACATCACCTCCTTTGCAGCATCCGATGCAGCAATGTATTTTGCTTCACATACAGAATCGGCCACAGTATGTTGCTTGAAACTCTTCCAGCAAACAACTCCTCCATTCAAAGTAAATACATAGCCCGACATAGTTCTGCTGTCATTACAATCTGACTAAAAATTGAAATCAGTATATCCCACAAGTTTCAGATTAGTGTCTCCACAGATAAGCTATTGATCTTTAGTATTTCCAAATACTTAAGAATTACTTTCACAATCTTTCAATGCTTCTCATCCGGTTCAGACTAGTACCTACTCACTTCTCTTAATGAATAGGCCACATCCAGCCTCGTACATGTCATAGCGTATATGATAGATCCCACTACTGAAGCATATGATATTCTACTCATGTACTCTCTCTCCTCAAGAGTTGTCGGATAATCTTTCTTGGAAAGAGTAATTTCATGACCTATCGAAAGATAGCCTTTCTTGAAATTATCCATGTTGAACCACTTCAACAAGGTATCAATGTATATGAATTGGGATAGTCAAGTATCCTTCTAGATCCATCCCTATAGATCTTCATCCCAAGGATGTAGGATGCTTCTCCTAAGTCCTTCATGGAGAACTATGATGATAGCCACAGCTTCACACTCTGCAAAGCCAGAATGTCACTTTCTAGTAATAGTATGTCATCCACATATAGCACAAAAAAAATGACTACAGAATCAGAAGTCCACTTGTAGATGCAAGGCTCTTCTCCGTTCCTAATGAAGTCATACGTTTTTGATCACCTTATCAAAATGCATGTTCTAACTCCTAGACACCTGCTTAAGTCCATAAATAGACCTTTCAGCTTGCACACTTTCGACTCATCTGTGGGATATGAACTCTTCTGGTTGTATCATATAAACCTCTTTTTCCAGCTCTTCATTAAGGAAAGCGATTGTGACATCTATCTACCAAATCTCATTATCTAAGTGTGCAGCGATAGCAAGTATAATTTGAATGGACTTGAGCATTGCCACAGGAGAAAATATCTCATCATAGTCAATACCATAACACTGACGGTAATCCTTGGCAACTAGATGGGCTTTATAGGTCTCTACCTTCCATCCACTCTTTTCTTTTTTGAAAATCTATTTACACCCTATGGGTTTTATCTCTTCAGGCAGATCAACTAGTGTCCATACACTATTAATCTCCATGGACTCCATCTCAGATTTCATGGCCTCAAGCTATTTTTTGAAGTCGGGCCTTTGCATGGCCTCCATATAGGTGATCAGATCTTCATCATTCTCATCAAGTTCAATGAGATCACCATCCCAAATCAGAGAACTATAGTATCTATTTGACTGACGCGGTACTCTACCGGATCTCCTTAATGGTGTCTCTACTGGCTCTGAATTTGATTTACCAATCAAATTCAATTCTGTGTGTGTCGGTCCTCCCACCTCATGAACTTCATCAAAATTCAATTTATAGGCATTAGCTCCTTCACCAAGGAAATTCTTTTTCAAAAAGACTGTCCGACTGCTAACAAACACTTTTTGCTCTACAGTGAGATAGAAGTAGTACCTTTGAGTTTCTTTTAGATACCCTATGAATAAGCATTTATCAGACTTTAGTCCAAGCTTATCTATCTTTAAATGCTTGATATAGCTGGACACCCCCAGACCCTAAGGTGTGAGAGTACCGGCTTACGCTCAGTCTATATCTCATACAAAATTTTATGGACAGACTTGCTGGATATCTTATTTAAAATGTAGTAGATAGTTTCTAGAGCATATCCCCAAAAGAAGATTGGCAGACTCACAATGCCCATCATGGATCGGACCATGTGTACAAGATTCGATTCCTCCTCTCGGACACACCATTATGCTGTGGTGTTCTGCGGAGGAGTCCGCTGTGAGAGAATCTTATTCTCTTTCAGATATGTCAGAAACTTACTGGTGAGGTATTTACCTCTTTGGTCTGACTTCGAAGGGTCTTAATACTCTTTCCAATTTATTTCTCTACTTCAAC
>NC_025993.2:50018204-50099118 GCF_000442705.2 Elaeis guineensis
CATCCACAATGGGAGATCGGGTGAAGGCTTACAGTGGAAGCTCGGAGTCCGACGTTTGTAGGAGTTCGGGTGAGTTCTACCTGCAATAGGAGTTCAGGGCGGAAGTCTGGCTCCTGTAGGAGTCCGGATGAAGACTACCTTCGGTCGGAGTTTGGGGAAGAAATCCGACTCCCGTAGGAGTCCGGATGAAGACTACCTGCAGCCAGAGTTTGGGGAAGACATCCGACTCCCGTAGGAGTCCGGATGAAGACTACCTGCAGTCGGAGTTTGGGGAAGACGTCCGGCTCCCGTAGGAGTCTGGATGAAGACTACCTGCAGTCGGAGTTTGGGGAAGACATCCGGCTCTCGTAGGAGTCTGGATGAAGACTACTTGCAGTCGGAGTTTGGGGAAGATGTCCGGCTCCCGTAGGAGTCCGAATGAAGACTTCCTGCAGTCAGAGTTTGGGGAAGACATCCGGCTCCCGTAGGAGTCCGGATGAAGACTACCTGCGGTCGGAGTTCGGGGAAGGAGTTCGACTCCCGTAGGAGCTCGGACGAAGGCTACCTACGGTTGGCGTTCAGAGAAGAGGTCCGACTCCCGTGGGAGCCCGAACGAAGGCTACCTTCAGTCGGAGTTCTAGGAAGAAGTCCGACTCCCGTAGGAGCCCGGACGAAGTCTGCCCACGGTTGGGAGTTCGGGGGAGAAGTCTAGCTCCCGTAGGAGCCCGGACGGAGTCTGAAAGGTGGTCGACCACCGTAGACACCTGGATGGAGTCCGTTCGTCATGGAGAATCCGGTCAACACTGGTGGAGGTTTATCCGTCGGCAGAACTCGGGAACATTGCGGAGGCTCGGCCGTCGGAGAGGTTCGGAAAGATGTCGTCGAAGGTCGAGCGTCGGTAGAATCCCTGGAGGGTCACTCCCGACACGAACTTCGGCTGGGGGGTATTTTATACCCAACAGTAATTATATGATAATACCTTACAACTTTTTCATTTGTGATACTACTGCCTGGGTATTGGATACCGGAAGTCCTTATCATATCTGTAATTCGATGCAGGGTCTGCAGGTCAGTAGGAGATTTGATGAAGGCGAGAGGTTCCTGAACGTTGGAGATGGAAGCAAAGTTCTAGTTCTAGCTTTAGGAATCATAAACCTTGTAATCAATTCTCGTAGTGTAATTCTGAGTGCATGTCACTATTGTCCAAGCTTTTTATTAAATATTATTTCTGTAGACCTTTTGGCCATGTACGGTTATAAATTTTTAATAAAAAAAAATATTTATAATATCATTTTGAATGGTGTTACAATATTTGTTGGATAACTAAATAATAAAATTTACTTACTATCACAGCCTGTTAATGTGGTTCAAACCTCTAGTAAATGCTATAGAATAGATAATGTGTCAGAAGTCTACCTTTGGTACTGTAGGCTAGGTCATATCAATAAGAACAGGATAAACAGGTTGGCTCAAGAAGAAATTTTTGAAGTTGGTGATTGTGAATCACTTCCAACCTGTGAGTCTTGTCTTCTTGGAAAGATGACCAAGTCACCTTTTACTGAAAAAGGTGAGCGAGCCAGTGAACTCTTGGGTCTGGTACATTCTGATGTATGTGGACCCATGAGCTCAAGTGCAAGAGGTAGATATTTCTACTTCATAATCTTCACAGACGACCTATCGAGGTATGGGTATATCTACTTAATGAAGCATAAGTCGGAGTCATTTGAAATGTTCAAACTATTCCGAAATGAGGTAGAAAAATAAACTGGAAAGTGTATTAAAACTCTTCGATCTGATCGAGGAGGTGAATACCTTTTCAATGATTTTTTGATATATCTTAGGGAGAATGGAATTCTCTCTCAGTGACTCCTCCTGGAACACCACAGCATAATGGTGTGTCTGAAAGGAGGAATCAGACCTTGTTGGACATGGTTCGATCCATGATGGGGTTTGCTGATCTGTCGATCTCCCTCTGGGGATATGCACTCGAATCAGCTTGTTACCTTCTAAATAAGGTTCTGAGTAAGTCTGTAACCAAAATGCCATATGAGATATGGATAGAACGTAAGCCAGTACTCTCGCACCTTAGGGTTTGGGAGTGTCCAGCTTATGTTAAACGTTTAATTACGGACAAGCTTGGACCTAGGTCTGACAAGTGTTATTTCATAGGGTACCCAAAAGAGACCAAAGGGTATTATTTCTACCTAGCTGATGAGCAAAAGGTGTTTGTCAGCCTTAAGGCAATCTTTTTAGAAAAAGAGTTCCTTAGTGAAGGGACTGTTGCCTCTAAGGTCGAACTTGAGGAAGTTCGACAGGTGGAAAAACTGACACAAGTGGTTGAACCTGAACCAGATTTGGTTAGATCAGATCCGAAGTCCATTGTTCCTGCACCCTTAAGGTGGTCTGGTAGAGTACCACGTCAACCGGACAGATACTGTAGTTTTTTGGTCCGGGACGACGATCCTGTCGAACTTGATGAAAATGATGAGGATTCGATCACCTACATGAATGCAATGCAGAGACCTGACTCTGAGAAATGGCTAGAAGCCATGAAATTCGAAATGAAGTCTATGAAGGTCAACGATGTGTGGACATTGGTTGTCCCACCCGAAGGAGTAAAACCCATAGGGTGTAAGTGGATCTTCAAGAGGAAGAGGGGCGCAGACGAAAAGGTGGAAACCTATAAAGTCCGTCTGGTTGCCAAGGGATATCATCAACGTTATGGTATAGACTATGACGAGATATTTTCTCCTGTGGCAATGCTCAAATTCATTCGAATTATGCTTGCGATAGCTGCCCATCTGGACTATAAAATCTGGCAGATGGATGTGAAGACAGCTTTCCTAAATGGAAAGCTGGACGAAGAGGTGTATATGATACAACCTGAAGGATTCACATCCACAGATGAATCTAAGGTGTGCAGGCTACAGAGGTCCATTTATGGACTTAAGCAGGCATCCCGGAGTTGGAACATACGTTTTGATAGGATGATCAAGATGTATGGCTTCGTTAAGAATGAAGAAGAGCCCTGCATTTATAAGTGGACTAATGGTTCAGTAGTGGTATTTCTTGTATTGTATGTGGATGATATTCTCTTAATCGGAAATGATGTCCCTACATTACAGAGAATAAAAATTTAGTTGTCATCACAGTTCTCCATGAAGGATCTGGGAGAAGCTTCCTACATCCTAGAGATGAGGATCTATAAAGATAGATCTAAAAGGTTTCTTGGCTTATCCCAGTCCACGTACATTGATACTACGCTGAAGAGGTTCAGCATGGAGAATTTCAAGAAAGGCTATCTACCGATAGGCCATGGAATTTCTCTCTCAAAGAGGAATTGTCCGACAACACCTCAAGAGAGAGAGCGTATGGGTAAAATTTCATATGCTTTGATAGTGGGATCTATCATGTATGCCATGACATGTACACGATCAGATGTGGCATACTCACTAGGGGTAGTGAGTAGATACCAATCTAATCCAAGAGAGAATCACTGGAAGGTTGTTAAAACCATCCCAAAGTATTTGAAAAATACTAAGGACCAGTGGCTTGTTTATGGTGAATTGGACTTGAGACTTATAGGATTTATAGACTCTAGTTTCCAGTTTGATCACGATGACAGCAAGAGTGTGTCGGGATTTATTTTTACCCTTAATGATGAGGCTGTCTGCTAGAAGAGTTTCAAGCAGTACATAGTGGCTGATTCAGTTTGCGAGGTGGAGTATGTCGCTGCATCGATGCTGCCAAAGAAGTGGTGTGGCTGAGGAAACTCATCACCAAGCTCGGAGTAGCACCCTCTCTTATTGGTCCAGTTCTACTCTACTGTGATAGCTCTAGAGCCATTGCTCAGACGAAGGAACCAAAGGCACACCAGCGGACGAAGCATATTCTGTGCCGCTACCATCTCATCCGAGAAATCATGGATCGAGGTGATGTCGACCTTCAAAAGATCGACAAGAAGAAGAACCTGGCCGACCCATTCACTAAAGCCATTGCAGTGAAGGAGTTCGACGACTTCAAGTCGAAGATGGGTATTAGATACTGCACCGATTGGCTTTAGGCCAAGTGGGAGATTGTTGGGAATAGTGTCTCAAAGTCAATTGTCGGTCTATTGACGGTTGTGCTCCTTTTTGTATTAGTATATGAAATATAAATTAATAAAAATTATTTTAATATTTTTTATCACAAATTATTTCATCCTCTAATGAACTCTTGTGTTGTGGTGAAGTTCTTAGGACTATTTAGATTCGACAAAGGAGGATTTATCGTTTAGTCCTTAAACCTGTTCGCGACCAAATGATACATTGTTACCAAGGACAATAACATTTATCAAGCATAGATCATTGTGTGCCATATAGGTTGGTTGTCCCCTTAACCAAGGAGTGTGGAGACACTGGTATGGCATACAGGTGAGATGTAAGGATACATCTGCATTGAACGTGACCGACTCTGGAGCTTTTTCTGCTGTCAAGATTTGCTCTGATGGGATATGGGTATAACTATCCCTCTGATCTGAGACCGCCACGGTGACTTGCAAGCAACTCACTGTACTTAGGCACTGGACTACCTAAATTTCTAATTCAGTGACGGAAGGCTGCTAGGTATAGTCAAGTACTTGACTTATCGGTGCGTGTGTCAAGATGGGATTGACCACTCCAATTCAAGAGCTGTGTATAGTCGTGTTTCAATTTAGCAAAACTTTGGCCAGGGTAGTCCTAGTGAGGAGTCACAGGACTGTTTGAATTGAGCATGATTCGGATGATCTAATCAGGGTTGACAGTTTAAACTTGAGTTGTCCTAAACACAGAGGTCAAAAGGGATGAATTATACAGTAACCATATTCACATAGGTTCTGAGTGTTGCGATTGTGACTATTCAATCTATCCAGATATCGGGTACCATTGCTAGATGATCACTTCGATTATTACAAGAATTGGTTCCTGTGCTACTGGCTTAGGTTCGAACCTGCGGGGTCACACACATTAGAGGTTCCTATCTGATCTGATGGCTGATGAAGAGTCCTAATGCTCGTGGACTATGAGTCCTATGTGTCTAAAACTCTATGATCAAGAATCAAGATTCTCTGATCACGAGTCCCACACATTTTGGGTATCGAGGTCAAGAGTCCCACTGGTTTGGGACTCTTCGATCAAGGTTTCATATCGATGGACTTTGATACCCGATTGCCCATCAAATTTAGACTCAGTATTTATGAGAGATTTAATTAGTGATTTGATTGCTAATTAACTCAATTTGATTGAGTAATTATTTTTGGTTCAATTGAATTGGATTCAGTTGGGTTTGACCTGATTAGGTTAAGTGTTGACCTAATCGTCGAAGTGGTTTGGTCCCTGTTTGATCAGGGGTTGGGTTTAGTCAATTCCTGATTTGACTAAGATTTTATTGAGCCTAATTAAGCCTAATTATGTTGGATTTAAATTAATATAATTGGACCTAACTTATTTTAATTAAGTTGGTTCAATTAGGTTGATTTAAAATTAGAAACCACCTTGACCTCAACTCCCGGCGCCACCTCACTTCTTCTGCACCCATTTGAATTCACGAGAAATAACTTCTCATGAATTTTCTCCCATGCAAAGGCCTTCCCATGCCCACACATGTGTGCCAATTATTTGGATAAACTTGATTTGTTAGCCATTCAAATTCAAAGGGTGTTTGGATTTAAATGGATAACTTATCCCTTGCGCCTTCTTGCCTTATCCATCTTGTGCGCCACTTATCATACATGAGAAAGAGTTTCTCATAAAATCTCTCCATGCACAAGGAAGCCATGTCTCCTCTCTTCTCACGCGTAGAGTGGATAGGAATGAGTTGGTTGGCATTTGAATTCAAATTCGATTTGAATTCAAATATGCAACCACTTATCTTTATCCTCTCACACGGTAAAAATGCTGCAAAGATGCAGTCTTGCATCATTTTAAAAAGGAGATAAGAGAGGGCGTGCGCATAGGGTATCTGAAAAAAAAAGGGTGGCATGAGAGAAGTTTTTTGCATGAGAAGAGAAAAGAAAAGGAGAGAAAAGAAAGAAACAAGTGGTCATTGGTTTCTTCGGAGTGTACCCTAGGGTTTTGGCTTAGGGTTCAGGAAGTGAGAACGTGAGCTATGAGTGTCGTGAGCCCACCAAGCTTCAGGGAGAGCATCATCAACCTCTCTATCATCTTTGCTGACGATCCAGAGCATCCAAGGAGTCGGCAGACATCGATCGAAGGAGTTCGATCAACATCGGCCATCAAAAAGGTGCAGTCATGAACTAGCATTCGTGAGGAGCCGATCAGACTGAGAGCTTTATGTGGATGATCTGTAGAGGTCAGACACACTGTGTGGCTGTGTTGTGATGATCAGACCCTTCCGACGGTGATCAAATTGCGGCGATCAACTACCCGCACAAAAGTAATGTGTTCTGAACACATAACAGTAAATTGTTTGCTGTAGAAATTTAAATTTTAAATTTAAATGCATGCATGCTATATATCATATTTAGATCCTAGTATAGGGTAAACACATGTTAATTAATTAGATTAATTAATAATTTTCACTGTAAAATAATGATTTTGAAAAAATTTTAAAATTATCATTTTACCCCTGCACTCAAATTTCACTTCATTAATTACTTGCCTTAGACACCAATTGAACAATTGATCCAAATAGATTAGCTTAGGTGAATCAGATTCGATCCATAGAATCGAATTAGGTCCTTAGGTTAATCGATTCTACACATGAGTGTCAATCGATTCAATCAACAATAATTATATGATCTTAAGCTCTATTGACCTTATCCTAATCAACAATTATCTCGATTTGATCAACTGCTAAATCGATTTAGACTCAATATGATCCAATCAGAAACCTTATGATGTAATCCAATTACATGACCTAATTTGATCTACCCATGACTAATCCCTCATGCACAAACACTAATTTTAGATCTTAAATCTAAACTTTCAGATCTAAATTCTTTACATGAAAAGTATGTTTTGATCTCGAAATAGTTTCAAATCATACATACAAATATATATCATATATATAAACAAGTTTAGATCATAGAAGCAAATTTCAGCCCTAAACATACTTTTATATATCATATATATGAATCAAAATAGATCTCAAAACTCTTTTCAGATCTAAATAACAAAATATATATCACATGTTGCCCAGCTATGCAACCCAAGAGGGGGGGGGTGAATTGAGTTTCTAAAAATTTTAAGCTTAACTTATGACTTATGAAAAATATTTGACAAAAACTAAATAAATAGGGAGAGTAAAATTAATTCAAGGCTAATGGCTAAAAGCTAGAATGCAAGAGAATAAAGAAGAGTTAAAGAAGAGCAATTAGGCACACCACAAACAAAAGGATTTATAGTGGTTCGGTGCCAACCTTGCACCTACATTCACTCCCCAAGCTCCTACTTGAGAATTTCAATCCACTAATCTTGTATTCAACCCGAATACAAACGTCGGAAACTCCGACTCTAGCTATCCCAAGCTAGTCCACTTGTTTTTCGGATACAAGCCAACCCTATACACTCCGATTCAAGGTTCGAATCAACTTTCCCTTATTTTGGAACCCTTCCAAAACAAAAATAATAACACAAACAAAGTATAACAATGAATAGCACAAGTAAGCACAAAGAAAGCTCCTTTTATGAGCGTATGAGACTTTAAATACTCTTTACTCAAGAAGAAGAAGATCCTTTTTGATTTCCTCAAGGTGGTTGGAGACTAGAATGTGCACTTGAGGAGTTGGTGAGATTGGATCAAAGACTTCTTGAATACTTTGAGTGAGCTTTTGCTTAGGGCTGAAAAGTTTGCTTGAAATCTTTTTTTCAAAATTTCTCTTCTTGATTCTTCTTCTTTTCTTCTTATTGATTTTCACATTTTTGTCTCTTTTATAGCTTTAAAAAATAGTGAAAAATATTCTAGGCTGAAAAAGAGCCGTTAGACCACATTAAATGAGCATTAAAAGTACTTAAAACGGATTAAAAACTAGCCGTTGCGGAAAAATCCCATCACAGAGGTCGACTCATGGGTCGACTCATGCCTGGGGGTCGACTCATGGGTCGACCTCTGTGGAAGAACAACAGAAAACAACCAGAAGATAAGGTTCTGTGATTTTTGACCTAAAAATAGCAGGGGTCGACTCATGGATCGACTCATGCCTTGGGGTTCGACTTATGGGTCGACTCACAGGTTGTGCCAAGCCAAAAAATCTGCGTGCCAAACAGCTCATTATGCCATGAGTTGACTCATGGGTCGACTCATGATTTTCAAACATGCATATCTTTCAAAATACAAGTCCAAAAATAATAAAATTTTCATCAATGGATCACAAATCTTTTGTTCTATCATTTGATGCTTTCAAATCAGGATTGTGGTAAAATTACAATTTTGCTCCTGAAAAGCAATAAGTCTTTTTCAAGTGAAAATCATTAGTACTCCTTCAACTGCTTTGTAATCATCAAAATCAATCTAAGGAGCAACAATCTCTCCCTTTTTGATGATGACAAAACACTTGAACCAAAGCATATATATGAATCAATGAGCATGAATTTCAAGGAATGAAATGCATTATAGGTAGTTTGAAGATAAATAAAAAATTTACTACCAACTTATAAGTGCATTTGCTTGAAAAAAAGATTGATTTTTTTGGCATGTGATACATGTGCCCATTTGCATAAACAATTTGCCTATTACTTAATGATTTGAAAATTTGCTCATTTGATTATGTGATTCTGGTATCAGAGCAGAAAATTTATTTTTGTTATCAGAGCAAAGCAGAATTTACCTTAGAATTTGAAAATTGTGTGTTTGAAAATATCTCATTTGCTTATTTTTCAATTTTCTTAACATCTTGAAAATTTGCTCATTCTCATTTGATTATTTAATTTTGATATCAGAGCATGTTTAAAAATTAAATGTATCAATGCATGTCTAAGAATTAATTTTAAAGTATATCAGAGCATGTCAAATTTTAAGTGTATCAGAGCATGTCTAAGAAGTAATTTTAAAGTTTGATACTTTTCTTTAATTTCTCCCAATCCACTCATTTTATTTTTAAGTCTTTTATCAATCTTGCTTTTGATATTTTTCTTTAATTTCTCTCCCTTTTTGACATCATCAAACATTGTTAACTCCCCCTCTTTTTTTTGAATGCATTTTCTCTCTCTCTTTTTATTTCTTCAAACTTCTTGTGCTAATCATTAATTTTACTGATATTAATGTTTACTCCCCCTGAATACAGCAATCATAAAATAAAATATGCCATTGAGTACCATAGATATGAAATAGCAACATATTAAAAATCAAAGAGTAGATATATAATCAAAAGGTGATGGTACCATAGCTGTTCCAATACATATTTCATAATATAAAAGTCAACCAGTTAATATCATTACATGGCCCAAAAGATAGATCCTAGAAAGAACAACAGACAAGGCTAGCTACAAGGATCTAGTAGAGCTCATGACTAGTGGATCAGAATCAGATGTATCAGAGATGGGGTGGGGAGATGATGGATCACGACCAAAGACTCGTCCTCTACCCCGTCTGCCTCTGCCACGAGTAGGTGGGCGAGATGATCCTGAAGCCTGAGAAGCCATAGACTGGACTACAAGAGAGAGACTGATGGTGTCAAGAAGGTTCAGAGCTCTCGAAACAGACTGAAGAAGTGCAGTGAACTGTGTAGAAGCATGCTCACTAGAGCCTCTGATCTCTCTCCTCAAGAAATCAAATCCACCCTCCAATACACCTCTAAGTCTGCCAGCCTCCGCAGTTAGGTCTGAGACCTCAATAGTGCACTCCTGTGGCTGTGGATGGGCCAGAGCTAACACTTGCCCCTGTAAGTCAAGTACTCTCCCAGTCAGTCTCAAAATGTAACCCTCGAGCTGCTGAATCCGAACTGACTGATCTGAGATCATCTGAAAAATAGTAGAGATGTGGGGGATGAAGGTCTGATCAGATGCATCTAATGATGTGGATCCCGGTGCAAAGGCTGAAGTACTCCACTGACGAGAAAGCAAGGAAGCCACACGTTGAGAGATCAGCTCAATCTGATCATCAGCCAATCTGAACTCTAAGGGAGGTGCTCTGCTGTCTGGCTACTAAACTGGTGTGTGCCTCCTGGTGGACTCTGAAGGGCCAGCCTCTGGATCTGAAACAAACGGGATGTCTGGAGATGCTGCCCTGAAGTCATGGAGAGGTGATGAGGGACCTTCTTCCTCAGCTCTATCCTCAACTCTGTCCTCAGCTCTCTCCTCAGCTCTTTCTTCTGTACCCTTGATCCAACCACCATCAATCCTAGTGAATCCCATGCGGTGCAGAGTGTGTTGGTTGATGGTGTCAGAGTGAGAGAGCCCAGCAGATGCCTCCCCCTCAAAACTAACTCCAAACCTCCTGAATACCAGTGTGAGGGCCATACCAAAAGGCAGATGTGCTTTGGATCTATTCAGTATTTCTCTCATGGCCTCAATCATTAAATCAGGGAGGTTTAAGGGGGTTTGGGTGATCACATGAAACATTATGCATATGTCTCAGCCTGAAAGGAGGTCATGTCTACCACTTCTCGGGAAGAAATGCTTTGTTACTAATTGATGTAGAATTCTCATTTCAATTGACAAGATCTTGGCTTCTAATTTATTTAGACTTCCCGAGTAGGTTCCTCCTAAAATCACATTGATCCCTTCTTCCTTCACTGGGAGTTCCATGTTTGAATATCCCTCACAGGGCAAATGTAGAATCTCTCCCAAAATAATAAGATCTAAGCAGATATCAATTCCCTTAACAGTAGAAGTTACTGTTCCATTGTCATAGCACAGATTCAGATAAAACTCTCTAACCAAATCTACATATGTAACTTCTTTGAGAGAACAGTAAAATTTCCAACCTTGGTTTTTGATCTTTGAACCAAAGGAGAAACCTTCTTTTTCAAAGAATCTGAAGTCCACATTTTTGCCGGTTTCTACCTTTCTGTCAGAGAGTGGAATTTTGCTAGGGCTAAGAGGAGACTGAGAGGAACCTGGTGCAGATGCTGAAGCAGGAATGGGAGCAAAGGATGTCTGAGAAGTTTGCCTTTTCCTGCGCATGCCTTCTTCCAGCTCACGGACTGATTTTCTTCTTTGAGAGAGTTTCATTTTTGGGGCCATTCTCACTACAAGAGCAGGCAAGGAGACTCGAAAGATCAAATGGGTGAGGAGAAGGAGGGTTATTAGAGGATGGAAAGGGATTTTTGGTGGAGAGAAATCTCGATTTGGAGAAGAATGGTGGAAGCTAGGGCACGCTCCAACCGCTTCAATCAAGGGAGAAAAATGCAAAAAGCTCCTTTCTCAAGGAGCGATTTGAGATGGAGAGGTGATGGGAGAAGGATATTGGGCTAAAACTTTGGATTTGGAGAGAACGAAGATGAGGACGACGAGTTTTGGAGGGAGGAAGATGAAGAAGGAGGGGTCGGCTCATGAACGGGCTTTAAGTTAAAAAGAAATGAACCCGTGGGATGTTGGTCAAAAATTTCAAGTATGCCATTGGGTCGACCCTAGGGGGTCGACTCATGATTCACAAAATTTCAGAAAAAATATGAATAAATTTTGAAAAAATTCAAAATTTTGGGAGAAGAATTTTTGCTCAATGACAAATTGTGAGAGGTATAATCTTGAGCATTTAGGTCCAAGAAAGATGATAAAAATTGAGCTCAAAGAAATTTTGACATCGATTCCTTGGAATTGGAGAAATATTTAGGCAAAAGGATCAAGAATTCCTAGATTTCTCTTAATTTCACAGAATCTATCCTCACTTAGGGCCTTTGTAAAGATATCGGCTAATTGATTTTCAGTGCAAACATAGTCAAGAATTATATCTTTGTTTTGAACATGTTCTCTTATAAAATGATATCTTATTTCAATATGTTTGACCTTGAATGTTGAATTGGATTTTTAGTAAGATTTATGGCACTAGTGTTATCACATCTTATGGGTGTTTCATTAAGTTTGATACCAAAGTCTTCAAGTTGTTGCTTAATCCACAAGATTTGAGCACAACAACTTCTGACTGCAATGTATTCGGCCTCAGCCGTAGACAGTGCTACCGAATTTTGTTTCTTGCTAAACCAGGAGATTAGGTTAACTCCAAGAAATTGGCAAGTTTCACTAGTACTTTTTCTGTCTAATCTACATCCAGCAAAATCAGCATCTGAATATCCTAATAAATCAATTAGTGAGTCCTTAGAGTACCATAATCCTAGAGTTTGAGTACCATTTAAATATCTAAGGATTCTTTTAACAGCATTCAAGTGAGACTCTTTAGGATTAGATTGAAATCTAGCACACAGACAAACACTAAACATGATATCAGGCCTACTTGCAGTCAAATATAATAGAGAGTCAATCATACCTCTATAATATTTTAAGTCTACACATTTACCTTCTTCATCCTTGTCAAGCTTACATGAGGGGCTCATGGGTGTGCCAATTGCTTTGGAGTTCTCCATTCCAAATCTTTTGAGTAATTCCTTGGTGTACTTGCTTTGGATGATGGAGATTTCTTCCTTTGTTTGTTTGATTTGGAGTCCGAGAAAGAATGTCAGTTCTCCCATCATGCTCATCTCGAACTCTCCCTGCATGAACTTAGCAAAGTCTTGACAAAGAGATTCATTAGTAGACCCAAAAATAATATCATCAACATAGATTTGTATAATTAACATATCATTTTGATTTCTTTTAATGAAGAGGGTTGTGTCTACATTACCTCTTAAAAAATTATTATTTAGTAAAAATTTGCTTAGCCTATCATACCAAGCCCTAGGTGCTTGTTTTAAACCATATAGAGCTTTATTTAATTTAAAAATATGATTAGGAAAAGCATGATTTTCAAAACCTGGGGGTTGTTCTACATAGACTTCTTCAGCAATATATCCATTCAAAAATATACTTTTGACATCCATTTGAAATAATTTAAATTTCATAAAGCAAGTATATGCAAGTAGAAGTCTAATAGCCTCTAATCTAGCAACAGGTGCAAAGGTCTCATCAAAATCAATTCTTTCTTCTTGATTATAGCCTTTAGCAACCAATCTTGCTTTATTTCTTATTACATTTCCATATTCATCTAATTTATTCCTAAAGACCCATTTTGTGCCAATTATTGAATGATTTTTAGGTCTTGATACTAAAGTCTATACATTATTTCTTTCAAATTGATTAAGTTCCTCTTGCATTGCATTAATCTAATTATAATCATTTTCAGCTTCTTCAATAGTTTTTGGTTCAAGATGAGAGACAAAAGCACAATGATTAAATACATCTTTAAGTGAAGAACGAGTTTTTACCCCATACATAGGATCATCAATAATTAGCTCCTTAGGGTGATTGTGAACATACCTCCACTCTTTGGGAAGGTCATTTGTACCTTGAGGTTGTTCTTGATGTTCTTCATCTCCCTCATCCTGTTTGTCTTCATGTTCCTTATCATCTTGAATTGTTGAATCTTTCAGAGTGATTTCCTTCATTCCTTCTATAAGAGGATCTGCATCATCAACACCTTCATTCTTCTTTGAAGAAAGATCGTTAGATTCATCAAAGACAATATGTATCGACTCCTCTACTACTAAAGTTCTTTTGTTAAAAACTCTAAAAGCTTTACTAGTGGAGGAGTAACCAAGAAAGATTGCTTCATCTGATTTTGCATCAAATTTTTCAAGTCTTTCTTTACCATTATTTAATACAAAACATCGACAACCAAAAATATAAAAATATGCAATATTAAGTTTTCTTTCTTTCCAAAGCTCATAGGGGGTTTTCTTTAAAATTTGTCTAATCAAAGCACGATTTAAAATGTAACATGCTGTGTTAATTGCTTCCGCCCAAAAATATCTTGAAAGGTTGCTTTCACATAGCATGGTACGGGCCATTTCTTCTAAGGTTCTATTTTTTCTTTCTACTACCCCATTTTGTTGGGGTGTCCTAGGTGCAGAGAAGTTATGGCCTATTCCTTTTTCATCACAAAAGTTTTTAAAGTCTTGATTTTCAAATTCAGTTCCATGATTACTTCGAATATTTTGAATTGAAAATCCTTTCTCATTAGTGACTTTTCAGTAAAATTTAGTGAAAACATGAAAAGTTTCATCTTTGTGTGCCAAAAAGAAAATCCAAGTAAAACGAAGTAATCATCTATAATTACAAAACCATATCATTTTTCTCCTAGACTAGTGGTTCTAGTAGGTCCAAATAAGTCCATATGCAAAAGCTCTAAGGGTCTAGAGGTTGAAACAATATTTTTGGATTTAAATGAAACTCTTGTTTGTTTACCTAGTTGGCATGCATCACAAATTCTATCCTTTTCAAAATTCAATTTTGGCAAACCAAGAACTAATTCTTTCTTAATTAATTTTGAAAGAGAATGCATGTTAATGTGTGCAAGTCTGCGATACCAAAGCCAACTAGTCTCATTAATTTTAGCATTCAAGGATACTAGACATTGCATGTTTATTTTGGCTAAATCATTTAAATCTACCATATAAACATTACCATGTCTATGTCCAATAAATTTAATGCCATCATTAATAGGACTAGTTACAATGCAAACAGACGATTCAAAAATAACTTTATATCCTTTATCACAAAATTGACTAATGCTTAGTAAATTATGCTTTAAACCATCTACTAACAAAACATTTTCAATGTATTTGGAGGGAGTGATACCAATGTTACCTATACCGATGATCTTTTCTTTGCCATTGTCTCCAAAGGTGACCATCCCTCCATTCTTAGCATCAAGAGTGATGAATTGGGATTCATCACCAGTCATGTATCTCGAGCATCCACTGTCAAGATACCATTTTCTGTTTCCTCCTTGGGATGCTAGACACACCTGCAAGCAAAAGTCAAGTTTTTGTTTTAGGTACCCAAGCTTTCTTGGGTCCTTTTTGGCAAGTTATAATGGTTCCTTTTGGAACCCATATTTTCTTTATATTTGAATTTGCAGACTTGTTAGAGAAGCAAGTGTATGACTTATATCCTACTCTACCATATTTGAAGCAAGTAATATTAGAAGACTTGTTACTTAAAGAGTTTACATAAATATTTTTCAGATATTTTTGTTTCTTCAAGGGGTTATAGCCAAGTCCGGCCTTATCATACACGGCCTTTTGATTTTCAAGAATCATATTAAGTTTATTTGAACTCAAGGTGAATTTTTTAACTAATGGTTTTAACTTGGCAATTTCATTCTTTAAACTTTGATTTTCTTGAAGCAGGGTGGATTTTTTAATTGAAATATTTTTATTTTATTTCAATAAAGATTGATTTTTCAATTTTAGATCTTTGTTCTTCATCCCTAGTTTCTTTAATTCATCAACTAAATCATAAAAAGCTTCATGTAATTCTTCAAATATAAAGTCACTAGGAGTTTCAGAAATTACCTCATTTTTGTGTGCCATAAGGCACAGGTTGGCTTGTTCGGTTGAGTTTTCCTCTTCGGAGCTTGAGTCATCACTCGCACTCCAAGTGGCCATCATGGCCTTCTTCTTGTACTTCTTGGGACCCTTCTTCAGTTGTGGGCATTCGGACTTGAAGTGTCCCAGCTTCTTGCATTCGTAGCAGATAAGGGATTGGTCTTTCTCTTTTTCTTTGCTCTGTTCCCCTTTTGTGAATGGCCTCTTCCTCATCCCTTGATTCCTTTTTCTCAAAAATTTCTTGAATCTTCGGGTAATGAGTGCCATTTCTTCATCCTGTTCTTCATCTTCAGTGTCATCAGTTTCTTCATCTGGTGGAGCTGTGGATTTAAGGGCAATTATTCTTTTCTTTTTGACTTCTTCCTCTTGATGTTGCTTCATGCTTAGCTCATGAGTCATCAATGATCCAAGAAGCTCTTCCAAGGGTAGAATGTTCAAGTCCTTGGCTTCTTGGATGGCGGTCACTTTGGCTTCTCAAGTTCTTGGTAAGGACCTGAGAATCTTTTGAAAGGAACCAAATCTAGGGTTTCAGGGTTAGATCTTGAAAAAGAGGGTTAGATCTTGAAACTTTTTCAAGATTATACAGCGGAAGACTAAAATAAATCAAAATTTATTTTCTAAGATCAGAAAATCCCTAGATCTAAGATCCTATTACATGATTATTACATGGCATTAAATCAAAAATTAAAATATATAAATATAGCATGAACTACATGTTGATCATATCAACATGTTTCTATACTATATCTAATGTATGTATTAAACAATAGATCAGATCTATTACCTTGCAAGTTAGACATTCTAACCTTGCTAATCTGGGATTGAGGATGATGTTGCAAGCCGCACACGCATCCAGCCTCTAGGAGTCATCCACACGAGCTCACGAATCTCGATCAGAAGTCCTGCTTCAGGAAATC
This sequence comes from Elaeis guineensis, assembly GCF_000442705.2. Lineage (NCBI taxonomy): Eukaryota > Viridiplantae > Streptophyta > Magnoliopsida > Arecales > Arecaceae > Elaeis > Elaeis guineensis. The sequence goes on from NC_025993.2 coordinate 50,034,561, forward strand.
AGCATAGCATGCTAGTACTGCGCTGATCCTTCTTTGATGGTTGATCAGATGCTTCCTTCTTCTTGATTTGGACTCTTCCAAAGATGAAAAGTAGAAGGAGGAGTTTTAGATCTGAGACACTCTCAGGAAACTCAAGATGGAGGGAGGAAAGATATGAAAACAAAAACCCAAGAAGAAGACTCTCTTCTTCTTCACATTTTTTTCTCTAGACACCCAAACTTGCGTCTTTTATATCTCCATGACCCAAAGGTATTTCTCTTTGATTTTTGGATGAGACAAAGGTCTCTCAAATCTCTGACCTTTCCTAAAATTTCATAAAGAAAATCATCTTATATAGAGAGATATGATAGAGTCCTTGTCTAGGTCAAACACCTAGTCAAGGCTTATCCAAACATGGCAAGTTAAGGGACGCCCAACTCTTGAGCACCTCCTTCATATTTTCATATATGGATCAATAGAAAAGGATTCACAATGTATACCCTAAAAGCTACAAAAATTTCAAAAAAAATTTGGATAAATTCGGTGCAAAATTGAAAGAGTTTTGGATTTCTAAAACTCTATCTCATAGAATTCGAAATCCAAACTTATTCCTTTTAGATTTGATCCAAACCACCTTCCATGTAAGAAAGAAGAGAGGAGATCTTTTGTGAACGTGGGAGAGATCTGAGAGAGGGCTTTTGTCGCACAAAATAAGTGGAGATTGGCGTTGAATAAGAGAGAGGGCGTGGAGAAGGCTTATGTGGCGCAAGGTGGAATCCTAGTCTTACTAGGATTCTGTCTTATGACTTATTTTAATTTGGTTTCCCAAACCAAATCAAATTAAAATTAGATCAACCTAATTAAAATAGGTCTTAACCCAATTAAGAACCTAATTTAATCATATTAAATTATATTTAAATTTAATTTAATTTTCTAATCAAATTAGAAATTAGATTGACCCAAGTCCTAGTTGAACTAGGACTAGTTTTTTCTTGCACTTGGCTTATCCAATAAACCAATTGAACTTGATCTAATCAAGCCCAAAATAAATCTAATTAAATCATATTTAATTAGACTTAATCTCAGCCCATTGGCTTAATCAAATTAAGCCAATTAGCAATCGAATTGCTAATCGATCCTCCTGTAACACTTGCACTGGGTTAAATGTCAATCGTATTGATCATTTAACCCTAGAACGATTCTTAATCGTTGATCAACCATCTGATCAAATCATGAACTCTAATGTGTGTGATCTCATAGGTCCAAACCTAAGCCAGTAGCATAGGAACAAATTCTTATACCAATCGAAGTGACCATCTAGCAATAGTACCCGACGACCGGATAGGTCGAATGTGTAAAACAACATCCTTAGAACCCATGCGGATATAGTTTTCATATAATTCATCCCCTTGACCAAAATGATCATAGGACACCCCAAGTTTAACTGTCAACTCTGATCAGGTTGTCCACATTGTATTTCAAAATATCAAATCCATCTGATGGATTACCCTGGCCAAGGTTTTGCTAAATTGAAATACAGCGACTCATTCTTCTCCAACTCTTAGAGTGGTCAATCCCATCTCGATCACACTCTGACTTCGCAAGTACTTGACTGTGCCCAGAAGCCTTCCGTCTCTGAATTAGAAATTCAGTTAGTCCAGTACCAAAGCACAGTGAGTTGCTTGCAAGTCACTGAGGCGATCTCAGGTCTAAGGGACACTTATACCTATATCCCATCAGAGATATTCTCGACAGTAGAATACTCTAGAGTTGGTCATGTTCATTGATGATGTACCCTTACATTCACCTATATGCCATATCAGTGTCTCCACACTCCTTGGTTAAGAGGACAACCAACCCATATGGCCTACAGCGACCTATGCTCGATAGAAGCTGTTGTCCTTATTAACAGCCTATCATTTGGTCGTGAACAGTTTTAAGGACTAATCGATAAATCCTCTCTTTATCGAACTTAAATAGTCCTAAGGACTTCATCATAACAACGGAGTTCATTAGAAGATGAAAGCTTATGATGAAAATACCAAATATATTTTATTTATTAACAAATCAATTACAATACTTGGTTGCTCAACCGTCAACAGCTTGACGATTGGCTTTTTGGGACACATTTCCCAACAACTCCCACTTGTCCTAAAGCCACTCGGCACAGTATCTAATACCCATCTTTGACTTGTGGTTGTCGAACTCCTTTATTGCCAGGGCTTTAGTGAAGGGGTCGGCTAGGTTCTCCTTTCCGTCGATCTTCTGAAGGTCGACGTTGCCTCGATCCACGATCTCTCGGATCAGGTGGAAGCGGTGCAAGATGTGCTTCATCCGCTGATGTGCTTTGGGTTCCTTCACCTGAGCTATGGCACCAGTGCTGTCGCAGTAGAGCAGGACTGGACCATCGAGGGAGGATGCTACTCCGAGCTCGTTGATGAATTTCCTCAGCCACACAGCTTCCTTTGCGGCATTCGATGCTGCGATGTACTCCACTTCACAAACAGAGTCTACCACAGTATGCTGCTTGAAACTCTTCCAGCAGATGGCTCCACCATTCAGAGTAAAGATATAACCCGACACACTCCTGCTGTCATCATGGTCAGATTGGAAGCTGGAGTCTGTGAACCCCACAAGTTTCAGATCTGACTCACCATAAACCAACCATTGGTCCTTAGTATTTCTCAAATACTTAAGGATGGCTTTAACCACTTTCCAGTGATCTTCTCCAGGATCAGATTGGTATCTACTCACTACTCCTAGTGAGTATGCCACATCTGGTATTGTACATGTCATGGCATACATGATAGATCCCACGGCCGAAGTATATGGGACTCTACTCATACGCTCTCTCTCTTCAGGAGTTGTCGGACAATCCTTCTTAGAGAGAGAAATTTCATGGCCTATCGGTAGATAGCCCTTCTTGGAATTCTCCATGCTGAACCTCTTCAGTATAGTATCTATGTACATGGACTGGGATAACCCAAGCATCCTTTTAGATCTATCTCTATAGATCTTCATCCCTAGGATGTAGGATGCTTCACCCAAGTCCTTCATGAAGAACTATGATGACAACCAAACTTTTATTCCCTGTAGTGCGGGGATGTCATTCTCGATTAAGAGAATGTCATCCACGTACAAGATAAGAAATACCATAACTGGATCATTTGCCCATTTATAGATGCAGGGCTCTTCTCCATTCTTAATGAAGCCATACGTTTTGATCACCTTATCAAAATGCATGTTCCAACTCCGAGAAGCTTGCTTCAATCCATAAATGGATCTCTGAAGCTTGCACACCTTGGACTCATCTGTGGATGTAAACCCCTCAGGTTGTATCATATACACCTCTTCAGTCAGCTCTCCATTCAGGAAAGCTGTCTTTACATCCATCTGCCAGATCTCATAATCCAGATGGGCAGCTATTGCAAGCATTATCCGAATAGATTTGAGTATTGTCACAGGGGAAAATATCTCATCATAGTCAATACCATAACGTTGACAATACCCCTTGGCAACCAGACGGGCTTTATAGGTCTCCACCTTTCCATCTACGCCCCTCTTCCTTTTGAAGACCCATTTACACCCAATGGGTTTAACCCCTTCAGGTGGGTCAACCAATATCCATACATCATTGACCTTCATCGACTCCATTTTGAATTTCATGGCTTCAAGCCATTTCTTAGAATCAGGTCTCTGCATAGCATCCATATAGGTGATCGGATCCTCATTATTCTCATCAAGTTCGATGGGATCACCATCCCGGATCAAGAAATCATAGTATCTGTCCGGCTGACGCGGTACTCTACCGGATCGCCTTAATGGTACAGGTATATTGGGCTTTGGATCTGATCTAATCATATCCGACTCAGGTTCAGCTATTGGTGTCGGTCCTTCTACCTGTTGAACTTCATCAAGTTCAACCTTAGAGGCAACGGATCCTTCACCAAGGAACTTCTTTTCTAAAAAGATTGCCTTAAGGCTGACGAACACCTTTTGTTCATCAGCATGGTAGAAAAAATATCCTTTTGTCTCTTTGGGGTACCCTATGAATGAGCATTTGTCAGACCTAGGTCCAAGTTTGTCTGTGACTAATCGTTTGATATAGGTCGGGCACCCCCAGACCCTAAGGTGTGAAAGTACCAGCTTACGCCCTGTCCATATCTCATATGGAGTCTTAATTACAGACTTACTTGGAATCCTATTTAACAGATAACAGGCCGATTCGAGTGCATATCCCCAGAAGGATATCAGCAAGCTATCAAAAACCCATCATGGATCGGACTATGTCTAACAAAGTCCGATTCCTCCTTTCAAACACACCATTATGCTGTGGTGTTCCTGGAGGAGTCCATTGGGAGAGAATCCCATTCTCTCCTAGATATGTGAGAAACTCACTAGAAAGGTATTCTCCTCCTCCATCAGATCGAAGAGTTTTAATACTCTTCTCAGTTTATTTTTCTACTTCACTTCAGAATCGTTTGAACATTTCAAATGAATCCGACTTATGTTTCATCAGATAGACATATCCATATCGGGATAGGTCATCCGTGAAAGTTATGAAGTAGAAATATCCACCTCTAGCACTGGTGCTCATGGGCCCACATACATCAGTATGTACTAGGCTCAAGAGCTCAGTAGCTCTCTCACCTTTTCCAGTAAAAGGTGACTTGGTCATTTTTCCAAGAAGATAGGACTCACAGGTTGGAAGTGATTCACAATCACTAACTTCGAGGATTCCCTCTTGAGTCAACCTGTTTATTCTGTTCTTGTTTATATGACCTAGCCTATAGTGCCATAAGTAGATATCTGACACACTATCTAATCTAGGGTGCTTGCCAGTAGAATAGACTCTTATCAGGCTTGACCTTTTTGGTCTGGCTCTGCACTGATGTCCTAGCCTGAACTTGCACCTTCTTTACTTTCTTCTTCTTGTTCTTCTTCCCTTTCTTAAAAGGTCGAGAACCAGAAGATGAACCTCCCACTAAATTCACCGACTCCTTGTGAAGTTGGTGATCCTTCTCAAAGTTCTAAAGCAACCCCAGTAACCCGTGGTAGTTCTCTTCAGGCTTTGTCATTCTATAATGAGTGAGGAATGGGAGATAAGACTTGGGCAGCGAGTTCAGTATTGCATCTTTCTCAAGCTGCTCATGCAAGAAAAAGTCGAGCTTGCTCAATCATTCCATCAGCTCGATCATGTACAATACATGATCAGTGACAGAGGCACCATCCTGCATTTTGGCGTTGAAGATGGCACAACTAGTCTTGTGCCTCTCCACATCATCGGGTGTGCCAAAGGCATCCTCCAACACTTAAAGCATGTCCTTTGGCTGAGCCGTCTCGAATCTGCGACTGAACTCGTCACTCATGATAGCCAGCATGATACAGCACACCATGGTCCGATCACTGAGCCACTTCTGGTAAGTGTCTCTGACTGTTCCACGTGCATTGATAGCTGGCTCCTCAGGTGCAGGATCCATTATCACATATAGGATCCGTTCATGCTCCAGGACTATCTTCAACTTTCGGTACCAGCTACCGAAGTTGGGTCCCACCAACTTATCATTGTCCAACAATGATCGGAGCGTTAGGGAAGTGGCCATATTTACACAAAGGAGAACCATAACCTAATTAGTAATTGATTCATTAAACCTAAAGATTTGGACTTTAATCAAAAGGTTTCTCCCACTATTTTATTCGAATTGGTAGCCTCTACCTCCAACTCGAGGAATTACCCTAATTCCTTAGCGGGTACTAGAATCCACTTAGACTGCACACAAGCCCAACTTTGGTTGGCCAACCCATGTACATCTAAGGGTAGGTTCATAACCAATTGTTTCTCTAAACAATTTCTAGTAATTTTAATTTTGCCCCAGAAACCTAATCAGTAGGCTTTGGCCTCCACTGTAAGGATCCAGTTAGGTCCAACCATTAACATGATCATACTTGGTGTATCTAACCAACAAATGATTAAGTCCAACTTTGGTTGGCTCACCTAACCACCATTAGAGAGACACTTCCAAGTCATCATATGATGAGTGATAATTTCATTAGTCAACAAGCACCAGGCCTTTGGGTCTGCAATGATTATTGAGTTAATGGACTCATTATCAAACACCTTAATGGGAGGCTATGACTCAGTTATCTCCATAACTTTATCATTTTAAGGACCTAATAATTTTAGAGGATTTAAATAATATAGAGGATGAGGTCAGATGAACCAGCTTATCATGATCCTCCCATTGGCTTCACCAAGTCAGCTTAAGGGAGACCAGGGCTGGTCTAGGAGCACCTAAATCAGTCACACAGATTTACCTAGCTGACATGGGTCAGCTCGAATAGTCAAGTGATCCGATCAAAATATAATTTCACCAAGAGGCCAGGTAAGTTTGATCAGTGGGAGGGTCTGCCAAAGCTTGCCTTAGACACCATCAGAAATGGCCAGGTAAGCGGGCTCCTAATTAAAAATCACCGGTCTGGTTTACCTTAGACACCAACTGGTTTAATTAGTTTCGATTAGATCAACCTAACAGTTCGTGCTAGACCGCTTAGCCAAGAATCAAGTCCATTTGGTTCTCGTTAAAGACATGGACTTGACCAACTACAACTATTGTAATTGATCTAGAGAATCCTTGACCTAATCTAAGACAACAATTGATTAGATTTAGTCAATTCTCTAATTAAGTCCATCTTTAATCTAACCATAGGTCTAACCCAATTAATGGACCTAATTCCCACTAACCCATTAACCCAATATGTTATGATTTGTGTCTTAGGTTCTTCAATTCACAATCCTAGAACCTAATCAAACAACTTCTTAATTCTTAATTAAGTTTTGGGCTGAGGGTTGGGTTCGGCTTTTCAAAAAATAATTTTCATATTTGTAAAATAATTTTACAATATGATTCTACCAACTATATTGCATGTTTGATTCATAATCAAGATGCAAGTGAAATAAACATGAAACTACTTTAGATCTAATCTAAACAGGTTCATGTAATTGAAATAATTTCAACTTTAAACAATTTCTTTGCACAAAAATTATTAACAAAGAGATTTTATTTCAGATTTAAACATCTTTTAAATCTAATAAATCATAAATTTAATCTAGATCATATCTAATAAATTTATGATTAAAGATAGATCTACACAAACTAGGACAACCTTTGCACTGTAAGGGGTAAACCTTACAGCAGGACAACCTTGCAGTTTGTGATTGATCTAAAATTTTAATTTCAGATTTAATAATCAGATTATAAATTAGATCTAATCTAAAAATAATCTAAGTATGTATAAATAATCATGTAATAAAGAACCTTGCTCTGATACCAATTGAAAGGAACCAGATCTAGGGTTTCAGGGTTAGATCTTGAAAAAGAGGGTTAGATCTTGAAAAAGAGGGTTAGATCTTGAAATATTTTTAAGATCATACAGCGGAAGACTAAAATAAATTAAAATTTATTTTCTAAGATCAAAAAATCCCTAGATCTAAGATCCTATTATATGATTATTACATGGTATTAAATCAAAAATTAAAATATATAAATATAGCATGAACTACATGTTGATCATATCAACATGTTTCTATACTACATCTAATGTATGTATTAAACAATAGATCAGATCTATTACCTTGCAAGTTAGACGTTCTAACCTTGCTGATCTGAGCTTGAGAATGATGTTACAAGCCGCACACGCATCCGGCCTCTAGGAGTCGTCCACACGAGCCCACGAATCTCGATCAGAAGTCCTGCTTCAGAAAATCAGCATAGTATGCTAGTACTGCGCTGATCCTTCTTTGATGGTTGATCAGGTGCTTCCTTCTTCTTGATTTGGACTCTTCCAAAGATGAAAAGTAGAAGGAGGAGTTTTAAATCTGAGACACTCTCAGGAAACTCAAGATGGAGGGAGGAAAGATGTGAAAACAAAAACCCAAGAAGAAGACCCTCTTCTTCTTCACATTTTTTTCTCTAGACATCCAAACTTGCATCTTTTATATCTCCACGACCCAAAGGTATTTCTCTCTGATTTTTGGATGAAACAAAGAACTCTCAAATATCTGACTTTTTCTAAAATTTTATGAAGAAACTCATCTTATATAGAGAGATATGATAGAGTCCTTGTCTAGGTCAAACACCTAGTCAAGGCTTATCTAAACATGGCAAGTTAAGGGACGCCCAACTCTTGAGCACCTCCTTCATATTTTTGTGTATGGATCAATAGAAAAGGGTGCACAATGTATACCCTAAAATCCACAAAAATTCCAAAAAAAATTTGGATAAATTCGGTGCAAAATTGAAAGAGTTTTGGATTTCTAAAACTCTATCTCATAGAATTCGAAATCCAAACTTATTCCTTTTAGATTTGATCCAAACCACCTTCCATGTAAGAAAGAAGAGAGGAGACCTTTTGTGAACGTGGGAGAGATCTGAGAGAGGGATTTTGTCCCACAAAATAAGTGGAGATTGGCATTGAATAAGAGAGAGGGCGTGGAGAAGGCTTATGTGGCGCAAGGTAGAATCCTAGTCTTACTAGGATTCTGTCTTATGACTTGTTTTAATTTGGTTTCCCAAACCAAATCAAATCAAAATTGGATCAACCCAATTAAAATAGGTCTTAACCCAATTAAGAACCTAATTTAATCAGATTAAATTAGATTTAAATCTTATTTAATTTTCTAATCAAATTAGAAATTAGATTGACCCAAGTCCTAGTTGAACTAGGACTAGTTTTTCCTTGCACTTGGCTTATCCAATAAACCAATTGGACTTGATCCAATCAAGCCCAAAATAAATCTAATTAAATCATATTTAATTAGACTTAATCTCAGCCCATTGGCTTAATCAAATTAAGCCAATTAGCAATTGAATTGCTAATCGATCCTCCTGCAACACTTGCACTGGGTTAAATGTCAATCGTATTGATCATTTAACCCTAGAATGATTCTTAATCGTTGATCAACCATCTGATTGGATCACGAACTCTAATGTGTGTGACCTCATAGGTCTGAACCTAAACCGGTAGCATAGGAATAAATATCTATACCAATCGAAGTGACCATCTAGCAATGGTACCCGACGACCGGATAGGTCGAATGTGTAGAACAACATCCTTAGAACCCATGCGGATATAGTTTTCATATAATTCATCCCCTTGACCAAAATGATCATAGGACACCCCAGAGTTTAACTGTCAACTCTAATCAGGTTGTCCACATTGTATTTCAAAATATCAAATCCATCTGATGGATTATCCTGGCCAAGGTTTTGCTAAATTGAAATACAGCGACTCATTCTTCTCCAACTCTTAGAGTGGTCAATCCCATCTCGATCACACTCTGACTTCACAAGTACTTGACTGTGCCCAGAAGCCTTCCATCCCTGAATTAAAAATTCAGTTAGTCCAGTACCAAAGCACAGTGAGTTGCTTGCAAGTCACTGAGGCGATCTCAGGTCTAAGGGACACTTATACCTATATCCCATCAGAGATATTCTCGACAGTAGAATACTCTGGAGTTGGTCACGTTCAATGATGATGTACCCTTACATCTCACCTGTATGCCATACCAGTGTCTCCACACTCCTTGGTTAAGAGGACAACCAACCCATATGGCCTACAGCGACTTATGCTCGATAGAAGCTGTTGTCCTTATTAACAGCCTATCATTTGGTCGTGAACAGTTTTAAGGACTAATCGATAAATCCTCTCTTTATCGAACTTAAATAGTCCTAAGGACTTCATCATAGCAACAGAGTTCATTAGAAGATGAAAGCTTATGATGAAAATGCCAAATATATTTTATTTATTAACAAATCAATTACAATACTTGGTTGCTCAACCGTCAACAGCTTGATGATTGGGTTTTTGGGACACATTTCCCAACATCTTTCTTACAAGCTCACTGTTAGTATAGGACTTACCAAGACTCTTTAAACCATTTATAATATCAGTAAAATGAGTAAACATTTCAGTTATGGACTCATCATGCTCCATTTTAAACAATTCATATTTATGCACAAGCATGTTGATTTTAGACTCCTTTACTTGATTGGTTTCTTCATGGGTTCTTCTAACCTATCCCATATTTTTTTAGCAGATGAGAAAGTAGAGATACGATTAAATTCGTTAGTATCAAGAGCACAATAAAGAACATTCATTGCTTTAGCATTTAATTGGGCCATTTTCTTATCAAACCTCAACCCATTCTTTCTCGAGTTTGGTTGATTCCACACCATCTATAATTTTAGTGGGTGTGTGAGGACCGTTCACTATGATACTCCACATATCATAGTCGAGTGCTTGAATGAATATTTTCATCCGAGCTTTTCAATAGGTGTAATTAGACCCATTGAAAAGTGAAAGTCGGTTGGTAGATTGCCCCTCGGCTAGAGAAGTACCGACTTGAGTTGCCATAGATCTTTGGCTCTTTGATTGTTTAGATCAAAGTAGGGCTAGAGCACCGGGCTCTGATACCACTTGTTGCCCAGCTATGCAACCCAAGAGGGGGGGGGTGAATTGAATTTCTAAAAATTTTAAGCTTAACTTATGACTTATGAAAAATATTTGACAAAAATTAAATAAATAGGGAGAGTAAAATTAATTCAAGGCTAATGGCTAAAAGCTAGAATGCAAGAGAATAATGAAGAGTTAAAGAAGAGCAATTAGGCACACCACAAACAAAAAGAGTTATAGTGGTTCGGTGCCAACCTTGCACCTACATTCACTCTCCAAGCTCCTACTTGAGAATTTCAATCAACTAATCTTGTATTCAACCCGAATACAAACGTCGGAAACTCTGACTCTAGCTATCCCAAGCTAGTCCACTTATTTTTTGGGTACAAGCCAACCCTATACACTCTGATTCAAGGTTCGGATCAACCTTCTCTTATTTTGGAACCCTTCCAAAACAAAAACAATAACACAAACAAAGTATAACAATGAATAGCACAAGTAAGCACAAAGAAAGCTCCTTTAATGAGCGTATGAGACTTTAAATACTCTTTACTCAAGAAGAAGAAGATCCTTTTCAATTTTCTCAAGGTGGTTGGAGACTAGAATATGCACTTGAGGAGTTGGTGAGCTTGGATCAAAGGCTTCTTGAATGCTTTGAGTGAGCTTTTGCTTAGGGCTGAAAAGTTTGCTTGAAATCTCTTTTTCAAAATTTCTCTTCTTGATTCTTCTTCTTTTCTTCTTATTGATTTCTATCTTTTTGTCCCTTTTATAGCTTTAAGAAATAGTGAAAAATATTCTAGGCTGAAAAAGAGCCGTTAGACCATATTAAATGAGCATTAAAAGCACTTAAAACGGGTTAAAAACTAGCCGTTGTAGAAAAATCCCATCACAGGGGTTGACTCATGGGTCGACTCATGCCTGGGGGTCGACTCATAGGTCGACCTCTGTGGAAGAACAACAGAAAACAACCAGAAGATAAGGTTCTGTGATTTTTGGCCTAAAAACAGCAGGGGTCGACTCATGGGTCGACTCACAGGTTGTGCCAAGCTAAAAAATCTGCATGCCAAACAGCTCATTATGCCATGAGTTGACTCATGGGTTGGCTCATGATTTTCAAACATGCATATCTTTCAAAATACAAGTCCAAAAATAATAAAATTTTCACCAATAGATCACAAATCTTTTGTTCTATCATTTGATGCTTTCAAATCAGGTTTTGGTAAAATTATAATTTTGCCCCTGAAAAGCAATGTCTTTTTCAAGTGAAAATCATTAGTACTCCATCAACTGCTTTGTAATCATCAAAATCAATCTAAGGAGCAACATCACATATATACTGTAAAAATCAGATCTAAAAGTCTAATTTAATTAAAAATTTTAATATCATTCTAGGATAATTATTCAGCACAACAAGTTATGACAGGACAACCTTATGTCAGAATGACATCAAAATCTTTCAGATCTGAAATTTTTCTCTACAGATTTTAGATCTAAATTTTAATCTCATGCATATGATGTGGCTCTGATATCACTATTAGATTTTTATGATTTCATGCATGTAAAAATTTTTCAAAACAAGTATGTAGCAAAATTTAAAATTTTCAGATTAAATCTAATTTAATCCTAGCATGCATAAGATCAAATTTTCAAACCATAAACAGGATCATCATATGTGAGATAAGATTCATATATAGAAATTAAATAGAAAAATATAAATAGAGAACATACCTTGGCATGGATCAATCTTCACCGCGAATTGATGATCATGGATGTCTTCCAAAGATCCTTTGTAGTCGCACAAGCGTCTAACCTCTACAGATATCTATACGAGACTCTGATCTGATCAGAAGCTTTTTGATCTCACCAAGGTGCTAGCTTCCTTACAGAGATCGTATCTTTATGGTTGAAAATCTTCTTTTCACTCAAGACACTCTTAGACAAGAAAAAGAACACAGGAGGATTTTGATCTCTATGTTAGAGATCATGAGAAAAACTCTTTGTTCTCTTTTTTTCTTAAAATCTATGCACCAAATCTCTACAATAGAGATATAAAAATTTTATCTAACTTTTGGATAAAGAAGAGAGGAGACATCTATGTCCAAACATGGATAAAAGAAAAAGAAGAGATGGTCCAAACAACCAACCCTTGGTTGTTGTAAGAAAGAAGGGATATAGAGATTCATACCTCATGCCAACATCTTCACGTCGTCCCTCTTTTTCTCCCTTGATTTTTCACACACACACAACTCTCTTTTTGGGCATCAAAACTTATCTCAATCAGTGATCTCACTGTCCCACAAGTCCATGGTTTAAATAGGCAAAGGGGAGTTCTAATTTGGATAGTAGATGAGAGTCCAAAACATCTAGGACTTTAAGATTTTAGATGCCACCCACAACCCGAATTTCACCCAGATTTCTCATGAAGGAAAAGGGGATTGGGAGTCCTTCTTACATGCTAATAAGGGAGCAAAGATGGCATGAAAAATTGGCAGGGGCGTGGGCTTCTTTTGACACACAAATCTGGTTTAACGTGGGGCTGTTTTGGTGCATGAAAGGAGGAATTCTAATCCATATGAGACTCCTCTTTTTGGTGGCTGATTTAAATCAATTTAAATCTTAAGCAATTTTAATCATATTAGAAATTGATTATATCCAAATAGATAAAAATCTAAATATGATTTGGAGCCCAAACCATTTAGATTAGATTTCATCTAATTGGAGAAGGAGTCCTAGTCCTTTTGGACTCTCACTTGGTGCTTGAGTCAAACTTAATATAATTCTAATCCAATTAGGATTTGGTGTACTCATGAAAATGAGAATTTTTAGTCCAAATAGAAACTCATACATCCTAGTCTAATTAAAAATTGAGTCAAACCCAAATCCTAATTCAAATAGGAATCATTCTTCTATGTAATTTAGGTTATCGTATAACTCAATTAGGTTTGATCAAATCAAACTCATATCAAGTCAAATTAAATCTAATTTAATTAGAGTTGATGCAAGCCCCATAGCTCAATCAAATTGAGCCACTTAGCAATCCAATTACCGATTAATCCTCTTTTAACTCACTAACTCTTTAACGGATTATTTGATTGCAACTTTTGCATTTAATCAATCATCAATCATATTGATAATCAAATACTGTTATGATTCATAATTGTAATTCAACCATCTGATCAGTCAAAAGTCTCTTTTGTATATGATCCTATAGGTTCTATTCTATCTGCTAGTGAGATATATTGTGATCCCTATCACAATATCATTGAAACTCTTTTCAATGGGTTGAAATCATTCCAACTCTACCCACCAAAGATCATCGATCATCAAGATGATGCTCGTGGGTCTCACAATCTACTAGTGACACCTAGTAGTATGTAGTGACAATCCAGCAGAATAAAAGATGATAAACCTCTAGGTGTAGTTATTGTATAATATAGTCCCTTTATCGTGAGTTCCGATCAGATCGCAGGTCATGGATGAATCGTCAAACTTTATCATCGGTCATATGATAGATTCAATCAGCTCGAGTCCATATGTGATTCTCATGAATTTTTTTTTTGATTTATCACACTGCTATAGTCATAGACTTAATGACTCAGCCTCTTAAATTTCATAGGACTACTTTCTTTTGCTAGGATCGATAGATCTCATCTTGATACGTACCCCACTTCTACAGTAGACCAACTGTCACCAACATCTACTACAATGGCTCATTGAGACCCATGTTGATATGTCAGTCAAACTTTAGCAGCCTCGCTGCGAGCAGTAGTACCATCTCAGGTTAAAGGACCAGTCATACAACTACAGTATCAAGAAAGTTACTAACGAGTGAGCAGACATCCATGTGACTTCTTGTGTTGGTCATGCTCAGTGCTAGTTGCTCTCTAACAAACACATACACTCTCGCTCTAGTGTCACCGCACCACAGACTCGAGACTCATCTATCTGAAGGAAGCGATCTGTGCATTAGTCTATCTGGATCAATCACCATCCCCATGATGATCCTATGATCAGGAGTAATTTAAGAATTAACCATCAATGACACATGTCTCAAATTCTCAACTCTTTGAGAATATATATCATCATCTTGTTAATCCCTTGGATGATTCATGGATATAAAAATATGAATGGTAATATAAATGCTCATAAAGTACAAAATCATATCCTAGAGATATGATATGCGTCAGCCAAAATTGACTTTTAGGATATACATCCAATAACAGGATGGTAGCTGGTGGAGGAATCCTAAAGGTGTTGCATGGTGATAGGGTTATTCTAGAGGAGAAGAAAAGGATGAGAGGATATTACTACCTGACGGAGAGCCCAGTACAAGATGGATCTTCAGGAGCCAGGAGGAGCCAAGTGTGAGATGGAGCTCCAGGTAGAGGTGGATTGGGCACAAGATGCGTGATTCGGGAGGATGAGAGGTGATATCACATGGTAAGATTCCTATTGTCGCAGGAGGATACTCCAAGCAGATTTTAGGTTAGGAGGAGCATAGCATATGATAGAGATGGGATCGAATGATCTGGCTCAACTCCCATGTCTGTCCATCCATGATCAGTAAGTGATTGCCCCAAGGCATGGAGGTAAGGAGATCTAGAAGTTCTCAAAGTTAAGAGGAGATCAAATATCAAATCGAGATAGAGATTGTTAAGATTTGATATCTTAAGATTCGATCTATATTGAGTCCACAGTGAGGTTTGCAATGATGAATGGAGTCCAACGAGCTCAAGATCAGCCCAAACGGAGTCTAGATGGAGAAGTTACGCATAGAAGAAGTTCAGAGAAGGTGGCACGGCCCATGAGGCGGCGAAGACCGACGGCGGGCTGATGGAGGCCGTGGCGGCATGAGTGCACACAGCGGCATGCAGCCTAGAGTGTGGATGCAAGGGCATGCAAGGGGTGCGGCCCAGGCCCGTGTGCAGCCTGCATGATTTTCTCACGCCATCCATGCACAGTGCATGGACTGGCGGTCCATGGGGACCCGTGTGGATCGAGCGAGCATTTCTCCTGGGTTTCGTGCGGTCCATGGTGGACCAGTGGCACGTTTCGGGCTGGTTTCTCATGGTCCATGATGGGTTCTCGTGGACTAGTGCACGATCAGACGGTCTGCAGGGCTTGCAGTCAAGATCCAATGGCTGTGAGCCATTCTAGGTGATCAGAGGTCGTCATGGGGTATAATCTAATGGTCAATTTCTAATTTGAGATGCGATCAGATGGCCAAGAAGCTACAGAGTCTAATTCAAAGACTGATTCCGATCTCAAATGGGTTTCAGGTCTTTAAAAGATGCTATGGCAAAATAGAGAGCAGATCCATAGCAGTGGTGTGTTCGGCCGAGAATCCAGAGCAGCAGCAAATCGAGAGGAGCTGACAAAAAGTAGAAGTAGGATACTTCAGATAGACTGTCAGGCAGCAGACAACGGTCGTTTTAGGGGTTCAGGGAGTCTTTTTAGAGAGAGCTTTTGTGAGAGAGAGATTGGGTGTACGAGGGTTGAGGGTGGATCTCCTCTTATAATTTTTTCTTTTTCATAGTGAAATTTGCATGCTTCGTAGAGGCGAGCCTTTTGGCTGATCCATGTATTTGATTGTATTTATGTTTTATTTCTTCTTTTTTCTACTGCAACACGTGGTATCGAAATGATCCAGTGGTGGTAGTGTCCTGACTAGATATTCTCAACAAGCGGTATCAAAACAGATAATATTCATAACATATACGTCATTCCAGAACTATGAAACTTCAGAGGAGAATTGTAAAGCTACATCGAAAGAGATCATTTAATACATGATGAAGCAATAGGGGATTCTAGTAACTTTGGACTCAACCGATCCTTGCTTGTCGATCGATCCTTTTGGATGGAGCTTCATGATGGAAAATTCTGCTGGATCTGGCTTTGGTCGTTGATTCTAGCTTCGGCCAAACTCAAGTTTGAAGGCCAAGCTACACTGTCTGTCGATTTGTCTCAATCATACATCTTAGTCACCAGCATCGGAGTGGCCCTCATCTCCACTTATCTTGCCACTTATCGATCCAAAGCTTAGCAGTCAGGACATCCCACCTGAGAGTTCCATTTCTCTTTTCAAATTCAAAGTGGCCCAGCTGGCTTCGAAGCTAATATGGTAGGTATAACTGCCACATCCCAAAATTCTCGATCCCAAATCTCATCATGCCATGCTCGAATGGGGTAGAACAAATCGAAAATTCCATGCCTAAATAGCTCTCTCTTCTATCTATGAATAGAGGTCTTACAGGGACTCTCTAGGTACGTACCTTATCTCTCTTGCACGCTCTTTCTCTCTATTCTCTGAGATCTGATTTGAGCATCGAAAGATCCTCATTAGAGCAAACTCCAGTGCCTAGGACTTATCTTGCAGGTCATTTTTTTGGAAGGATGCGCCTCAATTCCAGCCACTCTGATCGAGAGTCAGATTTCGGCAACAACACCATGCAATGCTGCCTCACGAGAACCATGACCTTAACCCATCTTTTGTGTTACCTTATGGATCGCATGAATTGACTGATGCCCCACTTGTCACAAACCTCTTCCCCGTTATGGCGAGGACTATTTTACGGTATCGGTGGTGCTCCCGAAGTTGGTAATTTACCTTAGATTTGTCTTTCCCTGCTCTCTCTTGAACTAATGCCAAGAAGGCAAACGTTCTAGTTCTGTCCTCTTTAGATTTTTTTTGTGTACTCACTACATCAAAGTCCAAACGTGCTGTTCAATGTTTAATTTTAGCAAGATATAAAAAATATAAGAAACGATAATCAGCATTCTTGAAGCCATGTCACAACTACATAAGGTTAGATAATTTTGTGTACACATGTAGTTTTTGTGAAGTTTAGAAGTCATTTCCAAAATGATGAACCAGTATCCCTTTTAAGCACTCAATTATGTATGTATGCATGCGTAAATATATGTGTATGTATATATTTATATATATATATATTCATGCATGCAGTACGTATGTGTGCAACATAGTCTTCTAACTGTATATGTTTTTATTTTGAAATATTAATGGAATTACTGACCATTCGTTCATATCATAGTCATTTTATTACTTAAAAATCGAAAACATAATCACATTAAACAATTTTAAGTTTCAATAGGAAACTCCACATATAAGACCTCTAATTATTTACACCAAGTACAAATACACGATTTCTGTCTTCGATCAGCATAGGCTTGATGTCACTGGAACTGATGTGACCGTTGGATTCTAGCAAAATCAAGCCACGATACAGCAATAGCGCAGAACTTTCTTTCTCTTCTGCATAGGCTAGAGATAAAAGCAAAATGCCATTAAATAAGGAATTTGTTCGAATATTATGAAAACAAAAACTTCAAACCTTTTATTTGGCAACCACTAGCAAACCTTTTCCATTTCATCCTTTCTAAAGATCATGTCAATAACGCTTCCATGTTGTCGTTCTAATTCTAACCTTGTGTGAGATCATTGATCTAATTTTAACCTTGGGCGAGATCATTGTTCTTTATATAAGCATTTGATAAACCGTCACTTTAAAATAAAGTTGAACTGCCAAACTGTTTATGCAAACAAACTAAAGAAGACTTTTAGACTCAAAGGATCATTTAACCTGAACAGATTTATCTCTATATTACTTTATCATTTATTTATATTTTGCTAGTTCAGCACATTGGAGGGTTAAGTTACCACATGAGTTCGGCTAACTAATTCTTTAATCTTCTAGTCATTTTCAAACTTCTTATATCCTTTCATACAACTCTCCTTCATGTTTTCTTAGGTCCTCGCTTTTCCAAGGATTTCAATATAAACTGAACAAATATAGCTTATTAAGACCTCATGTATCTTTGCTGTACATTCGAGGTTTTCTTCAATCAATTCTTCACCATTTTCTTCATATATGGTGGAATTTCTATACATATTCTAATCTAGGAGATATGATAGCTTCATGTTTGACATAAACGATGAAAGATACTTGTTGGATATGACAAGGGTATACACATTAGATATTTATCTGAAGTATGGCATAATTTCCATCTACTCTTTAATCTATTAGGAATGGTTGCTTCAAATCAGATGCCATGCCCATTTATGATATATAACGAGTAAAAAAAATTGTTGAATATAGATAGGGTAAATGCTATTTAATTTATTTTAATTATTCTAACTTCCTCATCTTCTTTTTTCTAAATGTTAAACTTCTAAGGAAGAAATGGTACAAGATTTATTTTAGATTTTGTAATGTTAGAGTTATGATATGGTGTATGGATTATGATCTACAGCGACAAAATGGTGGAGTGCTGTAGGAAATATGAACCATATCATGTTGGTATAAATTGTGTCATTCTGATAACTTGTTATGCTTTATGTTATTTAATAGATATGCGAAAAGCACATATTTATAGTTTTAGTCTCTGAGTCCTATTGCATCTATCATATCTTTTCAAGATTTAACATGTTGTGTATCAAATTTATATCCCTTGTCCATGCCCATACTAGATAAATTCAAATAAAGGTGTTGCTCATAAACTCCGTTATCCTTTTTGTTGTGCTTTTGGATACTTTTTACTACATGGTCATTTGAGCTATTCAACATGCTGGGCTTGCATCTAGTCACCTATTTTCATTTTTAATTTTGAATTATTTGTTTTAAATTAAATGGAAAATATAGGTCAACTCTCTTAAAGAAAAGAAGTTGAAAGAATTTTTTGTAAAAGTGCATATAATTTTTGTCAAATAAATTCTTTCTGGGGTTAAAATACAAGTAATATATCATGAGATTCTAGTTAAACTGGGTAATGTTGACTTGGTTTTAGCATTTAATTATGATACACATTGTAGTAAAGAACAATGTTTTTCTATTTAAAAAGAAATCTTTATCTAAATTTTATAGTTCAAATGCATTTTGGGCTTAAAATATATAAATGCAAGTCAACCTGAATGTTGTAATCCTTAAATTATAACAATTCATTTCATAAATGGTGGACCTTGTAAATATACTCCTCTCTAATAAAATATGGGTGGGCCTCCCCTCCCAAATCCCAACTTTATCGAAAAACATTTCATTCCATAAAGTCAAACTGTAAAAGCTTGAACAAAGAAAATAAAAGAATTAGGTTACTGTTCCTTCAAATAACAATTGGGTCACTTTATATATCATACATTTTGAAGGATAGCAATAATTTGCACATCAAAACATCAGTTATGGTATGCTTGAAACATTTGGAAAGATAACATATTCTATTAGAAGTGTATATGAATGATAATTATACCTCAAAAATGGTACACACACGCATGCACACACACACACTCATATATATATATATATATATATATATGAGATGTGATCCATGCACTACTTAAATGCAAAAACATTTTTTTTGACACGAATTAAAATGTAAGGTATTGTGAACATGTTCACTATATCTACCTTTGTCCATATTAAGAGGGTGCTTTATGACTTTGTTTAGTGGGCAAAGTCACTAGTTGATACCTTTCAAGTCCCATCCTTATCTAGTTTTGGACAGACTTCATCCCATCCTAGTTCTTAAAGAATTTTGAGTCGTACTTAGGACATGCATTTGCACCCACATGGCTGACCAAGCCCCAATTATAGGATGCAACACCTAAAGTATTGTACTGAAGCAATAAAATAACCAAATCATGCCTTTCGAAAGTTTTTGATTTATTAAAATCAATAATCTGCTTATATGTTTGCTACAAATATTTATAAAGCTAATTATGTTTCTAGGTTGTCCTGAGATGAATTCTTGACTACCCACGCAATTCTTTCAAGGGCTCTAAATCTAGGAAAAATGAAACAGAAGTACAAAGAAAAAAATGATTTACCGCCACAGAGCCATCTTCATAACGCTGACAATGTTGGTATGGCATGAGATCCTCTTCGCACCCAAAGCCCGGTCGTTTCAGCTCAGTCTTGTTCTGCTTCCTATTAGCACGAGCTTGTGAAAAGACCATGGAATAGTTAGTTGCACCTCCACTCTTTTGATCCCATCCCCCAAATTGAGGGACAGCCTTCCAACGATTCTTCTAGAGCAGGAAAAATAAAAATAAAAAATTCTCAATTGATCAATTAATGGTTAGAGAGGCTCAGGCAAGAACAATTTTACAGACCAAAAGTTCAGCCCACATAACATTTATGCTCTCATAGAACATTGTGATTTCAAATGGAGAAAGTAAGTGAATAATTAATTTAATATATGACTCATCGACACAAAAGATTCTAAATAAAATTTTAGACTGAGTACGAAATAAATTCTAAGGATCACGATATCAAGCATTGTGGTTTCTCCATGGACCGTCCATAAAATTGGAGCAATATAAAGAATATTAGCATGGCCAAATCCTTAAAAGAATTTTACAAATTGAAAAGTGCATGCCACAGATGGCAAAACAGACAGAAAACGTCGAGTCAGTTTTCTTTTACATCACAGCGGTTTTTTACCTATTACTATTATGACAAATTTTGAAAGAAGTAATTGAAATATTAATTTGGTTAAAGATTGATGTTGATGAACATCAGGTCACGTAAGCAATAAGGAACTCTGACGCCTCCAACAAAAGAAAAATGTATCAATTAATGTTTCTTTTCTTGAAAGGAAAATGCTCTCTTACTGCTATTGATTTGAAACAAACTCTTGACATCAAAGAATATCCTTTCCTAAACATTCAAGAGAAAAACAGTATAAAGCTGTTAAATTGCAATACTCTTAGAAACGATCAAACTAAACTAACATAAATCAAATCCATCAAAATAATGATAAAGTGAAAATATAATCCATCTTTGTTTCCCCCTGTTCGAATACCTCTTTGAGGGGCTCCATGACTCGTTCAGAGCGGGGGATGGGGATCCTTTAATTCGATATGACCAACCCTTATTTATAGGGTTGCTGTTGAACGACAAGAAACCAAGGGGAATGTTTCAATATTCCGTTTTCCATGGACTTCCTTATTTTTCCTCCTCGTTGTCTATTTCTTTTTGATCCTTTCAGTTTCTTCTGTTTTAAAAAATAACAGAACAACTCTCTTAAATGGCATGTGGTGGTTAGACGGACTCCTAATTGTCTATTCTGGTCAAAGCCCAAGCTTTTAAGCTTTGAGGTACCTGTTTTGCGAACACCAAGGTTTTCTAGGACCCATTAATGCTGGTTTAGAAACTTATTAATAATAATAATCAACCATTCCAATGCCTCCTGCAAGTCCAGCAATTAGATGACAATCTCCAGTTCTTCATAACGAGACGTCGTCCCCTCTATAAAGATATTGCTCCTGGGGCTCTTCCTCACATCTGTCTCTCTCTTAAGCCTCTTTTCTTCTCTTGCTCATGATCAGTGCCTTAGCACTACAATTTCTATTTTAATGCATGATACAAGTAACAAGATGTACACAATGAAGTGCTTGGTTATGACTAGAAATTTGTGATTAATTAGATGACTATAAATATAGCCCTCTCATCAAAATCTTCACGAACCCATGATCGGTGAGCTTGCTAGATTACAAGAGAACTAAAATTTATCTGGTGCACCTTGTTGCTTCGAATAAAATCATGGCAGAAGAAGTGGATGGCAGATACCGCACCACCATAACTACCCTTCACGTCAGCGTCGGCGCTTAAGACAAGAACAAAGATATGAAGAAACTACAGGGGATAGAACTTCCTATTTTAACTTTTCTCTGTCTTAAAAGATCGGTGAAGCTGGTCGCAAAGCGTGGCGTGGGTGCAATGAATGCTTCTACGAGGAAAATGCTAGTTGAACCCACTAGCCGGTGGGAAGAAATATGAGACATCTTGATGAAGCATCCTTCTTTCCCATACCACTTTTGAGTCCATGGACTTTGCTTGAGGGGTCATCTTCTGGAGGCTAAACGTTCGACTTTTAGCATTTCACTGGGAGGTTGTTAGAGGAATTTTTCCAAAACTTCAAAAACCTGAAAAATCACAAAATCCAAAAATATCAGTTGTTAGCACTCGTTTGCAACCAGATGGGCTAGATAACAACTCATCATTTCTCGAATTCGAATTCTAAGGGGAGCACATCTAAAAAGCCTTCTGATCCGGATGCCCATGTGTCACATTCTCTCTCTTTTGGAGCACAGCCAGAAAGTTCTCCTTTTATGCTTCCGCCGTTAAGCCCAACGTGAGGACTCTTCTCCTTCTACCGATTTTCTTGAAGCCTTTTCTTTTCCGATGTTTTTAGGCCTAAAGCCGTACAATATCTGAGCTTCAAATAAGTGCTCGTCTTCCTAATCCTCCCCGAACTGATCTAAAAGCCTTATCTGCTTTAGACAGATCCCACCAAGAGCCTCCTCCTTTCAAAATGATCATTCTATAAATGGCTAAAATATTTGATTTGTACTTTATAAGTAGATTATTGACTGACATATTATGTATTTTCAGAATTTTAACTTGTACTTATAATCTTTTTATTATCAATAAAGAACTTTTTCATTCCAATCATGTACATGTGTCCATACTGTATCATAAAAATTAACAAAGATAATTTTTGCATATTCTTAAAGAGTTAAGAATTTGAAATATACATTAATTAGTGGTTAATTTCTAAATACTCCCGATCAATAGATCATCACGGAGGACAGTGATTAATCCATTTGAAATCGATGCATGGTTCATATCTCTTGTGGACAGATGAATTTTGGATATGCGGTATAGAGATACTGGGGTGAAGCTGCGGATGGTTATTAGAGAACAACTTACATTGAGCATGATCAACACGAGAACCACATGGATGTCACTCACTCATCAATGGTCTTCTCGATACTGCAGTAGTGTGAGTGGTCCTTTTGTTAGATGTGTTCCCTAGATGCCAGATTGGCTGACACATTCCTGTACAAATCTAAGGGCAAATTTATAATTTTGACTATAAATAAATAAAAAGATTATTCTACTATCACATTGTGTACATTATGTCTGTGATTCATCCTTTGAGTTAGTAGAAATATTAATTTATACTTTCAAGAGTTACAAATTTAAGACATGAATTTACATAACTAACTCATAAACAGCTCCAGACCATAGGATCGTCACGAGGATAGTGATCGATCCGGAAGGTTGGTGTACGATCGCTTCCTTAAGGTAGATGTGTCTTAAGTCTACGGTGTAGAGACACCAGAGTGAGAGTATAGGTATTCGTTGAGAACGAGAGTACTGAGCGTGACCACTTCGAGTAGTTATAAGGAAATCTACCTTCTCATCGATGACTAGCTCGATGCTACAGCTGTGTGTCTAGTTCTTTGACCTGAGGTACATCGACAATTTACCTTGAGTGTGTTATAGTTTGACTACACCATAACTCGATCTCCTAGCCATTCGGAATCCTGAGGTGTATGTTAGCTGTAGCATATTCATTGTAAGAACCAGATCGCACCAAGAAGAGATCTATCAACCTCAATAGATGAGAGGAGTAGTCCTATGATGATCGAAAGATCGAGTCCTTAAGCCCATGGCCATGGCAGAGTGAAATAATGAAAAAAAATTTTCCATTGGGGTTTCACATCGGACTCGAATCAATCGATTGATTCATATGACTGATGTTGGGTTTGATGAGTTCACCTTAATCCTAATTCAGTCGGAACTCATGATAGAAGAACTCAATCACACAGGTAGCTGCACCGAAAGATTCGTCTTCATTTCTGATGGGTTGCCACCATATACTGCTAGGTATCACTGATGAATTTTGAGAGCAATTATAATGATCTTGATGATCGATCATTCTAATTGTCTGAATCAGAAGAGTTCTGATCCATCAAAAGGAGTTTCGATGATGTCGATGATGAGATCACGACATGTCTCATTACCATACGAAAATGAACCTAACTGGATCACACAAACAAGAGTTAGGGTCTGGATGTCATCAATTGAGTTAGCCCAGTTCGATTGATTTGGATTAGATCCAATTAGGTTTAAAAAAATCATGCTAGCACACGATTGAGCCTAACTTTCTCCTCGTGTAATCTTTTCTATCTCGACTGAGCCAAATGTGATTTGACTCACCCAGAGAATCTTGAGAAGGTTTCTCACAGTTTGACTGGAGCCAATCCAGTTCAGAAAGAATTTATCTTAATTCATGAGATGAATTTAAGACAACACCTGCTAATTTCTGTTACCTGCCATTTTCATTTTAGGACATTGGTCAAACATTGATGTATGGACCTTGGACTGAAGGTCACTTGACAAGAGGTCATTGGAGAGTTTTAGTGGACTGTCCACCTGCTAAATTGGGCCTCAAAGTGGGTGCCATATTTGTTATGATCCAGGTGGTGTGCCCAAGGCCCAGGGGACCAAGGCTAAGGCCAAGGTCCATCATTCATGAGGGCTTCATGGAGGCTCTAAGACTTGTTGGGCCCTAGGTTGAAAGGCTGTGGGCCTTTTGGGTTCTTGAGGTCTAGGTTATGTGGGCCTCAAGGGACCAACTCTTTATGGGCCAGGTCTGGGCCCAGGATAGGTGAGATTAGGTCGAGTCATGGGTGTACATGGGCTTGGATTAACCTAATCTCCCATAGAGTTGGTCAAGGGAGTTTTGGGTTTGGGTCACTTGACCCGGTGTTTATATATACATATACTGTGTATAGGTTTGATTAAGCCAAAAAAATACAAGACTCTTTCTCTCAAGTCTCTCTCTCTTCTCCCTCTCTCTCCAGCAATTCTCCATGCCCCAGGAGCAAGAAACCCTAGGGTTTCTTGCCGCCAGGTCCAGATAAGGAAAGAAAAGCAAGGAGGCGCTAGCCCCTTCCCCCAGGCAGCCACCTACCAGATCTGCTCTCCCCCTCTTGCAGGCATCCAAACACCAGGTCTAGGATCTGAAATCTCTTGAGAAGAGATTGGTACAAGTCCCTCTCAGATCTGAAGTTGATCTGAGGTCGTTTGAGATGCGGGTGAGATCTCCATCAACAGATCTACAAGAAAGACTGCAGCAGGACGGATCTGCGAGGTCTGTCTCCATCTATCTTCTTCCCTATCTAGAATATCCTAATTTGAGATCTATGAATTGAAAGACCTCGGTCTAGATCTGATCTGGTTGGGTACCAGATCTTGAATTTTTTAGAGGTGGTTTGAAAGGCGTTCTTCATCTGGAACGAAAGGCTGACGAAGAAGATAGCAACCAGGCTGATTTCGTCAAGGGCCTTGGATCGTGTCCAAAAGTCTCCGGATCTATTCGTTGCTGGTTCTGCTGCACCCAAGGTCCGTGGGAGGAGCCAGGATCATTCTCCAACAGTTGGTATCAGAGCCACGATGGTGAGGAAGCGGTTCCAAGCACGAGAAGTTGAAGATCCCAAGTGCTGAAAATTTTTAGCAAGGTACCATCAAGGTATATTCTACACTTCTTGATTTTATATTGCTTGTTTGGCTTGGATCCAGTCATGGACAGCAATATGAAGGTCGAGTTCGAGAAGTTTGATGGCAAGGAGAATTTTTTCATGTGAAAAATCCGGGTGGAGGATCTTCTGGTGCAAGCAGATATGGATCAGACTTTGGATGAGAAGCCTGAGGGAATGAAAGATAGACAGTGGGCATCGTTGGAGAAGAAAGCATGCTCGGTGATCAGAGGATGTTTGGCGGATGCGATGTTGTATTCGGTGCTGGAAGAAAAGACCCCGAAGGGCCTTTGGTCGAAGTTGCACACCATGTATATGGGGAAGAATATGTGCAACAAGCTGATGCTGAAAAAGAGGTTGTACAGTCTTCGGATGCAGGAGGGATCTGATGTGATTGGCCACATTCAGAGGTTCGACCAATTGTGCACGGAGTTGGTGAATATCGGGGTGAAACTGGATGAGGAGGACAAGTCCCTGTTGCTTCTGTGTTTACTACCAGGATCATATGATTCTTTGGTGACTACACTGCTCTACGGTAAGGAGACTCTGAAGTATGAGGATATGGTCTCGGTGCTGAGGTCTAATGAGCAGAGGGAAAAGTTGACCAGAGATTGGGCTCCCTAGGAGGGTTTGGCAGTAGGGGAGAGGACAGGTAGAGGCAGAGGCAGAAGCAAGTCCAGGGGGTGGTCCAAGTCCAGGAAGGGAAAGAGAGAGGTGAAATGCTTCAAGTGTAAAGAGTTCGGGCACTTCAAGCGAGAATGTCCACTATGAAAGAGCAAGAAGGGAGAAAGAAGTGGCTCAGAATCAGTGAGTGTAGTTGCTGGGCAGCAGGTGGAGGATGATCTACTTGTGGTATCAGATGGTCACAGGCATTACACAGAGGAGTGGACACTGGACTCTGCGTGCTCACATCACTACACACCACACAGGTCTTTGTTTGCGACATACACCAAGACAGATGAGGGATCAGTGACTCTAGGCGACAATCATCCTTGCAAGGTGGCTGGGATAGGGACAGTTAGGGTGAGGATGTTTGATAGGATTGTTAGAACATTGACAAATGTAAAGCACATCCCGAAGCTGGAAAAGAATCTGGTGTCACTAGGCTACTTGGAGCGCAGTGGATACAGCTTCAGCAGTAGAGCTAGAAGCGGAGTACTGAACATTTTCAATGGAGCTATGGTAGTGATGAGAGGCAGGAGGTTGGACAATAACCTCTATCGCATGGAGGGATCTGTGGTGACCGGAGAGTCTGATGCAGCAGCTGCAGCACAGGACCAGCAGGGAGCTTACAAGATGTGGCACTACCACCTAGGCTACATGGGTGATAGGGGGCTGAGGGAGTTGAGCAGGAGAGGACTCATCTTTGATCTGGAGGATGGTGCTACAGGGAAAATCTGTGAGCCTTACCAGATGGGAAAGCAGAGGAGAGTTCAGTTCACCATCAATACAGCCCAGAGCGCAACCCCTCTGGAGTTAGTACACACGGATGTGTGGGGACCAGCCCCAATTTTAGCTAGGAATGGGGCCAGATACTTCATGACCCAGATTGATGATTTCTCAAGGAAACTCTGGATTTACTTCATGAAAGAGAAGTCAGAGGTCTTCACCAAGTTCAAGATTTGGAGAGTGGAGGTAGAGAAGGAGCAGGGGAGGAGCGTGAAGTGTCTGAGGTCAGATAATGGCGGAGAGTACACCAGCAGAGAGTTCTAGGATTACTGTGAATTGTGTGGGATCAGGAGATACTTCTCAGTTAAGGGGACTCCACAGCAGAATGGGGTGGCCGAGAGGATGAACAGAATACTCTTGGAAAAGGCACGATGCATGAGGCTGCAGGCAGGGCTTCCAAAGATGTTCTGGATTGACACAGTTGACGCAGTCGATTACTTGGTCAATCGGTCACCTCACACCAGGTTGGATGGCAGGCTTCCAGAGGAGGTGTGGTCTGGGAGGACAGTTGGGCTGGGCCATCTACGGGTATTTGGGTGCACGGCCTATGTGCACATTGGAGCTGGTGAGCAGAGCAAGCTAGATGCCAGATCACGCAAGGTGGTGTTTCTAGGCTATCCGCGATGAGTCAAGGGATACAGGCTGTGGGATCCCTTGGAAAAGAAGGTCATCATTAGTCGGGATGTGACTTTTGATGAGGAGTCAGTCCTACGGAGGCAAGCAGGCATGGAGGAGCAGCAGGAGCAGGAGGAGGTCCAGCAGGATGCTGCTGGATAGCTTACCTCTTTGATTTTGCCTCTTGCAGGTACTACTGGAGGACATGACATTCAGGTGGAGCACCTACCTAAGGTGTCTCCACAGGTGGAGAGGACTCGAACAGATGATCGAGGTGGAGAGGTCTAGTAGGAGCGAGCTGGATCGAGGACTGACATCGGTGTTGCCCTACACAAGCCCAAGAGGACCATCAGGCAACCAGACCGATATGGCTTTGAGGAGACGCTATCATATGCCCTGGTGACAGTGAATGGAGATCCATATATGTATCAGGAGGCTATTGAGAGCCAGGATAGAGAGTGGTGGGTCCAGGCGATGTCTGAGGAGATGCAGTCTCTCCACCAGAACCAGATGTGACGATTGGTGCAGTTGCCACAGGGGAAGAGGCCCATTGGCTGCAAATGGGTCTACAGTCGCAAGGACAGAGTGGAGCTGGTTGAGGCCTTGGGACACCAAAGTGGAGATTGTTATGATCCAGGTGGTGTATCCAAGGCCCAGGGGACCAAGGCTAAGGCCAAGATCCATCATTCATGAGGGCTTCATGGAGGCTCTAGGGCTAGTTGGGCCCTAGGTTGAAAGGCTGTGGACCTTTCGGGTTCTTGAGGTCTAGGTTATGTGGGCCTCAAAGGATCAACTCTTTATGGGCCAGGTCTGGACCCAGGATAGGTGAGATTAGGTCAAGTCATGGGTGTACATGGGCTTGGGTTAACCTAATCTCCCATAGAGTTGGTCAAGGGAGTTTTGGGTTTGGGTCACTTGACCCGATGTTTATATATACATGTATTGTGTATAGGTTTGATTAAGCCAAGAAAATACAAGACTCTTTCTCCTAAGTCTCTCTCTCTCTTCTCCCTCTCTCTCCAGCAATTTTCCATACCCCAGGAGCAAGAAACCCTAGGGTTTCTTGCCGCCAGGTCCAGATAAGGAAAGAAAAGCAAGGAGGCGCTAGCCCCTTCCCCCTGGCAGCCGCCTACCAGATCTGCTCTCCCCCTCTTGCAGGCATCCAAACACCAGGTCCAGGACCTAGAATCTCTTAAGAAGAGATTGGTACAAGTCTCTCTCAGATCTGGAGTTGATCTGAGGTCGTTTGAGGTGCGGGTGAGATCTCCATCAACAGATCTACAAGAAAGGCTGCAGCAGGACAGATCTGCGAGGTCTGTCTCCATCTATCTTCTTCCCTATCTAGAATACCCCAATTTAAGATCTATGAATTGGAAAACCTTGGTCCAGTTCTGATCTAGTTGGGTACTAGATCTTGAATTTTTTAGAGGTGGTTTGTAAGGCGTTCTTCATCTGGAAC
The DNA here is from genome assembly GCF_000442705.2 of Elaeis guineensis. NCBI lineage: Eukaryota > Viridiplantae > Streptophyta > Magnoliopsida > Arecales > Arecaceae > Elaeis > Elaeis guineensis. Next base: position 50,063,858 of record NC_025993.2, read on the forward strand.
GAAAGGCTGACAAAAAAGATAGCAACCAGGCTGATTTCGTCAAGGGCCTTGGATCGTGTCCAGAAGTCTCCAGATCTATTCGTTGCCAGTTTCGCTGCACCCAAGGTCTGTAGGAGGAGCCAGGATCATGCTCCAATAATATTCAGATGGGACGTGCACCCCAAGTGGATAAGGATAGAGTCCCATGAGATGAGGACTCTGAGCCCTTGATTAACTTGGACTGTGGGGCACAAATCTCACTGTGCTTTTCCAGTGTTGGCACCAATAGTAGGAGAGATTGTGGGGATTTTTATCTGATATGATTAGATGACATCACTCTATCAATCAAAATTTTTTTAGAATTAATTAAAATTTTTTGATTGATCGAATGATGTGGCACTGCATGGCGCAACGGGGTCTATTTTAACCCTGTCTGCGCCTAGGGTTTAGAGACTCTATGCAATAACCAGCAAAACCCTAAATCCTCTACACTTATTCATACCCACTCTGCTCCTCTCCCTCCCCTCTTCACGTCCAAGAGGTTGGACATCCATCTGGTGCTTGTCCAAGGCGTAGTGGCTTCCTGATTAGAAGGCTACAGATATTTGTCGAGAAGCTGCTGCTCCAGCTTCAGAAGATCTTTTGAAGATCTTCTAGATCAGATTCAGATCTGATTTTTGGAGCAAAGATTTATGAGGAGAAGACAATCCAGATCCTGTTTGAGTGGATACCGGTAGAGGCCAAGTGACTGCGTGGCTATTTTAGAACCTCGGGCATTGCTGCGATTATCTATAGGGTAATCTAGTTACCCTAGAGGTATTTCTCTATTCCTCATGTTTCTAGATTTAATTTTAGATTTAATATCAGATAATAGAAATTAGATCTAATAAATCTTAGATTTAAAATATTGTAAGATAATTTTTTAAAATATTCTGCCCCAGATCTCATTAGATCTGGAAGATCCTACAAGGAAAAAGCCAATTTTTCCTTCAACTGGTATCAGAGACAGGTTGATGGCTCTATTTCAGATCTAATTTAGATCTAATTTTTATTTTTATTTATCTGATATGAATAGATTTTAGATGTCATATCAGATGTGATAGGATCTAAAATCAAAAAAATTTAAAATTAAATCTAAGTAGATCGAACATGTATGAGATGCATGACTAGACTAGGAGTAGTTTGATCTATGAATAGTCTTATAGTTTTGTTGGTGCAGAATTTCATCGATATTGGAGAAGCTGAAGTCGAGGGGAACGTAGCCACTGCTGGGACCTGCAAGGGAAGTCGATGGAGCCAGAGTCGAGGGGAACGCGGCTGCTGCCGGGACCTGCAAGGGAAGTCTAAACCGGAGTTGGAGGTGCTCCGGCAAGATCCTTTGATGCTCAAGTCAGTACTCTACTTCAACAGAAATAGAGTACTCGAATGAGATTTTAGCAGAGTTTTGAGATAGAGTTTAGAGCTTAGAAGATAACATATCTGGGGGGTCTCTTTTATAGACAGGAGAGCGTAACTGCTTGACAGCGATGTTCGTAATTGTCTGGTAGTGGGCCGTTTAGGGTCACGTAGAGTTTGTTAGGAGAGTAGAGTAGTGGGGCAACGTGGAGTTTGTTACGGAGAGTGGAGTGGTGTCCATTGTCGTGACTTGTCGGGGAGTTCGGATCGGACGGCTGAAGCTCGGCTGGAACGTCTGGCAGGGTAGTATAGCTCTCTGTCTCAGCAGTCTAAGAGAAACTCGGATGTTTTCGAGGTTGCTGACGGATTAATTACTGTTGGGTGCCTTAGGCGTTGATGCTGCAGACGGAAGCCGTCTGCTGTGGAAGCATGGATGGAGACTTTCTGTTGGAGGAATCCAGCTGGAATTCGATTGCCAAAGAAGTTCGTTTGGAATTTGTCTGATGTAGAAGCTTGTCTGAAGGCTGTTCGCTGGAGAGGTCCGGTTGCATGAGAAATCTGGCTGAAGGTCGATCGATAGCAAAATTTGGAAGGCATTATCGAAGGTTGACCGATAGAAGGGTCTGGAAGGCATTGTGAAAGTTCGTCCGTCGAAGGAGCCCGGTGGACACTGTGGAAGGTCAACTGCTTGAGGAGTCTGGATGGAATTTATTCGTTGGAGGGGTCTGGTTGGAACTGTTGAAGTCCGGTTGGCACTGTTGAAGTCTGGTTGGTGCTGTTGAAGGTTGGTGGCTGGAGAGGTACGGAAGACATCGGAGACAGTCGGTCACTGTAGAAATCTGACCGCTGGAGCCCATCCGCTATAGAAGTTCGTCTGGAATCCATCCGCTGTAGAAGTTCGGATGGAGTCCGGTTCTTGTAGGAGTCTGAAAGAAGGCCACTTTTTGTAGAAGCTCGGATGGAGACCGATTACCGTAGAAGTTTGGAGTAGACCACTTACTGTAGAAGCTCGGATGAAGTCTGCTTGCAGTAGAAGTTTGGAGTAGACCGCTTACTGTAAAAGCTCAGATGAAGTCTGCTTGCAGTAGAAGTTCGGAGTAGACTGCTTACTGTAGAAGCTCGGATGAAATTTGAAAAGCGGTCGACCACGGTAGAAACTTGGATGGAGTCTGGTTACTATAGAAGTCCTGCTGCTGGAGAAGCTTAGACATTGATGAAGTCCGGAAGAAGCTCGAAGTGAAGTCGATTGTGACAGGAGGACATCTGGAAGAGATTCAGAGAGTAGTCGATCACTGTGAAAAATCAGCTGATAATGAAGCCCAGAGAACATTTGGAGCAGTTTGGTAGACAACTGAAGGAGCTTATTATCGAAGAAGTCCAGACACTGTGGAAGGTCAATTGCTGGAGGAGTCCGGATGATACTATGGAAGTTCGGACAGTCGGGGGAGTTCAGAAAGACGCTGCACAAAATCGAAAGCCAGAAGAGTCCTAGGAGGGTTGGCCTCTTACGAACTTTGGCTGGGATTATTTTATACCCAACACCAGTCCCCCTACTTTCGAGTTTGAGTTTCGAATGAAGGAAGTATAGAGAAATTTTCATAGCCGAAGTCACCCCCTTGATTTTCATACTCGATTGTTTTCAGATATTTTGGCGTTTGGTGCGCTGGTGCTGGAGCCTTTTCAAATCGAGACGATCCGAAAAGATTTTTTTTGGAATTCCCACTGGAGCGTTGCTCTAGGTATGGCACAATAATGATTCTATCAGTTGTCAGCTGCCTGCGACGATGAGTGGGACACGCGACAATTATAGATCAGCCAAAAGAGATCTGCAATCATCATTGCACCAGACCCTGAGGTCTATTTAAGCCCACCCCCCTCCTTCAGGGGTTTCACTTTGCCTGAGGTTTCTCTTCGGTTCCTTCTTCTTCCGAAGAGCTCCGTCTTCCTCCAGGGTCCCCCTTGGTCATAGGCACTCTTCGGGTCGACCCCTATCACCCTCGCTGCCTTCCTGCACCCCTCGGACCAGCCTTGGTTAGTTCTGGAACCCTTCTTTTTCTTGTTCTTGTTCTACTTTTTCTCCTTCGCATTTCGCCCAATCGGTTTCTCTGCGGACACCTTATTTCTTATTTTTCTCAAATTTTTTGAAATTTTTTGGGATTTTCACTTGATTCAAAATGTCCTCCAACACTTCTTTTTCTAGTAGTTCTAGAAGTTCGTTCATTCCAGCCCCCCAAAATCCTAGTTCTAGAGATGGACCTCATCCGGTCTTTGTGCCGGACACCATTTCCAGCTCTCTGACTTCGGAAGAACTCTCGCTGATTAGGATTCAGTACAGGGTTCCTTCGGAGTACGAGCTGGAGCTTCTCGGACCAACTGATTGGGCTAGCGCCCCTCCTCCTGGCTGCTTCTGTTTATATCAGGAAACTTTCCGCACTGGGCTTCGACTTCCACTTCCATCTTTTGTCGTTGCCCTTTTTCGCTTTTTAAACATTTCTCTAGTTTCTGTAGCACCGAACTCATTTAGGTTTCTGATAGAATTTCTTTCCCTCTATCATTTAGCCGAAGTCCAGCCAACCCTTTTCTTGTTTAGAAATTTCTATACCTTCAAGCATCACCCTTCGATGAAGGATTGGTGGTACTTCTCCCCTCAGTTCGATAGAAAAAAATTGCTGAAAGGTGCCCCCTCTTCTATCCACAACTGGAAGGAGAGGTACTTCTACGTCTGATGCCCGGGCTCGGAGCTGGGGTTGCCCCCCTCGGACTCCCTGAGGGACTCCGTCCGCCGGGCTTCTAGCCTGGGAAGGGACGACCATGAAGCCTCCAATAAACTCGAGGCTTATCCAGCTCCTCTCCTCTCCGATCTTCTGAAGGAGCAACTTTTATTTAACGTCGGCCTGAGCCCTCTCAACCCTGTCGATATTTTTATTATTATTTTTTCTTTTTTTTTATTTACTGCTTCTTCTCTCTCTTATTCTATTTCTAAACCGTGCCGATCTTCTTTCATTGCAGATATGGACACAGACGCGACTCGGATGCTAGCCAAGGGTCTCAAGACCCACAAGAGGAAAGGTGACACAACTTTGGGGTCGGCGAAGAGGGCTAGGATAGAAGAGATGAGCTCGGTCGTGCCTGTCCAGGCGGCCATCGCCGTTGATGCCCCCTCCGACGTCGAGCCCGCAATCTCTCGAGCTTCTTCCAGAAGTCCTCCGATCGAGGTTCCTGCTCCAGAGTCTCATCCCAAGGAGGCACCGGAGGTCGAAAGGAGGAGAAGGAAGAAGATGTTGGCCTGCAAGACCCACAGCAGTAGGGCTACCATCGAGGGGGCCGACGACGTCGAAGAGGATCCGAGGGAGAATCCCTTCAACAATAGGGATTTAATAAAAAGATTGATCGACGGGTGCATCCTGCCCGAGGTCATCCACAGGATCGTCCACGTCGATCCTGAATAGTGGGTCTGGGACTCTCTAGGGTCTTTTCTTGAGATGGGCCGATTTACTTTTTCCTTCCTTTCGCTTCTTTACTTAGCTTATCCCTTAGCTTTCATATTGACTTCTTGGCTATTCTTGCAGATTGGACACCAGCTCATTGCCAATATCAAGGTGATGAACAATGCAAAAAGGGAAGCAGTCCAAGCGGAGGAAGGTCGCTAGGCTGAGGTCGCCTGCCTTAAGAAGAAGGTCGCTGAGGTTGCGAGTCTCCAAGAGGTGCTACAGAAGGAGGAACAAGCCTTGGCAGATCTGAAGGCCGCCCTGGAGGAGGAAAAAAAGAAGGTAGAGGCTGAGGTCTCCAATTTGAGGGAGCAGATCCCGACCCTCATCTCGGAGGCATGGGCCCAAGTAGTGGAGGAGTTCAAGATCTCCTCCGAGATGAGAGATCTGAAGGTCCAATTCGGCCAGGATGCCTTCATCAAAGGCTTCAAGCTTTGCCAGGAGAAGGTGGTCGGGAGGTTTCTCGAACTCGACCTCGGCTTCCTAGATGAAGCGTTCGATGATGAAGCCAGACCTTTCGAAGCCACCGTCAGCCTCCTTCCAGTCGGGACCTCTTCGACTACTGCGGCTGCCACGACTGACCTTCCGGAGGCACCGAGCTCTTCCATTTCTGCCCCAGAGATCCGAAACCTCTAATTTTATACTTTTTCTTTGTTGCAACTTTTTCTTGTTCTCTTGTACTTAAGAACTATTTAATCAATGAAATCAGATTCTTCTTTACAGAGAGCTTCTTTTTCTTACTCTACATCTTTTTTCTTCTCTTTTTTATTTTCTTGCACTGATTCATGTTGTGACGCTCTTGTTTCTCGACAACAGTGCCCTGTCGAAGCTCTTCCCCTACCACAGGAGATTCCTCTGAAGTCGATAATCTGGGATCTCAGAAGGAAAGTTCGTCACCTAACGAAGAAATCAAAGTTGGATGACAAACTTCACCGGCTGAGGAAGAGTCATTCGAAAGCCACCACGGAGGTTACTCGCCTTCAGAGCCTCCACAAAAAGAGCTTCATGGACTACACTCGGAAGAAGGCCGACTTCATGAAGGAGCTTGAGGAACTCCAGAAATACACCAGCGATCGATCTTGGACTCCGGCTTCCAAGATCAGCTCCCTCGAGGTCGAGCTGGCGACTGCACGGGAGAAGATCGATCCATTAGAAGGGAGCTCGTCCTAGCTTGCAACTCAAGCCGACCATGATCGGGACTGGTCGAAAAAATTCTCTGACCTTCAGAAGCAGTTACAGGATGTCGAGGTGAATTACAATGCCTACCAAGTCGGCTGGTGTGGGCAAATAGACGACTACAGAAGGAGGCTCAAGACGGCAATCGACGAGGTTGCTCGTCTCCAGAAGCAGTTGTCTGAGAGAGCCCAGGTCGCTTCGGTTTAAGGCTCCAACGAGCTCCGCTCCTTGAGGGAGACCATGAAAGAATTATCCGTGGCTCTTGGGTAGGAGAAGGCTGAATTGCAGTGGCTGAAAATTTAGCTGGCCTATGAGCAGCAGACGGTCAAGGATGCTGAAGCAGAGTCTGAGGTTTCGAAGAAGAGGCTTCGGGAGTCGGAGGGCGAGAGCCGACGGTTCCACCAAATGTATCGGGAGATGCTGTTAAGAAAGAAGGAACTAAAAGAAGAAGTCAAGGACTTAAAGCAATCTCTGATAATGATTGGAACCGAGAGTTTGAAGTCAGAAGAAGTTGAGCTTCCTTAGAGCTTCTTTTACCTTTTGTTCTTCCATGTATTCTTTTCTTTTCTTGTTATTTTTCTTTTTTGGCTTCCAAAGGCTTTGTAATGCACACTTTACTAATGAAATGAAAAAAAAATTTCTTATTACCTTGTCTATTCTTGCTTTGAGTTATTGTTTATCGAGCTTCTTTTATCTATTATCTTATTTGATATCGACGTTGTTTGAAGGTTCCTGATCATCGCCGTGTTGATTTACCCCTTTTGTTCATGACCGAAGGTCTTTTCAAGGCCATTTGAGTTTGACGCTTCCTCCCGATGTTCGAGCTTGGAAGCCCGAACTTCTCGTTACCTTGAGAAAGTCTATTTTCTCCAACCAGTGTTGGGTTCCCCCTTAAAGACTAAGAATTTTTGATAAGAGTCTCCTTCCTCATTGAGATGAGGTCCCTTGTGTCATTGATGTAGTTCATTTTTCCTTTATCTCTGGCGTAGCTCGTCGCTTTTCCTTTTTCTCTCTCTATTTTTTTTATGTTTGGATGAGAGTTTTTTCTTTGTTCTTAACAAGGTCGTAGGGGTGTAGAGGAGCCATTGAAGAGGCTTTTCTCCTCATCCGATCTTGAACGATCAGGTCTTTATTTGTGTCAGGATGAGGTTCTCCTCCTATTCTCGGTACTATCAATTTCAGCTCATGTTAGGATGAGATTTTTTTCCTATTCCTAACAGGACTGTGGGGGCACGTAAGGGCCATTGCAAGGGCCTCTCCCCCCATCTGATCTCTAAATAACTGGACCTTCGACCTTGCTCATATTAGGATGAGGTTCTCCTCCTATTCCTAACATGGCTGTGAGGGTGCATAAGGGCCATTGTAAGGACCTCTCCCTCCATCCGATCTCTAAATAATCGGACCTTCGACCTTGCCCATGTTAGGATGTGGTTCTCCTTTTGTTCCTAACATAGTTGTGGGGATGCATAAGGACCACTGCAAGGGCCTATCCCCCCATCCAATCTTTTGATAATCAGGCCTTCGACTTTGCTCATGTTAGGATGAGGTTCTCCTCTTGTTCCTAACACGGCTGTGGGAGCGCATAAGGGCCGTTGCAAGGGCCTCTCCCCCCATTTGGTCTCTAAATAATCGGGCCTTCGTTTGTATTAGGATGAGGTTCTCCTCTTGTTCCTGACACGCTTAGTTTCGATTGTCTGAAGGAGCTACTCCATTCGTAAATTTTTTGAATTCCATGGTTGCAGAAGGTCTGTTCCTCCGAGCTCTTTTAGATAGTATGTTCCGGGCCGAACTATCTCCCTGACTTCATACGGGCCTTCCCAGTTTGGGACAAGTTTTCCTTGGTTCTGAGGTTGTGAAACAGTGGCTCGTCGAAGTACCAGGTCCCCCACTCTGAAGGCTTTGCTTTTGATCCAAGAGTTGTAGTAGCGGGCTACTTTCTGCTTGTAGGCTGCTATACGAACTTGAGCTGTCTCTCACTTTTCTTCTAATAAGTCGAGGTTGGCCTTGAGATCCTATGAGTTGCGCTGCTCATCGAATGCCACGACTCGCACCGACGGAAGCTTGAGTTCAATCGAGATCATGGCTTCTGTTTCGAAGGCTAAGGCAAAGGGGGTCTCCCCTGTGGGCAGTCTCTGGATAGTTTGGTATGCCCATAACACATGATAAAGCTCGTCTGTCCAAGTTCTCTTTGCTTTTTTAAGTCTCGCCTTGATTTCTTGCAACAGAGTCCTGTTAGTCACCTCGGCTTCTCCGTTTGCCTGCGGATGGGCTACTGACATGAAGTTATGGGAGATGTTTAAGTCCTCACAAAATTTAGCACACCTTGCTCCAGCAAATTGTCACCCATTATCAGTAATGAGAGTTTTGGGCAAGTCAAACCTACAAATGATTGACTTCCAGACGAAGTCCTGTACTTTAGCTTCTATGATTTTTGCCAAAGGTTCGGCTTCGACCCACTTGTTGAAGTAGTCAATTGCCACCAAAAGGAACTTCCACTACCCGGATGCCATGAGGAAAGGTCTAAGGATATCCATCCTCCATTGTGCAAACGGCCATGGGACACTCAAGGGTGTAAGTTCGGAGGCAGGCTATCTTTAGATATTCGCATATCTCTGACACCGATCACACTTTCTGACATATTTAATAGAGTCGTGGTACACTGTAGGCCAGTAATAACCTTATCGGAGTAGTTTGTGGGATAAAGATCTGACCTTCAGGTGACTTCTGCAGACTCCTTCATGTACCTCCCACAAGGCAAAGTCGGCTTCAGAAGGCCAGAGATATTTCAGAAGGGACAAAGAGTATGACCTCTTGTACAGTTTGCCCTCGTAAAGGATATATCGGGAGGCCTGATTTCTAAGCTTCCGAGCTTCTTTTGCATCATGAGGAAGAACCCCGTCTTTAAGGTATGCAACCAGTGGGTCAATCCAGCGAGTTCATGGCTAATCTCCATTACAAGCTGCAGTTCTTCCGTACTTGGATACTTCAGAACTTCGAAGAAGACTTCCTTGGATAGTTCAACTGGAGCCAGTGTAGCCAACTTGGAGAGAAGATCGGCCCTGGCATTTTCTGCTCTTGGAATCTGCTTGATGTCAAAGATGCCAAAGACAGGGAATATCTCTTTCACCTTTTCGAGATACTTGGCCATACTATTTTTTCGAGCTTCATGGCTTCCGCTGACTTGTCCCACCACCAATTGGGAGTCATTGTAGACTTGGAGCCGATCTACCTCTAATTTTTTGGTGATCTTCAGTCCTGCAATCAGAGCTTTATATTCTGCTCCGTTATTTATCACAGAAAATTTGAAGTGCAGCGCGTACTCCGCGATAATTTCTTCCAGATTTATCAAGATCAGGGCCGCACCCGTGCCTGACATATTGGAGGAACCATCCACATATAGGGCCCAAAAACCATTAGGGAGATCTGTTCTTTCCTCAGGGGAGTTCGGCTGGAGCTCGGGGTTGTTAGCTTCTCCTCGTTCAAGTTTGACTTCTTCCGAGATAATGCATTCCACTATGAAGTCTGCTAATATCTGAACTTTTATCGCCGATCGAGGTTGATAATTAATGTCAAATTTCATGAGCTCGACTGTCCATTTCGCTATCCATCCGGAAGCATCCGCTCGATGCAGAACTGCCTTAATCGGCTGGTCGGTGAGTAGTGTTATGGTGTGCCCGTGAAAGTAACGTCAGAGCCTTCGAGCTATAATCAACAAGGCGTAAGTTAGTTTTTCTAACTTAGCATACCTGATTTCGACGTCTCTCAATACTCGACTTATGTAGTAGATCGACCGTTGAATTTTTGCTTCTTCCTTAACCAGAATTGCTGCGAGAGCCACAGGAGAAACCGCCAGGTACAGGAACAATTCCTCTCTGGGTTCGGGCTTTGCCAATAGCGGAGATGAGCCAAGGTAGTTCTTCAATTCTTCAAATGCTTGCTGATATTCAGTGATCCAACAGAAGTTCTTCGACTGTTTGAGAGTCTGAAAGAAAGGTAGACATCATTCGGCCGATCTTGAGACGAAGCGATTCAGAGCTGCTACTCTCCTAGTAAGACGCTGAACTTCCTTTATTGACTTCGGGGTGGTCATTTCCTAGATAGCACGAATCTTCTCTGGATTTGCTTCGATCCCACACCCTGATACCATAAAGCTTAGGAATTTTTCTGAGGTTACTACAAAGCGCACTTAGTTGGATTCAGCTTCATCTTGTATTTTTAGAGGGTGCTGAAGGTCTCCTCAAGGTCGGCGACATGATTTATTGAGGATTTGCTTTTTACGAGCATGTCATCCACGTAGACCTCCATGTTGCGATCGATCTGCTCTTTGAAGATCTTGTTCACCTGCCGTTGATAGGTCGCCCTTGCATTTTTGAGGCCAAAAGGCATGACCCTGTAACAATAAAGACCATGGTTAGTGATAAAAGTAGTTTTTTCTTCATCCTCTGGTACCATCCTGATTTGATTGTAGTTGGAGAATACATCCATGAAAGTGAGAAGCTCCTGGCCCGAGGTTGCATCCACTAATTGGTCAATTCTGGGCAGAAGGTAACTATCCTTCGGACAGACTTTGTTCAGCTTTTTGAAGTCTATACACATCCTCCACTTACCGTTCACCTTCTTGACTAGAACCACATTGGAGACCCAGTTCGGATAGTTAACTTCTCTGATGAATCCGGTCTTCAGGAGTTTATCAACTTCCTCAGCTATTGCCATCTGCCTTTCTGGTGCATGACTTCAGATTTTTTCCTTCGTCGGTCGATGTTTAGGATCAATAGCTAGACGGTGTTCCATGACTTCTGCATCAATCCCTAGCATGTCCGTCGGTACCCAAGCAAAAACATCCATATTTTTTTGTAGAAAATTGATGAGCTGTGTCCGTACCTCTTTTCCCAAGTTGGAGCCGATCTTCACCACGTGCTCTTCATTCCCATCATTCAAAAGAATTGAGACAAGATCTTCCATTGGCTCACCCTGTTCTTCAGCAAGGTCATCACGGGTGTCTAATCCATCAACTGGATAGGGATCAGACTGGCCATTTCTTTGTAAGGCTATGTTATATTAGTGTCTTGCCAGGACTTGATCTCCTCTGACCTCTCCGACCCCTTGGCTAGTAGAAAATTTTAATTTCAAATGGTAGGTCGATACCACAGCTTGAAGGGCGTTGAGACCAGGTCGGTCGAGTATTGCGTTGTAGGCAGACGGCACCCTCACTACCAGAAAATCCACTTGCGCTCTAGATTGTTTCGGGTACCAACCTGCAACTATAGTCAAAGTTATTACTCCCTCCACTGGCATAGCATCGCCAGTGAACCCTACCAACAGGGAGCTTATCAGCCTTAATCGACCATCCGGAATGGATATTTTTGAGAATGATCGTAAAATAAAATATCGGCCGAGCTTCCACTATCAACAAGAATGCGGCGTACATTATAGTCAGCAATATTTAAAGAAACTACAATCGCATCATTATGGAGGAATTGAATCTCCTTGGCATCTTCTTCAGTAAAGGTTATGGATTCTTCAGCCTTCTGCCGCTTGGGCGGTCTAGTCGATCCACTGGCTGCTCTCCGTCGGGGTCCTCCAGAGATGGTGTTGATGATCCCGATTGGAGGCCGATCTTCAGGCTATTCTTCCCTCCTTGGTGGCTCTGGTTATGGTAGGGCCTTCGACCGATCTTCCCTACCTTCAGGCCAGCGTCGGATGAATCTGTCAAGCCGACCTCGTCTGATGAGCTCCTCGATCTCATCCCGGAGCTGAATACACTCCTCCATATCATGGCTGTGGTCACGATGATAGAGGTAGAACTTGTTAGGATTGAACTTCTCGAGGTGCGTGTGCATCCTTTCTGACCCGACAGCTGCTCCCTGATCTCCATTAGTACTTGGGTTTTTAGAGCATTGAGAGGGGCATAGCTGTGGAATCTTCCTGGGGGAGAGCTCCACCAAACTTTGCAGTCCGGGCTTCTCTGCCTACGAGCTCGGGGAGGAGTTCGGACACGCTTGTGTCCAAGGGTAGTTTGAGAATGTGGCCAAGCTCCACTCGGTTCTTTTTCAGTTGCGGGCTTGCTGGAGTCACTCGCCTGCCACTCCTTCGCGGCCTCCTCATCCTTCAGCTTGAAGGCTTCCTCTGCTCGGGCATATCCTTCAGCCCGAGCCAGCAAATCAGTGAATTCCCTGGGATACTTCTTTTTCAGAAAAAAATAAAAGATCATTCTTTTGAAGACCGCTCTTCAGGGCGGCCATTGTAACTGATTGGTCCAAGTTTCGAACCTCCAACACGGCAGCATTGAAACGGTTGACATAAGTTCGGATGGACTCTCCCTCCTTTTGCTTGATGTTGATGAGGGACTCCGAACCTCTCTGGGGATGTCGGCTGCTGACGAAATGAGCCGCAAACTAGTGGCTCATTTGATCAAAGGAGAAGATAGTGCCCGACTTCAGTGTCGAGTACCAATTTCTTGCTGCTTCCTTCAAAATAGATGGGAAAGCTCAGCACAGGATGGTGTCTGGCATGTCATAGAGCAGCATCATTGTCCGAAAGGCCTCCAGGTAGTCAACCAAATCCGAGGTCCCATCGTAGCTCTCAAATTGGGGGAGCTTGAAGTTCGATAGGATCGATTCCTGCATAATCATTTGAGAAAAAAGAGGGTCAGTACAGATATCCTCACCATAAGCAGGTGGAGCATGGTGGAGCTCTTCAATCCGTCGGTTCATCTCTTGGAACCTTTGATCCAGGAGATCCTCTCGATCGTGAGTCTCGAGGATCTTCTGGCAGAACGGAGGTAGGGACCCTCCAGGGGTGGAATCGTGATCAGACAGAGGGCTCTTCGCCTTCTGCTTCCCCTTTTCGGGGAACACAGGGCGACTAGCCCAAGTGGGTCGCCCGATCACTGGATTCTGGAACACCGACGATGCTCTTTCTAGCCGCACAGATGTTTGCGTCTGCTGCTGCTGCATGGCCTGCACTGCTTCGGTGAGGCCCCTGACCTGCTGAACCAGCAGGTCGAACTGCTCCATGCCGACCGCCGTTGTCGGAGGACGAGGAGCTTGGGAGACTGGAGACGAGGTCGGGGCTTGCGAATCTTGCTGAGATCTGGTCACAGAGGTCATAGATCGCCTGGTGGATGCCTTTCGAGGAGGCATCAGGCTGGGATCTGGCTAAAGAAGAAGAAGAAGATGTTGAAGAAGATGATCGGAGACAATCCCATTGAGTACTCCTTTAAAAATGAGGGTCCTGCGAAGACATAGACCCTTCCTCTAGCATCAATTCTGTTGTTGCAGAATTCCACCGACGTCGGAGAAGCTGGAGTCGAGGGGAACGCAGCCACCGCTGGGACCTGCAAGGAAAGTCGATGGAGCCGGAGTCTAGGAGAACGCGGCCGCCGTTGGGACCTACAAGGAAAGTCTAAACCAGAGTTGGGGGTGCTTCGGCAAGACCCTCCGATGCTCAAATCAGTACTCTGCTTCAACAGAAATGGAGTACTCGAATGGGATTTTAGCAGAATTTCGAGATAGAGTTTAGAGCTTAGAGGAGAACGTATCTGGGGGGTCTCTTTTATAGATAGGGGAGCATAACCGCTTGACAGTGACGTCCGTAATTGCCTGGTAGTGGGCCGTTCAGGGCCACGTAGAGTTTGTTATGGAGAGTGGAGTGGTGGGGCCATGTGAAATTTGTTATGGAGAGTGGAGTGGTGTCCGTTGTCGTGACTTGTCGGGGAGTTCGGGCCGGATGGCTGAAGCTCGGTTGGAATGTCTGGTAGGGTAGTATAGCTCTCTGTCTCAGTAGTCTAAGAGAAGCTCGGATGTTTTTGAGATTACTAACAGATTAATTGCTATTGGGTACCTTAGGCGTTGATGCTGCAGGTGGAGGCCGTCTGCTGTGGAAGTCCGGACGGAGACTTTCTGTTGGAGGAATCCAGTTAGAATCTGATTTCCAAAGAAGTTTGTCTGGAATTTGTCTGATGTAGAAGCTTGTCTGAAGGCTGTCTGCTCGAGAGGTCCAGTTGCATGAGAAATTTGGCTGAAGGTTGGCCGATAGCAAAATTCGGAAGGCATTGTAGAAGGTTGACCGATCGAAGGGTCCGAAAGGCATTGTGGAAGTTCGTCCGTCGGAGGAGCCCAGAGGATATTGTGGAAGGTCGACTGCTTGAGGAGTCTGGATGGAATTTGTCCGTTGGAGTGGTCTGGTTGGAACTGTTGAAGTCTAATTGACGCTGTTGAAGTCTGCTTGGCGTTGTTGAAGGTTGGTGGCTGGAGAGGTATGAAAGATACTGGAGACAGTCGATCACTGTAGAAATCTGACCGTTGGAGCCCGTCCGCTGTAGAAGTTCATCTGAAATTCATCCACTGTAGAAGTTTGGATGGAGTCCGGTTCTTGTAGGAGTCCAGAAGAAGGCCGCTTTCTGTAGAAGCTCGGATGGAGACCGGTTGCCATGGAAGTTTGGAGTAGACCACTTACTGTAGAAGCTCAGATGAAGTCTGCTTGCAGTAGAAGTTCGAAGTAGATCGCTTACTGTAGAAGCTTGGATGAAGTCTACTTGCAGTAGAAGTTCGGAGTAGACCGCTTACTATAGAAGCTCGGATGAAATTCAAAAAGCGGTCGACCACCGTAGAAACTTAGATGGAGTCTGGTTACTGTAGAAGTCCTGCTGCTGGAGAAGCTCGGACATTGACAAAGTTTGAAAGAAGCTCGGAGTGAAGTCGATCGTGACAGGAGGATGTCTGAAAGAGATTCAGAGAGTAGTCGATCACTGTAGAAAATCGGCTGATAATGAAGCCCAGAGAGCATTTGGAGCAGTCCGGTAGATAACTGAAGGAGCTCATTATTGGAGAAGTCCGGACACTGTGGAAGGTCAACTGCTGGAGGAGTCTGGATGGTACTATAAAAGCTCGGACGGCCAGGGGAGTTCAGAAAGATGCCGTACAAGGTCGGAAGCAGGAAGAGTCCTTGGAGGGTTGGCCTCTTACGAACTTCGGCTGGGGTTATTTTATACCCAACAAGTTTTATGTTTTAATGTGATTAAAATATAAATTAGATCTAATTTATTCTTTATTTTTTTGATGTTATAAACATTATATTCAGATCAAAAAATAAAAAATAAAATTTTAATTAATACATAAGATTGATCTGTTGCATGCCTAGACTAGTTGTAGAATTATTCTAGTAACTGTCTAGAATAAATTTTATATTGAATAGTTCAATTTAAATCTTATTTTTTAGATGTTATATGTGATATATCAGATCTGAAAGCATGCTAAATAGATCAGATTTTAATACATGAGATGTATGCAAAGCATGTATAAGTTAGATATTGTTGGTGCAAAAATCCGCTTGCGTCGGAGAAGCTGGAGTCGAGGAAGTCGCGGTCGCCACCGAGACCTGCAAAGGAAGTCTAAACCGGAGGTGGGGTTGCTCCGGCAAGACCCTCCGACACTCAAGTCAGTTTTCTGCCTCAACAAGAATGGAGTGCTCGAACGGAGAATTTAGCAGAGTTTTTAGATAAAAAAGACGAGAGCTTCGAGAATAACGTATCTGGGGTCCCCCTTTTTATAGGCGGAGGGTGCCACAGACTGATAGCGACGTTCGTAACCGTCTGGTAGTGGGCTGCCCAGGGTCAGGTGGAGTTTGCTACGAAGAGTAGTGGGGTGGACCCGTGGCTATCACTGGGGCATGCCATGTGGAGTCTGTCGCGGGGAGTGGAGCGGCATCTGTTGTCACGACTTGCTAGCGGATGGGAGAATCGCGCGGTATCCATCGCAGGAAGTGGAGCAGGATCGTGGCCATTATTGTGGCCTGCCAGGGAGTAGTGGAACTGCACGGAATCCACCGCAAGAAGTGGAGCAGGATCGTGGCCGTTATTGTGGCCTGCCAGGGAGTGCAGATCCGTCGGCTGAAGTTTGGTCAGTGGACGGAGCCCGGCTCCTATAGGAGTCCGGGCGGAGTCTACTTGCGGTTGAAGTTGTTGGCGAAGTCCGGCTCCCGTAGGAGTCCGGACGAAGTCTGTCTGCAGCCGTTGGAGTCGAGGATGAAGCCCGACTCCCGTAGGAGTTCAGGCGGAGTCTTCCTGCAATTGAAGTTAAAGGCGAAGTCCGGCTCCCGTAGGAGACCGGACAAGGCTTACCGACAGCTGATGTTGAGGACGGAGCCCGGACTCCTACATAGTCTTCCTGCAATTGAAGTTAAAGGCAAAGTCCGACTCCCGTAGGAGACCGGACAAGGCTTACCGGCAGCTGATGTTGAGGACGGAGCCCGGCTCCTATAGGAGTCCGGGCGGAGTCTACTTGCGGTTGAAATTGTTGGCAGAGTCCGGCTCCCGTAGGAGTCCGGACGAAGTCTGTCTACAGCCGTTGGAGTCGAGGACGAAGCTCGGCTCCCGTAAGAGTTCGGGCGGAGTCTTCCTGCAATTGAAGTTAAAGGCGAAGTCCGGCTCCCATAGGAGACCGGACAAGGCTTACCGGCAGCTGATGTTGAAAACGGAGCCTGGCTCCTGTAGGAGTCTGGGCGGAGTCTTCCTGCAATTGAAGTTAAAGGTGAAGTCCGGCTCCCGTAGGAGACCGGACAAGGCTTACCGGCAGCTGATGTTGAGGACGGAGCCCGGCTCCTGTAGGAGTCTGGGTGGAGTCTTCCTGCAATTGAAGTTAAAGGCGAAGTTCGGCTCCCGTAGGAGACCGGACAAGGCTTACCGGCAGCTGATGTTGAGGACGGAGCCCGGCTCCTGTAGGAGTCCGGGTGGAGTCTACTTGCGGTTGAAATTGTTGGCGGAGTCCGGCTCCCGTAGGAGTCCGGACGAAGTCTGTCTGCAGTCGTTGGAGTCGAGGATGAAGCCCGGCTCCCGTAGGAGTCCGGACGGAGTCTTCCTGCAATTGAAGTTAAAGGTGAAGTCCGGCTCCCGAAGGAGACCGGACAAGGCTTACCGACAGCTGATGTTGAGGACGGAGCCCGGCTCTTGTAGGAGTCCGGGCGGAGTCTTCCTGCAATTGAAGTTAAAGGCGAAGTCCGGCTCCCGTAGGAGACCGGACAAGGCTTACCGGCAGCTGTTGTTGAGGACGGAGCCCGGCTCCTGTAGGAGTCTGGGCGGAGTCTTCCTGCAATTGAAGTTAAAGGCGAAGTCCGGCTCCCATAGGAGTCCGGGCGGACCTTCTGGAGCCGATTCTGCTGAGGACTTCGGCTGTGGGTATTTTATACCCAACACCAGTCCCCCTACTTCCGAGTTTGAATTTCGAACGAAGGAAGTACAGAGAGAGATGGGCACAACCGAAGCCGTCCCTTCGAATCCTGCGCACTGCCGCCCCCAGATATTTTGGCATTAAATGTGCGCGTGCTGGAGTCTTTTCGGATCGGGGCGATACGACGCGACCCTTCGAAATTCTCGCCGGTACACTGGCCCCGGTATGCCGCCAGAATGGCCCTGCTGATTCATCAGCCGCTTTTAGCTGTCTGTCGGGGGGAGTGGGACACGTGCCAGGTGTGGACTGGCTTGGGGGGATTCGCGATCATTATGGCGTCGGATCTCAGGGTTTATTTAAACCCATCCTCCCACCTTTAGGTGCCCTATTCCATTCCAGAGTTTCGACCAGTGTCTGCCTTCTCTTCGAGAGCCCTATTTCAGTGGGCATCTTCTCGAGCCATAGGTGTCTTCCAAATCATCTCTGTCTTCGTCCCTCTGGTCTCTCAGAGCGATATAGGTTAGTTCCAGCACCTTCAACCTTCTTTCCACCACCTAGGGACTTCTTCTCTGTCATTATTTTTTTTGCGTCCCTCTGAGTTAGTTTCCTGTGGCCTCTCGTCCCCCCTTCTGTCCATCTTCTTAGGGACCTTTAGAGCCCTCCTTCGAAACTACTCGAAATGTCTTCTGGCTCTTCTGCTCTCTGCAGTTCCGGGAGCTCTTCCGCCTCAAACCCCCAGGTCCCCAACTCTGTAGACGAACCTGCGTGTGGGGCTGGGCTCCGCCCGATTTTCGCATCGGGCGCCATTCCATGTTCCCTGACCTCGGTGGAACTCCTTCTGATAAGGGTTCAGTACGGAGTTCCTTCGGAGTATGACCTGGAGCTGCCTGGCCCTTCTGACCGGGCCAGCACTCCCCCTTCCTTGCCGGACTCTGGCTTCCGCTTCCTTCCTTTGTTGTTGCCCTCTTCCGCTTCTTAGACATCTCCTTGGCTTCCGTGGCCCCGAATTCTTTTAGGTTCTTGATAGGATTTCTCTCCCTCTGCCATGTAGTCGAGGTCCAATCGTCCCTCTCCTTGTTTAGGCACTTCTATACCTTCAAGTGCCATCCTTCGGCGAAGGACTGGTGGTACTTCTCCCTCTAGTTCGGCAAGAAGGGGTTGCTAAAAGGCGCCCCTTCTTCGATCCACAATTGGAAGGGAAAATACTTCTTCGTCCACTGTCCGACCCTGAGACTGGGCCTGCCCCCTTGGGGCTCTCTGAGGGATTCTGTCCGCCGGGCTCCCAGCCCGGGGGAGGACGACCTCCAGGCTGCCCGGAAGCTTCTAGCTTATTCCGCTCCTTCCCTTCCCAATCTTCTGAGGGAGCAGTTTCTTTTCAACATCGGCCTGAGTCCCCAGGATCCAGCGAGTATTCATCTTTTACCTTATCTTCTCTTTTCATGCCTTTCTTCTCTTCTTCTCTTTTTCTCCTTTGTTTCTTTCTTTCTTTCCCTTTCTTCTTTTCTTCTCTCTCTCTCTTTTTTTTTTTTTTTTTCGACCTTAGACTCTTGATTGATTGGTTTGCTTCTTTTTCTTCTTTCCTTTTCTCTTTCTCTTTCTTTTTTTTTTTTTTTTTTTTTTTTTTTTTTTTAGGAATGGACGCCGAAGCAGCGCGGATGCTTGCCAGGGGCCTTAGGGCCCACAAGAGAAAGGGTGCCGCGACCTCCGGATTGGCGAAGAGGGCCAGGGCGGAGGAGTCGAGCCTGGCTGCACCCATCCAGGCGGCCCCAGCCATCGACATTCCCTCGGATGCCGAGCCAACGGCTCCCCGGGCCTCCTCGAGGAGTCCGCCGACCGGGGCCACCATTTCGGGGGTCTGCTCCACGGAGGCGCCCATAGCCGAGAGGAAAAGAAGGAAATCGGTGGCCCGCAGGGCGAGTAGCCGCCGAACTGCCGCGGACGAGCCCCTCTGCTCCGAAGAGGGGTCGGAGAATCCCTTCAATGATAGGGACTTGATCAGGCGGTTGATCGACGGCTGCATTCTGCCTGACGTCGTTGAGAGGATCGACCGTGTCGATCCTGAGCAGCAGGCCTGGGACTCTTTGGGGTCCTTCCTTAAGGTAAGCGAGCCTTTATTTACATGGCTACTCGGCTTTTGTTCTAATTCCCTGGCCGCCCTTGCAGATTGGGCACCAGCTCCTCGCCTATATCGAGGCGATGAGTCGTGTGAGGAGGGACATCCTCCAGGTGGAGGAACACTGTCAGGCTGAGGTTGCTCGCCTCCAAGCGAAGATGGCCGAAGTAGTCGCCCTCCAGGAGGCCCTGGGAAGAGAGAAACGAGCCCGGGAGGAGGAGAGGCAGACCTTGGAGGAGTCGGCGAGAAAGGCGGAGGCCGAGGTTGCCAACCTGGCCGAGCAAATCCCGGTCCTGGTCTCGGAGGCCAGAGCCCTTGCGGTGGAGGAATTCAAGGCCTCCGCGGAGATGAGGGACCTGAAGGTCCAATTTGGCCAGGAAGCATTCATTAAGGGGTTCGAGCTCTGCCAAGAGAAGGTGGCCAAAAAGTTTCCAGAGCTCGACCTCAGCTTCCTAAGCGAGGAGTCTGAAGACGAGGCCGGTCCCTCGTCAGCCGCCACTGCTGTCGCAGCCCCCGTGCCGGGGACGCCGAGTTCTCCACCCCCCGCCCCTGAGGTCTGAGACCTCGATCTTGTACCTTTATTTCGTCGTAATTTTTCTTTTCTGTTTGTCTTCAAAAATCATTCAATCAATAAAGTTGAATTTCTTATTGCGGACGGCTTCTCCTTCCTCCCCTCCTTCTCTTTGCTCTTCTTCCTGCAATGAGTCGTGCTTTGACTCTTTTGCCTTCCGATGGCAGTGCCCTGCAGAAGCACTCCCCCTACCCCTGGGGGTCCCGCTGAAATCGACGATCCAGCGGCTGAAGAAGGAAGTCCTTCACCTGACAAAGAAGTTGAAGAAGACGGAAGGCGAGCTCCGCAAATTGAGAGGTCACTCCGAAGCCACCGCTGAGGCCACCCACTTTCGGAATCTCCACGTGAAGGGGATCATGGAGTATAGCCGGAGGAAGGCGGACTTCGCAAAGGAACTCGAGGAATGCAAGAAGAGCGCCAACGACCGAATTTGGGCTCAGGCCGCCAGGATCAATGCCCTCAAGGTGGAACTATCAGCTGCGAAGGAGAAGATCGGCCAGCTGGAAGGAAATTCATCCCGACTCTTGGCCCGGGTCGACGGTGACCAGGGGTGGTCGAAGAAGGTCTCCGACCTTCAGCGGCAGCTTCAGGACGCCGAGGTGAGCCACGACGTGCATCGGGCTAGCTGGTGTAGGCAAGTGGAAGAATATAAAGGGAGATTCAGGGTGACGGCCGATGAAGTCATCCGTCTCCAGAGGCAGCTGGCTAATAGGGCACAGCTTACTTTCGCCCGAGATTCTGATGAGCTCCAAGCCCTAAGAGGCACCGTTGAGGAGATTTCTGTCTCCCTCGGAGAAAAGACAGCTGAGCTGCAACAACTGAAGATCCAGCTGGCATACGAGCAGCGGGCCATCACGAACGCGGAGGCAGAATCCGAGGTCTTGAGGAAGAGGCATCGAGAGGCGGAAGCCGAGAGCCAGCGACTTCGTCGGGCGCTCCAGGACGCGCTGCAGAAAAGGGGAGAGCTAGAAGAAGAAATTGAGAATCTGAGGCAGTCCTGGTTAAGGGACGGAGTAGATAATTCTAGGTCAGAGGGAGCAGGGCCTCCTTAGAGCTCTTTTCGTCTTTCTATCTTTTCATGTATTTACTTCTTTTTTGTCGTTTTGCCTTTCTTTCCTTGGCCTTCCGGGCTTTGTAGCGTGTATATCGGAAATGGAATGAAAAGGGCGTTTTGTGTTACCTCGTCCGCGTGTTGCACTAAATTGCCGTCCGCCGAACTTTTCTTGTCGTTTGACTTGTCTGATGTAGACGTTGTTAGGGGACACCCGATCGTCGATGCATTAGCTCGCCTTTCTCGTCGTACATGGCCGCAAGCCCGAGCTTGGCCGTCCGGGCTCCGCATTATTTCGGGGATGTCATTGTCTCTCTAACCGGTGTCGAAAGTCTTTTTAGCGGTCGGAGGTGTTCGGTAGGAACTCTCCATTTCAGTTGGGACGAAGTCCTTTAGGCCTTTTGGTGTGGTTCATCCTTCATCTGTTCCCGTCGTAGTTCGTCATCTTTCCTTTTTAATTTTTCTCCTCTTCTCGGAGTGAGGGCCTTCCCCCCATTTTTTGCGGGGTTGCATAGGAGCAAGGAGGTGCCGATGAGGGGCTTTTTCCTTTCACCCGATCTTGTTGGGCGGCCGGGCTTCGCCACCATCAGCTCTTGCTGCAGAAGTTGTGGGTGGAACCCGGCTCCCGTAGGAGTCCGGGTGGAATCTTCCTTGGCGTCGTGTACGAAGTCCGACTCCCGTAGGAGTCCGGGTGGAGTCTTCCTTGGCGTCGTGGATGGAGCCCGACTCCCGTAGGAGCCCGGGCAGAGTCTTCCTTGGCGTTGTGGTCGGAGCCTGGCTCTCGTGGGAGTCCGGGCCTTCCACTTTGCTCGAGCCAGGGCGAGGTTCTCCTCCCATTCCTGGCTTGGCTGTGGGGGCGCGTTAGGGTGCTGTAAGGCCTCTCCCCCCATCCGGTCTAAAAGAACTGGGCCTTCGACTTTGCTCATGTCAGGACGAGGTTCTCCTCCTATTCCTGACATAGCTGTGGGGGCACATTAGGGCATTGTAAAGCCTCTCCCCCCATCCGGTCTAAAAGAATCGGGCCTTTGACTTTGCTCATGTCAGGATGAGGTTCTCCTCCTATTCCTGACATGGCTGTGGGGGCACATTAGGGCGCTGTAAGGCCTCTCCCCCTATCTGGTCTAAAAGAACCGGGCTTTTGACTTTGCTCATGTCAGGACGAGGTTCTCCTCCTGTTCCTGACATGGCTGTGGGGGCACATTAGGGCACTGTAAGGCCTCTCCCCCCATCCGATTTAAAAGAACCGGGCCTTTGACTTTGCTCATGTCAGGACGAGGTTCTCGTCCTGTTCCTGACATGGCTGTGGGGGCACATTAGGACGCTGTAAGGCCTCTCCCCCGATCCGATTTCGAGATAGTCGGACTTTCATTTCAGGTATGTTAGGACGGGGTTCTCCCCTGTTCCTAACATACCTTTGTTTCAGGCGTTTGGAGGGGTCTTATCCAGTCGTAATAAATCCACACCAGATGGGAAGAGTATGTCAAGTAGAAAGAAATTTGGATTCAAGGTGAAATCGTAAGTGATACATTTACAGATTTTCCAAGTTCCATGGTAGTGGGTGGCCCGCTCCTCCTTGAGGCCCTCCGATGATGGAGTCGATGGTCCCGATGGGAGGCCGGTCCCCGGGTTGCTCCTCCCTTCTTGGCGGTTCAGGCTGCGGAAGGGCCCTTGGCCGGTCTCCTCTACCCTCAGGCCTGTGGCGGATGAACCTGTCGAGTCGACCTCACCGAATGAGCTCCTCAATCTCGTCTCAGAGCTGGATGCATTCCTCTGTGTCATGGCCATGGTCGCGGTGGTAGAGGCAGAACTTGTTGGGGTTGCGCTTCCCTGGGTGTGTGCGCATCCTCTCCGACCTAGGGAGCTGCTCCCTGACCTTCATCAGCACCTGGGCCTTCGAGGCGTTGAGGGGGGCGTAGTTGCGGAATCTCCCTGGTGGGGAACCCCACCGAACCCCACAATCCGGGCTTCTCTGCCTGCGCTCCCGGGGTGGAGTATGGGCGCGCTTATGCCCAGGAGGGGATCGAGAATGCAGCCGGGCTTCCTTTGGCCTTTTCTCAACTGCGAGCTTACTCGAGTCTCCTGCTTGCCACTCCCTCGCCGTCTCTTCATCCTTCATTTTGAAGGCTTCTTCCGCTCGGACGTATCCTTCAGCCCGAGCCAGCAAATCAACAAAATCCCTGGGATACTTCTTCTCCAGGGAGAACAAAAGATCATTCTTCTGAAGGCCGCCTTTCAGGGCGGCCATGGCGACTGATTGGTGCAAGTTCCGGACCTCCAGCGCCGCGATGTTGAAGCGGTTGATGTAGGCCCATATGGACTCCCCTTCCCTCTGCTTGATGTTGATGAGGAACTCCGAACCCTTTCGGGGGCATCGGCTGCTGACAAAATGGGCCACAAATTGGTGGCTCATTTGGTCAAAGGAAAAGATGGAACCCAATTTCAAAGCCGAGTACCAGTTCCTTGCCGCTCCCTTCAAGGTAGACGGGAAGGCCCGGCATAGAATGGCATCAGGAGCACCGTGAAGCAGCATCATCGTCCGAAAGGCCTCCAGATGATCAATCGGGTTCGAAGTTCCATCGTAGCTTTCGAACTGGAGAAGCTTGAAGTTTGGCGGGATCGGTTCCTGCATGATCATTTGGGAGAAGAGAGGGTCAGTACAAATATCCTCACCGTAAGCAGGAGGTGCATGGCGGAGTTCTTCAATCCGCCGGTTCATCTCCTGGAGCCTCCGGTCCAGGAAATCCTCTCAACTCCGAGTCTCGAGGGTTCTTTGACAGAACGGGGGCAGGGATCTTCCAGGGGTGGAGTCGTGGTCTGATTGAGGGCTCTCTACCCTCGGGTTCATTTTCCCAAGAAGGACGGGGCGGCTGGCCCAGGTGGCCCGCCCCGCTGCCAGATTCTGGTGTTCTGGGGATGCCATTACCAGGCGTACCGATGCCTGCGGCTGCTGCTACTGCATAGCTTGCACAGCTTCGGTGAGGCCTCTGACCTGCTGCGCCAGCAGGTCAAACTGCTTCGCGCCGACCGCCACCATCGGGGGAGGAGGAGGAGGTTGAGAAACAGGAGGGGAGGTCGGAGCCTGAGATCTGGCCGCGGAGGCCGTGGACCACCACGTGGATGCCTTGCGAGGAGGCATCAAGTATGGATCCCGTGGGGGAACAAGGAGTGGGTGTCGGAGGAGATGACCGGAGGTGGATCCGTTGAGCGCTCCTTCAAGAACAAGGGTACTGCGAAGACACAGCCCCTTCCTCTAGCGCCAATCCTGTTGGTGCAAAAATCCGCTTGCGCCGGAGAAGCTGGAGTCGAGAAAGTCGCGGTCGCCGCCGGGACCTGCAAAGGAAGTCTAAACCGGAGGTGGGGTTGCTCCGGCAAGACCCTCCGACGCTCAAGTCAGTTCTCTGCCTCAACAAGAATGGAGTGCTCGAACGGAGAATTTAGCAGAGTTTTTAGATAAAAAAGAGGAGAGCTTCGAGAATAACGTATCTGGGGTCCCCCTTTTTATAGGTGGAGGGTGCCACAGACTGATAGCGACGTTCGTAACCGTCTGGTAGTGGGCTGCCCAGGGTCAGGTGGAGTTTGCTGCGAAGAGTAGTGGGGTGGACCCGTGGCTATCACCGGGGCGTGCCACGTGGAGTCTGTCATGGGGAGTGGAGCACCGTCTGTTGTCACGACTTGCCAGCGGATGGGAGAATCGTGCGGTATCCGTCGCAGGAAGTGGAGCAGGATCGTGGCCATTATTATGGCCTGCTAGGGAGTAGTGGAACTGCGTGGAATCCACCGCAGGAAGTGGAGCAAGATCGTGGTCGTTATTGTGGCCTGTCAGGGAGTGCAGATCCGTCGGCTGAAGTTCGGTCAGCGGATGGAGCCCGGCTCCTGTAGGAGTCCGGACAGAGTCTACTTGCGGTTGAAGTTGTTGGTGGAGTCCGACTCCCGTAGGAGTCCGGACGAAGTCTGTCTGCAGCCGTTGGAGTCGAGGATGAAGCCCGGCTCCCGTAGGAGTCCGGACGGAGTCTTCCTGCAATTGAAGTTAAAGGCGAAGTCCGGCTCCCGTAGGAGACCGGACAAGGCTTACCGGTAGCTGATGTTGAGGATGGAGCCCGACTCCTGTAGGAGTTCGGGCAGAGTCTTCTTGCAATTGAAGTTAAAGGCGAAGTCTGGCTCCCGTAGGAGACCGGACAAGGCTTACCGGCAGCTGATGTTGAGGATGGAGCCCGACTCCTGTAGGAGTCCGGGCGGAGTCTACTTGCGGTTGAAATTGTTGGCGGAGTCCGGCTCCGGTAGGAGTCCGGACGAAGTCTGTCTGCAGCCGTTGGAGTTGAGGACGAAGCCCGGCTCCCGTAGGAGTTCGGGCAGAGTCTTCCTGCAATTGAAGTTAAAGGCGAAGTCCGGCTCCTGTAGGAGACCGGACAAGGCTTACCGACAGCTGATGTTGAGGACAGAGCCCGGCTCCTGTAGGAGTCCGGGCGGAGTCTTCCTGCAATTGAAGTTAAAGGTGAAGTCCGGCTCCCATAGGAGACCGGACAAGGCTTACCGGCAGCTGATGTTGAGGACGGAGCCCGGCTCCTGTAGGAGTCCGGGCGGAGTCTACTTGCGGTTAAAATTGTTGGCGGAGTCCGGCTCCCGTAGGAGTCCGGACGAAGTCTGTCTGCAGCCGTTGGAGCCGAGGACGAAGCCCAGCTCCCGTAGGAGTCCGGGCGGAGTCTTCCTGCAATTGAAGTTAAAGGCGAAGTCCGGCTCCCGTAGGAGACCGGACAAGGCTTACCGGCAGCTGATGTTGAAGACGGAGCCCGGCTCCTGTAGGAGTCCGGGCAGAGTCTTCCTGTAATTGAAGTTAAAGGCGAAGTCCGGCTCCCGTAGGAGACCGAACAAGGCTTACCGGCAGCTGATGTTGAGGATGGAGCCCAGCTCCTGTAGGAGTCCGGGCGGAGTCTTCCTGCAATTAAAGTTAAAGGCAAAGTCTGGCTTCCGTAGGAGACCGGACAAGGCTTACCGGCAGCTGATGTTGAGGATGGAGCCCGGCTCCTGTAGGAGTCCGGGCGGAGTCTACTTGCGATTGAAATTGTTGGCGGAGTCTGGCTCCCGTAGGAGTCCGGACGAAGTCTGTCTGCAGACGTTGGAGCCGAGGATGAAGCCCGGCTCCCGTAGGAGTCCGGGCGGAGTCTTCCTGCAATTGAAGTTAAAGGCGAAGTCCGGCTCCCGTAGGAGACCGGACAAGGCTTACCGGCAGCTGATGTTGAGGACGGAGCCCGGCTCCTGTAGGAGTCCGGGCAGAGTCTTCCTGCAATTGAAGTTAAAGGCGAAGTCCGGCTCCCGTAGGAGACCGAACAAGGCTTACCGACAGCTGATGTTGAGGATGGAGCCCGGCTCCTGTAGGAGTCCGGGCGGAGTCTTCCTGCAATTGAAGTTAAAGGCGAAGTCCGGCTCCCGTAGGAGTCCGGGCGGACCTCCTGGAGCCGATTCTGCTGAGGACTTCGGCTGTGGGTATTTTATACCCAACAGATATGAAATTATATATGTGATATGTAGCTTAGATCTAACTAGTTTTGTAGTTAAATTAATATTTTTGATTAAGGTATTCCTCATGACCGTCCGGTCATAAGAACAAAGTAGGGTTTAAGACCCTCTCCTCCCATTCAATAGGGTGTTCTTATGGTGTGTAGGGGTGCTGCGCATTCATCCTTAATCAGAAATCAAAATTTACTTTTCTGCAAAATCCTAGATCCTGAAATCCTAAGATTTTTTTACATATTTTATTCATGAACCCAAGACTTAATTAATGAATTAAGCTTATGAAATTAAATTAGGTCTAAAATTGAGAATTTCATATCTAAGTCATTTTCATAAAATTGGGTTTGGGCTTGGGTAGCTCAATTAGGTCTAGTAGTTGATCAAATCGAATCAAAAGTTCGTTAGGTGGGATCATGAAAGCTAATAATTGATCAACCTAATAGGATTAAGTCTAGGTCAAGGTCGAATCATATTTAGATATGACTCGATCAAGTTAAGACCTAATTTGGCTCAGTGGTTAGAGCCTGGATTGTAGACTAACCCAATTGGTTCTGGGTCGATAATTTGGTGTCTAAGGTAAGTTGGGCAGATACGACCGACTGGTTTTTAATTGGGAGCTACTCGACTCGAATGCATTCTTATCAAGTTAATGCCATATCCCTCCCACCGGTCTCACTTACCTGGCCATATGTATCGATCCAGTTCTGATTTGAGGTGGCTAACAATTCAAGCTAACCCATGCCACTAGGTTAGTCATAATTGTTATGACTATGTCCAGTCAAGTTTAATGAGACCTAAATCAAATCTCCCTAAGAAAATATTAAGTCTAAGGTCTTCTACCATTGTGGATGTGCGGGCCCTTCTCGGGGTTGATTGTTCTCGGCTGGTTACAATGGCTCAGTTGCATCGAAAAGACGTAACCATGTCCATTAGGCATTGGATGCTACAGATTAGAGGATGGGTTGTGCTCAATATTTTGAATACGGTGAGGGATCCAATCAGGAATCTAATTCGTACAAATGGTGGGTCTGACTTAACTAAGGATTGGAGCAATATTCCGGACACGGTGAGCTTCATGAATTAGAGACCAAGTTTTGGGTGCACTATGATTAGAGAATCATTGGACAAGAGTTGTCCACTCATCGATTGACCCATCACCAATAACTGTTAGGTGAGGTGGTGAGCCAGTCGGAGAGACCGCATCACCCACTAGAAATCACTAATCATGAAGATTTTCACATCTCTCCATAGAGAGTGTAGGGATCTAAGAAAATAGTGGGAGCCTAATTTGTTTAAAAATGAAACTCCTAAACAAATTGGTTAAGTCTGATTACAAAATCTAACTAGAAACTTTTGACTCTCTACAGGAAACATGTTTACATCCAACCCCCTGACCAAAATACTAGACACCCACAGATTGATTGGACCTAATTTTAAGGACTGATTGAGGAACTACAAAATTATTCTGAGTTTCGAGAAACTGACTCATGTCTTGGATCAGGACCCACCTGCCATACCAGCATGTCTGACTGTTGAACAGAAAGTGTCTCTAAAAAAGTGGACGGATGATGATAACAAAGTCAGGTACTACATGTTGGGTGCCATATCTGATGACTTACAGCGCCAGTATGAGAACATTATGACTACCTGTCAAATGTTGGCTCACCTACAAGAGTTGTTTGGTGAACAAAGTCGTGCAGCCAAGTATCAAGTCTGCCAAAGGCTTTTTAAGGCTAAAATGCGTAATGGACAGTCAGTCCAAGATCATTGTTTGTCAATGATCAAGGATTTTGAGAAGCTTAAGAAGCTCGGTGTCATCTTAGATAGAAATTTTCAAATTGATGTGATCCTTCAGTCCTTGTCTGATGCATATGGTCAGTTCATTATGAACTTTCATATGCATAAGATGCAGTGTACCTTGGCTGAGTTAATGAACATGTTGGTTACGATTGAGCTTTCTTTGAAGGGTTCAAAAGGCTCAATCCTTACTGTGGAGTAGACTTCTTCCAAGAGAAAGTCTTTTGGAAAGAAGAAGAAGTCTGCGAAGAAGCAGAAGGTGGATGAGAAGAAGAAGAAGACGGAACCGAAGAAAAAGGCTGCTGAAAAGGAAAAATATTTCCACTGCAATTCAGACGGCCATTGGAAGCGAAACTGTCCTCAGTACCTGGCCACCCTGAAGAACAAGAAGGATGGTCATTCTGGAGGAATGCTCGTTATAGAATCTAATCTTACGATTTTCTTTGCATCCAGTTGGGTACTTGACTTTGGTTCTAGTGCTCATTTGTGTACTTCTATGCAGGATCTTGAGGAGAGCAAGAGGCTGAGGGATGGGGATATGATCCTACGCATCAAAAATGGAGCAAGAGTTGCTGCTGTGGCCGTGGGAATCTACCCTCTGCAATTACCATTAGGATTAGATTTAGTTCTTAGAGATTGTTATTATGTGCCTGCAGCAAGCAGGAATTGATTTCTGTTTCATGTTTAGCACAAGAAGGCTATGTGATTAGCTTTCATAAGAACCATTGTAACATATTTTATGAAAATAATAAAGTTACAAATAATTTTCTTATTAATGGTCTTTATCAGCTACATATTGATGTATCTGTATTTCATATCAAGCAAAATGTGAATGCCATGGAAATTAAAAGGCCTAGAGATAGTCTAAATGATAGGTATCTGTGGCACCTAAGGCTAGATCATATAGAGGAAGACAAGGTTAATAAATTGAAGAAATCCGAGCTATTGAGTCCATTGACTTTTGAGTCATATTTAGTTTGTGAATCATGCCTTCAAGGCAAAATGATCAAGCTCCCTTTTACAGAACATGGAAAAAGGGCCACAGACCTACTTGTCCTAGTATATACAGATGTGTGCGGCCCATTTGATGTGTCGGCTAGAGGCAACTATGTCTACTTCATTACCTTCACCGATGATAGTCTAGGTACGGGTATGTGTTTCTAATGAAACACAAGTCTGAAGCCTTTGAAAAGTTCAAAGAATTCAGACATGAGGTAGAAAAATAAACAGAAAAACTCATTAAGGTTCTTCGATCAGATCGAGGAGGTGAATACCTTAGTCGGAAGTTCCTAGACTATCTTAAGGACAATGGCATAGTCTCTCAATGGACTCCACCTGGAATGCCACAACTCAACGGAGTTTCAGAATGGAGGAATCGGACCCTATTAGATATGGTCCGTTCCATGATGAGTTTCACGGACCTCCCTGAGTTTTTTTGGGGATATTGTCTCATGACAGCAATATATGTATTGAACAGGATTCTCTCTAAAATCGTTCCTACCACACCATATAAGATATGGCATGGTAAGAAGTCAAGTCTGAGTCATCTCAGAATTTGGGGTTGTCCGGCTCATGTCAAGAGACAGCAGGCGGACAAGTTAGAGTTCAGATCTTTTAGAGCTCGATTCATAGGATATCCTAAAGAGTCATTAGGAAACTATTTCTATATTCTGGAAGATCACAATGTGATTATGAATCGACATGCTATTTTTTTTAAAAAATAGTTTATTCAAGATTGTAGCATCGGAAGAATAATTAAGCTCAAGGAGAATGTCTCCCAAGAACAACGAGCTAAAGAACCTGAGGAACCAAATCAATTAGAACCAGTCCTAACACAACCTCTTTCACCTTATAGATCGACTAGAGTTTTTTATCCTCCTGAAAGGTACTTAGGTACTATACAAGAGGAAGTAGAGAAAATATTCTTCATGAAAAATGGGGCTTATGGTGATGACCCCAAGACCTATGACGAGGCGATATCAGATATCGACTCTGAGAAATGGTTAGAGGCAATGAGATCAGAAATTGACTCGATACACTCAAACCAAATCTGGACCTTAGTAAATACACCTGAAGGTATTGTACCTAATAGGTGTAAATAGATTTTCAAGAGAAAGATAGGTGCAGATGGGAATGTAGAGACATTCAAGGCTAGGCTCGTAGCGAAAGGTTATAGTCAGTGCAAAGACATTGACTATCAGGATACCTTTTCATCCATAGCCATGCTAAAATTCATCCGCACATTACTTGCTATTGCAGCCTATTTTGATTATGAAATATGGCAGATGGACGTGAAAACGGCATTCTTAAATGGATATCTTGAGGAAGATATCTATATGGAACAGCCGTTTGATTTCACATCCAGTGATGATGATCATAAGATCTGCAAGCTGCAAAGATCCATTTATGGACTTAAGCAAGCATCTCAGAGCAGGAATACTCGTTTCAATGATGTGATCAAAATATTTGGTTTCATCAAGAACGAGGAGGAACCATATGTGTTCAAGAAGGTCAGTGGGAG
This sequence comes from Elaeis guineensis, assembly GCF_000442705.2. Lineage (NCBI taxonomy): Eukaryota > Viridiplantae > Streptophyta > Magnoliopsida > Arecales > Arecaceae > Elaeis > Elaeis guineensis. The sequence goes on from NC_025993.2 coordinate 50,094,622, forward strand.
CGCAGTTGTCTTTCTCGTACTACACGTAGATGACATCCTCTTGATTAGGAATGATATTTTCATGTTGACCTCAGTCAAAATTGTTGGAAAATGTGTCCCAAAAAGCCAATCGTCAAGCTGTTGACGGTTGAGCAACCAAGTATTGTAATTGATTTGTTAATAAATAAAATATATTTGGCATCTTCATCATAAGCTTTCATCTTCTAATGAACTCCGTTGTTATGATGAAGTCCTTAGGACTATTTAGATTCGATAAAGAGAGGATTTATCGATTAGTCCTTAAAACTGTTCACGACCAAATGATAGGCTGTTAATAAGGACAACAGCTTCTATCGAGCATAGGTCGCTGTAGGCCATATGGGTTGGTTGTCCTCTTAATCAAGGAGTGTGGAGACACTGGTATGGCATACAGGTGAGATGTAAGGGTACATCATCATTGAACGTGACCAACTCCAGAGTATTCTACTATCGAGAATGTCTCTGATGGGATATAGGTATAAGTATCCCTTAGACCTGAGATCGCCTCAGTGACTTGCAAGCAACTCACTGTGCTTTGGTACTGGACTAACTGAATTTCTAATTCAAGGATGGAAGGCTTCTGGGCACAGTCAAGTACTTGCGAAGTCAGAGTATGATCGAGATGGGATTGACCACTCCAAGAGTTGGAGAAGAATGAGTCGCTGTATTTCAATTTAGCAAAATCTTGGCCAGGGTAATCCATTAGATGGATTTGATATTTTGAAATACAATGTGGACAACCTGATCAGAGTTGACAGTTAAACTCTGGGGTATCCTATGATCATTTTGGTCAAGGGGATGAATTATATGAAAACTATATCCGCATGGGTTCTAAGGATGTTGTTCTACACATTCGACCTATCCGATCGTCGGGTACCATTGCTAGATGGTCACTTCGATTGGTATAGAAATTTGTTCCTATGCTACCGGCTTAGGTTCGAACCTATGAGGTCACACACATTAGAGTTCATGATCCGATCAGATGGTTGATCAACGATTAAGAATCGTTCTAGGGTTAAATGATCAATACGATTGACATTTAACCCAGTGCAAGTGTTGCAGGAGGATCTATTAGCAATTCGATTGCTGATTGGCTTAATTTGATTAAGCCAATGGGATGAGATTAAGTCTAATTAAATATGATTTAATTAGATTTGGTTTGGGCTTGATTGGATCAAGTCCAATTGGTTTATTGGATAAGCCAAGTGCAAGGAAAAACTAGTCCTAGTTCAACTAGGACTTGGGTCAATCTAATTTCTAATTTGATTAGAAAATTAAATCAGATTTAAATCTAATTTAATATGATTAAATTAGGTTCTTAATTGAGTTAAGATCTATTTTAATTGAGTTGATCTAATTTTGATTTGATTTGGTTTGGAAAACCAAATTAAAACAAGTCATAAGACAGAATCCTAGTAAGACTAGGATTCCACCTTGCGCCACATAAGCCTTCTCCACACCCTCTCTCTTATTCAACGCCAATCTCCACTTATTTTGTGTGACAAAAGCTCTCTCCCAGATCTCTCCCACATTCACAAAAGGTCTCCTCTCTTCTTTCTTACATGGAAGGTGGTTTGGATCAAATCTAAAAGGAATAAGTTTGGATTTCGAATTCTATGAGATAGAGTTTTAGAAATCCAAAACTCTTTCAATTTTGCACCGAATTTATCCAAATTTTTTTTGGAATTTTCATAGATTTTAGGGTATATATTGTGCACCCTTTTTTTGTGATCCATTCATGAAAATATGAAGGAGGTGCTCAAGAGTTGGGCGTCCCTTAACTTGCCATGTTTGGATAAGCCTTGACTAGGTGTTTGACCTAGATAAGGACTCTATCATATCTCTCTATATAAGATGAGTTTCTTCATGAAATATTAGGGTTTGTTAGATATTTGAGAGACCTTTGTGCCATCCAAAAATAAAAGAGAAATACCTTTGGGTCATGGAGATATAAAAGATGCAAGTTTGGATATCTAGAGAGAAAAACGTGAAGAAGAAGAGGGTCTTCTTCTAGGGTTTTTGCTTTCATATCTTTCCTCCCTCCATCTTGAGTTTTCTGAGAGAGTCTCAGATCTGAAACTCCTCCTTCTACTTTCTATCTTTGGAAGAGTCCAAATCAAGAAGAAGGAGGTACCTGATCAACCATCAAAGAAGGATCAGCGCAGTACTAGCATACTGTGCTGATTTCCTGAAGCAGGACTTCTGATCGAGATTCGTGGGCTCGTGTGGTCGACTCCTAGAGGCTGGACATGTGTGCGTCTTGCAACATCATCCTCAAGCCCAGATCAACAAGGTTAGAACGTCTAACTTGCAAGGTAATAGATCTGATCTATTGTTTAATACATACATTAGATATAGTATAGAAACATGTTGATATGATCAACATGTAGTTCATGCTATATTTATATATTTTAATTTCTAATTTAATGCTATATAATAATCATGTAATAGAATCTTAGATCTAGGGATTTTTTAATTTTAGAAAATAAATTTTAATTTATTTTAGTCTTCCGCTGTATGATCTTGAAAAAGTTTCAAGATCTAACCCTGAAATCCTAGATAAGGTTCCTACAATTGGTATCAGAGCCTAGGTTCTTTATTACATGATTATTTATACATGCTTAGATTATTTTTTAGATTAGATCTAATTTATAATCTGATTATTAAATTTAAAATTAAAATTTTAGATCAATCACAAACTGCAAGGTTGTCCTGCTGTAAGGTTTACCCCTTACAGTGCAAAGGTTGTCCTAGTTTGTGTAGATCTATCTTTAATCATAAATTTGTTAGATATGATCTAGATTAAATTTATGATTTATTAGATTTAAAAGATGTTTAAATCTGAAATAAAATCTCTTTGTTAATAATTTTTGTGCAAAGAAATTGTTTAAAGTTGAAATTGTTTCAATTACATGAACCTGTTTAGATTAGATCTAAAGTAGTTTCATGTTTATTTCACTTGCATCTTGATTATGAATCAAACATGTAATATGGTTGGTAGAATCATATTGTAAAATTATTTTATAAATATGAAAATTATTTTTTGAAAAGCCAAACCCAACCCTCAGCCCAAAACTTAATTAAGAATTAAGAAGTTGTTTGAATAGGTTCTAGGATTGTGAATTGAAGAACCTAAGACACAAACCATAACACATTGGGTTAATGGGTTAGCGAGAATTAAGTTCATTAATTGGGTTAGACCTATGGTTAGATTGAAGATGGACTTAATTAGAGAATTGACTAAATCTAATCAATTGTTGTCTTAGATTAGGTCAAGGATTCTCTAGATCAATTACAATAGTTGTAGTTGGTCAAGTCCATATCTTTAACGAGAACCAAATGGACTTGATTCTTGGCTAAGCAGTCTAGCACGAACTGTTAGGTTGATCTAATCGAAACTAATTAAACCAGTTGGTGTCTAAGGTAAACCAGATCGGTGGTTTTTAATTGGGAGCCTGCTTACCTGGCCATTTCTGATGGTGTCTAAGGCAAGCTTTGGCAGACCCTCCCACTGATCAAACTTACCTGACCTCTTGATGAAATTATGTTTTGATCGGATCACTTGACTATTCGAGCTGACCCATGTCAGCTAGGTAAATCAGTGTGACTGATTTAGGTGCTCCTAGACCAGCCCTGGTCTTTCTTAAGCTGACTTGGTGAAGCCAGTGGGAGGATCATGATAAGCTGGTTCATCTGACCTCATCCTCTAAATTATTTAAATTTTCTAAAATTATTAGGTCCTTAAAATGACAAAGTTATGGAGATAACTGAGTCATAGCCTCCCATTAAGGTGTTTGACAATGAGTCCATTAACTCAATAATCATTGCAGACCCAAAGGCCTGGTGCTTGTTGACTAATGGAATTATCACTCATCATATGACGACTTGGAAGTGTCTCTCTAATGGTGGTTAGGTGAGCCAACCAAAGTTGGGCTTAATCATTCGTTGGTTAGATACATCAAGTATGATCATGTTAATGGTTGGACCTAACCGGATCCTTACAGTGGAGGCCAAAGCCTACTGATTAGGTTTCTGGGGCAAAATTAAAATTACTAGAAATTATTTAGAGAAACAATTGGTTATGAACCTATCCTTAGATGTACATGGGTTGGCCAACCAAAGTTAGGCTTGTGTGCAGTCTAAGTGGATTTTAGTACCCGCTAAGGAATTAGGGTAATTCCTCGAATTAGAGGTAGAGGCTACCAATTCGAATAAAATAGTGGGAGAAACCTTTTGATTAAAGTCCAAATCTTTAGATTTAATGAATCAATTACTAATTAGGTTATGGTTCTCCTTTGTGCAAATATGGCCACTTCCCTATCGCTCCGATCATTGTTGGACAATGATAAGTTGGTGGGATCCAACTTCGGTAGCTGGTATCGAAAGTTGAAGATAGTCCTGGAGCATGAATGGATCCTATATGTGATAATGGATCCTGCACCTGAAGAGTCAGCTGTCAATGCATGTGGAACAGTCAGA
>NC_025993.2:50099218-50247534 GCF_000442705.2 Elaeis guineensis
GACACTTACTAGAAGTGGCCCAGTGTCCGGACCACGGTGCGCTGTATCATGCTGGCTGCCATGAGCGACGAGTTCAGTCGCAGATTCGAGATGGCTCAGCCAAAGGACATACTTCAAGTGTTGGAGGATGCCTTTGGCACACCTGATGATGTAGAGAGGCACAAGACTAGTTGTGCCATCTTCAATGCCAAAATGTAGGATGGTGCCTCTATCACTGATCATGTATTGTATATGATCGAGCTGATGGAATGATTGAGCAAGCTCGACTTTTTCTTGCATGAACAGCTTGGGAAAGATCAATACTGAACTCGCTGCCCAAGTCTTATCTCCCATTCCTCACTCATTATAGAATGACAAAGCCTGAAGAGAACTACCACGGGTTACTGGGGTTGCTTCAGAACTTTGAGAAGGATCACCAACTTTACAAGGAGTCGGTGAACTTAGTGGGAGGTTCGTCTTCTGGTTCTCGACCTTTTGAGAAAGGGAAGAAGAACAAGAAGAAGAAAGTGAAGAAGGTGCAAGTTCAGGCTGGGACATCTGTGCAGTGTCAGACCAAAAAGATCAAGCCTGATAAGAATCTATTCTACTGGCAAGTACCCTAGATTAGATAGTGTGTCAGATATCTACTTATGGCACTGTAGGCTAGGTCATATAAACAAGAACAGAATAAATAGGTTGACTCAAGAGGGAATCCTCGAAGTCAGTGATTGTGAGTCACTTCCAACCTGTGAGTTCTGTCTTCTTGGTAAAATGACCAAGTCATCTTTTACTGGAAAAGGTGAGAGAGCTACTGAGCTCTTGGGCCTAGTATATACTGATGTATGCGGGCCCATGAGCACCAGTGCTAGAGGTGGATATTTCTACTTCATAACTTTCACGGATGACCTATCCCGATATGGATATGTCTATCTGATGAAACATAAGTCGGATTCATTTGAAATATTCAAATGATTCCAAAGTGAAGTAGAAAAATAAACTGGAAAGAGTATTAAAACTCTTCGATCTGATCGAGGAGGAGAATACCTTTCTAGTGAGTTTCTCACATATCTAGGAGAGAATGGGATTCTCTCCCAATGGACTCCTCCAGGAACACCACAGCATAATGGTGTGTTTGATTGGAGGAATCGGACTCTGTTAGACATGGTCTGATCCATGATGGGTTTTGCTAGCTTGCCGATATCCTTCTGGGGATATGCACTCGAATCGGCCTGTTATCTGTTAAATAGGGTTCCAAGTAAGTCTGTAATTAAGACTCCATATGAGATATGGACAGGGCGTAAGCTAGTACATTCACACCTTAGGGTCTGGAGGTACCCAGCCTATGTCAAATGATTAGTCACAGACAAACTTGGACCTAAGTCTGACAAATGCTCATTCATAGGGTACCCCAAAGAGACAAAAGGATATTTTTTCTACCATGCTGATGAACAAAAGGTGTTCGTCAGCCTTAAGGCAATCTTTTTAGAAAAGGAGTTCCTTGGTGAAGGAATCGTTGCCTCTATGGTTGAACTTGATGAAGTTCAACAGGTAGAAGGACTGACACCAATAGCTGAACCTGAGTCAGATATGATTAGATCAGATCCGGAGCCCAATATACCTGCACCATTAAGACGATTCGGTAGAGTACCACGTCAGCCAGACAGATACTACGATTTCTTGGTCTGGGACGGTGATCCCATTGAACTTGATGCAATGCAGAAATCTGATTTCGAGAAATGGCTTGAAGCCATGAAATTCGAAATGGAGTCCATGAAGGTCAACGATGTATGGACATTGGTTGATCCACCTGAAGGGGTTAAACCCATTGGGTGTAAATGTATCTTCAAAAGGAAGAGGGGCGCAGACGAAAAGGTGGAGACCTATAAAGCTCGTCTGGTCGCCAAGGGGTATCGTCAACGTTATGGTATTGACTATGACGAGATATTTTCTCCTGTGGAAATGCTCAAATCCATTCAGATAATGCTTGCAATAGCTGCCCATCTGGATTATGAGATTTGGCAGATGGATGTAAAGACAGCTTTTCTGAATGGAGAGCTGACCGAAGAGGTGTATATGATGCAACCTGAGGGGTTTACATCCACAGATGAGTCCAAGGTGTGCAAGCTTCAGAGATCCATTTATGGATTGAAGCAAGCTTCTCGAAGTTGGAACATGCATTTTGATAAGGTGATCAAAACGTATGGCTTCATTAAGAATGGAGAAGAGCCCTGCATCTATAAATGGGCAAATGGTCCAGTTGTGGTATTCCTTATCTTGTACGTGGATGACATTCTCTTAATCGAAAATGACATCCCCGCACTATAGGAAATAAAAGTTTGGTTGTCATCACAGTTCTCCATGAAGGACTTGGGTGAAGCATCCTACATCCTAGGGATGAAGATCTATAGGGATAGATCTAAAAGGATGCTTGGGTTATCCCAGTCCATGTACATAGACACTGTGCTGAAGAGGTTCAGCATGGAGAATTCCAAGAAGGGCTATCTACCGATAGGCCAAGAAATTTCTCTCTCTAAGAAAGATTGTCCGACAACTCCTGAAGAGAGAGAGCATATGAGTAGAGTCTCATATGCTTCAGCCGTGGGATCTATCATGTACGCCATGACATGTACAAGACCAGATGTGGCATACTCACTAGGAGTAGTGAGTAGATATCAATCTGATCCTGGAGAAAATCATTGGAAAGTGGTTAAAGCCATCCTTAAGTATTTGAGAAATACTAAGGACCAATGGTTGGTTTATGGCGAGTCAGATCTGAAACTTGTGGGGTTCACAGACTCCAGCTTCCAATCTGACCATGATGACAGCAGGAGTGTGTCAGGTTATATCTTTACTCTGAATGGTGGAGCCATCTGCTGGAAGAGTTTCAAGCGGCATACTGTGGCAGACTCTGTTTGTGAAGCGGAGTACATCGCAGCATCAGATGCCACGAAGGAAGCTGTGTGGCTGAGAAAATTCAGCAACGAGCTCGGAGTAGCACCCTCCCTCGATGGTCCAGTCCTGCTCTACTGCGACAGCATTGGTGTCATAGCTCAGGTGAAAGAACCCAAAGCACATCAGCGGACGAAGCACATCTTGCGCCGCTTCCACCTGGTCTGAGAGATCGTGGATCGAGGTGACGTCGACCTTCAGAAGATCGACGGAAAGGAGAACCTAGCCAACCCCTTCACTAAAGCCCTGACAATAAAGGAGTTCGATAACCACAAGTCGAAGATGGGTATTAGATACTGTGCCGAGTGGCTTTAGGACAAGTGGGAGTTGTTGGGAAATGTGTCCCAAAAAGCTAATCATCAAGCTGTTGACGGTTGAGCAACCAAGTATTGTAATTGATTTGTTAATAAATAAAATATATTTGGCATCTTCATCATAAGCTTTCATCTTCTAATGAACTCCGTTCTTATGATGAAGTCCTTAGGACTATTTAGATTCGATAAAGAGAGGATTTATCGATTAGTCCTTAAAACTGTTCACGACCAAATGATAGGCTGTTAATAAGGACAACAGCTTCTATCGAGCATAGGTCGCTGTAGGCCATATGGGTTGGTTGTCCTCTTAACCAAGGAGTGTGGAGATACTGGTATGGCATACAGGTGAGATATAAGGGTACATCATCATTGAACGTGACCAACTCCAGAGTATTCTACTGTCGAGAATATCTCTGATGGGATATAGGTATAAGTGTCCCTTAGACCTGAGATCACCTCAGTGACTTGCAAGCAACTCACTGTGCTTTGGTACTGGACTAACTGAATTTCTAATTCAAGGATGGAAGGCTTCTGGGCACAGTCAAGTACTTGCAAAGTCAGAGTATGATCGAGATGGGATTGACCACTCCAAGAGTTGGAGAAGAATGAGTCGCTGTATTTCAATTTAGCAAAACCTTGGCCAGGGTAATCCATTAGATGGATTTGATATTTTGAAATACAATGTGGACAACCTGATCAGAGTTGACAGTTAAACTCTGGGGTGTCCTATGATCATTTTGATCAAGGGGATGAATTATATGAAAACTATATCCACATGGGTTCTAAGGATGTTGTTCTACACATTCGACCTATCCGATCATCGGGTACCATTGCTAGATGGTCACTTCGATTGGTATAAAAATTTGTTCCTATGCTACCGGCTTAGGTTCGAACCTATGAGGTCACACACATTAGAGTTCATGATCCGATCAGATGGTTGATCAACGATTAAGAATCATTCTAGGGTTAAATGATCAATACGATTGACATTTAACCCAGTGCAAGTGTTGCAGGAGGATCTATTAGCAATTCGATTGCTGATTGGCTTAATTTGATTAAGCCAATGGGTGAGATTAAGTCTAATTAAATATAATTTAATTAGATTTGGTTTGGGCTTGATTGGATCAAGTCCAATTGGTTTATTGGATAAGCCAAGTGCAAGGAAAAACTAGTCCTAGTTCAACTAGGACTTGGGTCAATCTAATTTCTAATTTGATTAGAAAATTAAATCAGATTTAAATCTAATTTAATCTGATTAAATTAGGTTTTTAATTAGGTTAGGACCTATTTTAATTGGGTTGATCTAATTTTGATTTGATTTGGTTTGGAAAACCAAATTAAAACAAGTCATAAGACAGAATCCTAGTAAGACTAGGATTCCACCTTGCGCCACATAAGCCTTCTCCACGCCCTCTCTCTTATTCAATGCCAATCTCCACTTATTTTGTGTGACAAAAGCCCTCTCCCAGATCTCTCTCACGTTCACAAAAGGTCTCCTCTGTTCTTTCTTACATGAAAGGTGGTTTGGATCAAATCTAAAAGGAATAAGTTTGGATTTCGAATTCTATGAGATAGAGTTTTAGAAATCCAAAACTCTTTCAATTTTGCACCGAATTTATCCAATTTTTTTTGAAATTTTCATGGATTTTAGGGTATATATTTCACACCCTTTTCTGGTGATCCATTCATAAAAATATGAAGGAGGTGCTCAAGAGTTGGGCGTCCCTTAACTTGCCATGTTTGGATAAGCCTTGACTAGGTGTTTGACCTAGATAAGAACTCTATCATATCTCTCTATATAAGATGAGTTTCTTTGTAAAATTTTAGGAGAAGTTAGATATTTAAGAGACCTTTGTGCCATCCAAAAATTAGAGAGAAATACTTTTGGGTCGTGGATATATATATAGATGCAAGTTTGGATATCTAGAGAGAAAAACGTGAAGAAGAAGAGGGTCTTCTTCTAGGGTTTTTGTTTTCATATCTTTCCTCCCTCCATCTTGAGTTTTCTGAGAGTGTCTCAGATCTAAAACTCCTCCTTCTACTTTTCATCTTTGGAAGAGTCCAAATCAAGAAGAAGGAGGTACCTGATCGACCATCAAAGAAGGATCAGCGCAGTACTAGCATACTGTGCTGATTTCCTGAAGCAGGACTTCTGATCGAGATTCGTGGGCTCGTGTGGATGACTCCTAGAGGTCGGACATGTGTGCGGCTTGCAACATCATCCTCAAGCCCAGATCAACAAGGTTAGAACGTCTAACTTGCAAGGTAATAGATCTGATCTATTATTTAATACATACATTAGATGTAGTATAGAAACATGTTGATATGATCAACATGTAGTTCATGCTATATTTATATATTTTAATTTTTGATTTAATGCTATATAATAATTATGTAATAGGATCTTAGATCTAGAGATTTTCTGATTTTAAAAAATAAATTTTGATTTATTTTAGTCTTTCGCTGTATGATCTTGAAAAAGTTTCAAGATCTAACCCTGAAACCCTAGATAAGGTTCCTACAAAAATATGGTTGTCTAAGGAGTTCTCTATGAAAGATCTAGGAGAGGCATCCTTTATACTGGGTATTAAGGTCTATAGAGATAGACCAAATAGGATGCTGGGACTTTTACAGAAGATGTATATAGAGGAGGTGCTAAAAAGGTTTAGTATGGAAAACTCCAAAAGAGCTTTAGTACCTTTTAGACATGGCATTCATCTCTCCAAGAAGATGTGCCCTAGCACACTTGAGGAGATTGAACGCATGAGCAAGATCCCTTATGTTTCGACAATAGGAAGCCTCATGTATGCCATGCTATGTACACAACCTGATATAGCCCATGCTGTGAGTGTCACAAGCAGATATCAGTCGAATCCAGGCAAAGAGCACTGGACTTCTGTGAAATGTATCCTTAAGTACTTGAGAAGGACTAAGGATATGTTTCTAGTCTTTGAGAATGGAGAACTCCAGGTTCAAGGATTTACAGACTCAGACTTTATGTTTGATATAGATGATCGAAAATCGATATCTGAAAGTCTGTTCATTTGCAATGGTGGTGCAGTTAGCTGGAAGAGTTCCAAGCAGATAATGATTATTGATTCCACCATGGAGGCAGAATATATTACTGCATTGGAAGCTGCGATGGAGGCACTCTGGTACAAGAAGTTTATCGCAGAGCTTGGAGTGATGTCATCGGATGCCATCCCTCTTTACTACGATAATAATGGTGCCATAGCCCTAGCTAAGGAGCCAAGGTCTCACCAGAAGTCCAAGCATATCGAGCGGCGATTCCATATGATCCGTGATTATCTCAAAAAAGATTATGTCGAGGTTAAGAGAGTTGACTCCATAGACAATATGGCAGATCTACTGACAAAGTCACTAGGCCAGTAGAAGATCGAAGCCCACCTTAAGAAGATGGGACTTAAATATGTAGCCAATTGGCATTAGGTCAAGTGGGAGTTTGTTAGATGTGTGCCCTAGATGCCAGATTGGCTGACACATTTCTATACAAATCTAAGAGCAAATTTATAATTTTGACTATAAATAAATAAAAGGATTACTCTACTATCACATTGTGTACATTATGTCTGTGATACATCCTTTGAGTTAGTAGGAATATTAATTCATATTTTCAAGAGTTGAAAATTTAAGGCATGAATTTACATAACTAACTCATAAACAGCTCCTGACCATAGGATCATCACGAAGATGATGATCGATCCGAAAGGTTGGTGTACGATCGCTTCCTTAAAGTAGATGTGTCTTGAGTCTATGGTGTAGAGACACTGGAGCAAGAGTACAGGTATTCGTTGAGAATGAGAGTACTGAGCGTGACCACCTCGAGCAGTCATAAGAAAATCTACCTTCTCGTCGATGACTAGCTCGATGCTGTAGCTGTATGTCTAGTTCTTTGACCTGAGGTACATCGATAGTTCACCTTGAGTGTGTTATAGTTTGACTACACCATAACTCGATCTTCTAGCCATGCAAAACCCTGAGGTGTATGTTGGCTGTAGCATATTCATTATAGGAACCAGATCGCACCAAGAAGAGATCTATCAACCTCGGTAGATGAGAGGAGTAGTCCTATGATGATCGAAAGATTGAGTCCTTAAGCCCATGGCCATGGCAGAGTAAAATAATGAAAAAGAGTTTTTCATTGAGGTTTCACATCAGACTCGAATCAATCGATTGATTCATATGACTGATGTTGGGTTTGACGAGTTCACCTTAACCCTAATTCAGTCGGAACTCATGATAGAAGAAGTCAATCACACAGGTAGCTGCACCGAGAGGTTCATCTTTATTTCTGATGGGTTGCCACCATATACTACTTGGTGTCACTGGTGGATTTTGAGAGCAATTAGAATGATCTTGATGATCGATCATTCTAATTGTCTGAATCAGAAGAGTTCTGGTCCATCGAAAGGAGTTTTGATGATGTCGATGATGAGATTGTAGGAACCAGATCTAGGGTTTCAGGGTCAGATCTTGAAACCTTTTCAAGATCATACAGCGGAAGACTAAAATAAATTAAAATTTATTTTCTAAAACTAGAGAATCCCTAGATCTAAGATCCTATTACATGATTATTACATGGCATTAAATCAAAAATTAAAATATATAAATAAAGCATGAACTACATGTTGATCATATCAACATGTTTCTATACTACATCTAATGTATGTATTAAACAATAGATCAGATCTATTACCTTGCAAGTTAGACGCTCTAACCTCGCTGATCCGGGCTTAAGGATGATGTTGCAAGCCGCACACGCGTCCGGCCTCTAGGAGTCGTCCACACGAGCCCACGAATCTCGATCAGAAGTCCTGCTTCAGGAAATCAGCACAGTATGCTAGTACTGCGCTGATCCTTCTTTGATGGTTGATCAGGTGCCTCCTTCTTCTTGATTTGGACTCTTCCAAAGATGGAAAGTAGAAGGAGGAGTTTCAGATCTGAGACACTCTCAGGAAACTCAAGATGGAGGGAGGAAAGATGTGAAAACAAAAACCCAAGAAGAAGACCCTCTTCTTCTTCACGTTTTTCTCTCTAAACGCCCTAACTTGCGTATTTTATATCTCCACGACCTAAAGGTATTTCTCTCTGATTTTTGGACGGCAGAAAGGTCTCTCAAATATCTATCTCCCCTTAAAATTTCATGAAGAAACTCATCTTATATAGAGAGATATGATAGAGTCCTTGTCTAGGTCAAACACCTAGTCAAGGCTTATCCAAACATGGCAAGTAAAGGGACGCCCAACTCTTGAGCACCTCCTCCATATTTTCGTGCATGGATCACTAGAAAAGGGTGTACAATGTAAACCCTAAAAGCCACGAAAATTTCAAAAAATTTTTGGATAAATTCGGTGCAAAATTGAAAGAGTTTTGGATTTCTAAAACTCTATCTCATAGAATTCGAAATCCAAACTTATTCCTTTTAGATTTGATCCAAATCACCTTCCATGTAAGAAAGAAGAGAGGAGACATTTTGTGAACGTGGGAGAGATCTGGGAGAGGGCTTTTGTCGCACAAAATAAGTGGAGATTGGCATTGAATAAGAGAGAGGGCGTGGAGAAGGTTTATGTGGTACAAGGTGGAATCCTAGTCCTACTAGGATTCTGTCTCATAACTTGTTTTAATTTGGTTTCCCAAACCAAATCAAATCAAAATTAGATCAACCCATTTAAAATAGGTCTTAACCTAATTAAGAACCTAATTTAATCAGATTAAATTAGATTTAAATCTGATTTAATTTTCTAATCAAATTAGAAATTAGATTGACCCAAGTCCTAGTTGAACTAGGACTAGTCTTTCCTTGCACTTGGCTTATCCAATAAACCAATTGGACTTGATCCAATCAAGCCCAAACCAAATCTAATTAAATCATATTTAATTAGACTTAATCTCAGCCCATTGGCTTAATCAAATTAAGCTAATTAGCAATCGAATTGCTAATCGATCCTCTTGCAACACTTGCACTGGGTTAAATATCAATCGTATTGATCATCTAACCCTAGAACGATTCTTAATCGTTGATCAACCATCTGATCGGATCATGAACTCTAATGTGTGTGACCTCATAGGTCCGAACCTAAGCCGGTAGCATAGGAATAAATTCCTATACCAATCGAAGTGACCATCTAGCAATGATACCCGACGACCGGATAGGTCGAATGTGTAGAACAACATCCTTAGAACCCATGCGGATATAGTTTTCATATAATTCATCCCCTTGACCAAAATGATCATAGGACACCCCAGAGCTCAACTGTCAACTCTGATCAGGTTGTCCACATTGTATTTCAAAATATCAAATCCATCTGATGGATTACCCTGGCCAAGGTTTTGCTAAATTGAAATACAGCGACTCATTCTTCTCCAACTCTTGGAGTGGTCAATCCCATCTCGATCACACTCTGACTTCGCAAGTACTTGACTGCGCCCAGAAGCCTTCCGTCCCTGAATTAGAAATTCAGTTAGTCCAGTACCAAAGCACAGTGAGTTGCTTGCAAGTCACTGAGGTGATCTCAAGTCTAAGGGACACTTATACCTATATCCCATCAGAGACATTCTCGACAGCATAATGCTCTGGAGTTGGTCACGTTCAATGATGATGTACCCTTACATCTCACCTGTATGCCATACCAGTGTCTCCACACTCCTTGGTTAAGAGGACAACCAACCCATATGGCCTACAGCGACCTATGCTTGATAGAAGCTGTCGTCCTTATTAACAGCCTATCATTTGGTCGTGAACAGTTTTAAGGACTAATCGATAAATCCTCTCTTTATCGAACTTAAATAGTCCTAAGGACTTCATCATAACAACGGAGTTCATTAGAAGATGAAAGCTTATGATGAAAATGCCAAATATATTTTATTTATTAACAAATCAATTACAATACTTGGTTGCTCAACCGTCAACAGCTTGACGATTGGCTTTTTGGGACACATTTCCCAACAACTCCCACTTGTCCTAAAGCCACTCGGCACAGTATCTAATACCCATCTTCGACTTGTGGTTGTCGAACTCCTTTATTGCCAGGGCTCTAGTGAAGGGGTCGGCTAGGTTCTCCTTTCAGTCGATCTTCTGAAGGTCGACGTCACCTCGATCCACGATCTCTCAGACCAGGTGGAAGCGGTGCAAGATGTGCTTCATCCGCTGATGTGCTTTGGGTTCCTTCACCTGAGCTATGGTACCAGTGCTGTCGCAGTAGAGCAGGACTGGACCATCAAAGGAGGATGCTACTCCAAGCTCATTGATGAATTTCCTCAGCCACACAGCTTCCTTCGCGGCATCCGATGCTGCGATGTACTCCGCTTCACAAACAGAGTCCGCCACAGTATGCTGCTTGGGACTCTTCCAGCAGATGGCTCCACCATTCAGAGTAAAGATATAACCCGACACACTCCTGCTATCATCATGGTCAGATTGAAAGCTGGAGTCTGTGAACCCCACAAGTTTCAGATCTGACTCGCCATAAACCAACCATTGGTCCTTAGTATTTCTCAAATACTTAAGGATGGCTTTAACCACTTTCCAGTGGTTTTCTCCAAGATCAGATTGGTATCTACTCACTACTCCTAGTGAGTATGTCACATCTGGTCTTGTACATGTCATGGCGTATATGATAGATCCCACGGCTAAAGCATATGGGACTCTACTCATACGCTCTCTCTCTTCAGGAGTTGTCGGACAATCCTTCTTAGAGAGAGAAATTCCATGGCCTATCGGTAGATAGCCCTTCTTGGAATTTTCCATGCTGAACCTCTTCAGCACAGTGTCTATGTACATGGACTGGGATAACCCAAGCATCCTTTTAGATCTATCCCTATAGATCTTCATCCCTAGGATGTAGGATGCTTCACCCAAGTCCTTCAGGGAGAACTGTGATGACAACCAAACTTTTATTCCCTGTAGTGCGGGGATGTCATTCCCGATTAAGAGAATGTCATCCACGTATAAGACAAGGAATACCACAACTGGACCATTTGCCCATTTATAGATGCAGGGATGTTCTCCATTCTTAATGAAGCCATACATTTTGATCACCTTATCAAAACGCATGTTCCAACTCCGAGAAGCTTGCTTCAATCCATAAATGGATCTCTGAAGCTTGCACACCTTGGACTCATCTGTGGATGTAAACCCTTCAGGTTGTATCATATACACCTCTTCAGTCAGCTCTCCATTCAGGAAAGCTGTCTTTACATCCATCTGCCAGATCTCATAATCCAGATGGACAGCTATTGCAAGCATTATCCGAATAGATTTGAGCATTGCCACAGGAGAAAATATCTCGTCATAGTCAATACCATAACGTTGACGATACCCTTTGGCAACCAGACGGGCTTTATAGGTCTCCACCTTTCCGTCTGCGCCCCTCTTCCTTTTGAAGACCCATTTACACCCAATGGGTTTAACCCCTTTAGGTGGGTCAACCAATGTCCATACATCGTTGACCTTCATGGACTCCATTTTGGATTTCATGGCTTCAAGCCATTTCTCGGAATCAGGTCTCTGCATAGCATCCATATAGGTGATCGGATCCTCATTATTCTCATCAAGTTCGATGGGATCACCGTCCCAGACCAAGAAACCGTAGTATCTGTCCGGCTGACGCGGTACTCTACCGGATCGCCTTAATGGTACAGGTATATTGGGCTTCGGATCTGATCTAATCATATCCGACTCAGGTTCAGCTATTGGTGTCGGTCCTTCTACCTGTTGAACTTCATCAAGTTCAACCTTAGAGGCAACGGTTCCTTCACCAAGGAACTCCTTTTCTAAAAAGATTGCCTTAAGGCTGACGAACACCTTTTGTTCATCAGCATGGTAGAAAAAATATCCTTTTGTCTCTTTGGGGTACCCTATGAATGAGCATTTGTCAGATCTAGGTCCAAGTTTGTCTGTGACTAATCGTTTGACATAGGCCGGGCACCCCCAGACCCTAAGGTGTGAAAGTGCTGGCTTATGTCCCGTCCATATCTCATATGAAGTCTTAATTACAGACTTACTTGGAACCCTATTTAATAGATAACAAGCCGATTCGAGTGCATATCCCCAGAAGGATATCGGCAAGCTAGCAAAACCCATCATGGATCGGACCATGTCTAACAGAGTCCGATTCCTCCTTTCAAACACACCATTATGCTGTGGTGTTCCTGGAGGAGTCCATTGGGAGAGAATCCCATTCTCTCCTAGATATGTGAGAAACTCACTAGAAAGGTATTCTCCTCCTCGATCAGATCGAAGAGTTTTAATACTCTTCCCAGTTTGTTTTTCTACTTCACTTCGGAATCGTTTGAACATTTCAAATGAATCCGACTTATGTTTCATCAGATAGACATATCCATATTGGGATAGGTCATCCGTGAAAGCTATGAAGTAGAAATATCCACCTCTAGCACTGGTGCTCATGGGCGCGCATACATCAGTATGTACTAGGCCCAAGAGCTCAGTAGCTCTCTCACCTTTTCCAGTAAAAGGTGACTTGGTCATTTTACCAAGAAGACAGAACTCACAGGTTGGAAGTGATTCACAATCACTGACTTTGAGGATTCCCTCTTGAGTCAACCTGTTTATTCTGTTCTTATTTATATGACCTAGCCTCCAGTGCCATAAGTAGATATTTGACACACTATCTAATCTAGGGTGCTTGCCAGTAGAATAGACTCTTATCAGGCTTGATCTTTTTGGTCTGGCTCTACACAGATGTCCCAGTCTAAACTTGCACCTTCTTGACTTTCTTCTTCTTGTTCTTCTTTCCTTTCTCAAAAGGTCGAGAACCAGAAGATGAACCTCCCACTGAGTTCACTGAGTTCACCGACTCCTTGAGGAGTTGGTGATCCTTCTCAAAGTTCTGAAGCAACCCCATTAACCCATGGTAGTTTACTTCAGGCTTTGTCATTCTATAATGAGTGAGGAATGGGAGACAAGACTTGGGCAGCGAGTTCAGTATTGCATCTTTCCCAAGCTGCTCATGCAAGGGAAAGCCGAGCTTGCTCAATCGTTCCATCAGCTCGATCATGTACAATACATGATCAGTGATAGAGACTCCATCCTGTATTTTGGCGTTGAAGATGGCACAACTAGTCTTGTGCCTCTCTACGTCATCGGGTGTGCCAAAGGTATCCTCCAACACTTGAAGCATGTCCTTTGGCTGAGCCATCTCGAATCTGTGACTGAACTCGTCACTCATGATAGCAGCCAGCATGATACAGCGCACCGTGGTCCGGTCACTGAGCCACTTCTGGTAAGTGTCTCTGACTGTTCCACGTGCATTGACAACTGGCTCCTCAGGTGCAGGATCCATTATCACATATAGGATCCGTTCATGCTCTAGGACTATCTTCAACTTTCGGTACCAGCTACCGAAGTTGGGTCCCACCAACTTATCATTGTCCAACAATGATCGGAGCGATAGGGAAGTGGCCATATCTACACAAAAGAAAACCATAACCTAATTAGTAATTGATTCATTAAACCTAAAGATTTGGACTTTAATCAAAAGGTTTCTCCCACTATTTTATTCGAATTGATAGCCTCTACCTTCAATTCGAGGAATTACCCTAATTCCTTAGCGGGTACAAGAATCCACTTAGACTGCACACAAGCCCAACTTTGGTTGGCCAACCCATGTACATCTAAGGGTAGGTTCATAACCAATTGTTTCTCTAAACAATTTCTAGTAATTTTAATTTTGCCCCAGAAACCTAATCAGTAGGCTTTGGCCTCCACTGTAAGGATCCAGTTAGGTCCAACCATTAACATGATCATACTTGGTGTATCTAACCAACGAATGATTAAGCCCAACTTTGGTTGGCTCACCTAACCACCATTAGAGAGACACTTCCAAGTCATCATATGATGAGTGATAATTCCATTAGTCAACAAGCACCAGGCCTTTGGGTCTGCAATGATTATTGAGTTCATGGACTCATTATCAAACACCTTAATGGGAGGCTATGACTCAGTTATCTCCATAACTTTATCATTTTAAGGACCTAATAATTTTAGAGGATTAAATAATATAGAGGATGAGGTCAGATGAACCAGCTTATCATGATCCTCCCACTGACTTCATCAAGTCAGCTTAAGGGAGACCATTAAAAGGGCTGGTCTAGGAGCACCTAAATCAGTCACACTGATTTACCTAGCTGACATGGGTCAGCTCGAATAGTCAAGTGATCCGATCAAAACATAATTTCACCAAGAGGCCAGGTAAGTTCGATCAGTGGGAGGGTATGCCAAAGCTTGCCTTAGACACCATCATGAATGGCCAGGTAAGCGGGCTCCCAATTAAAAACCACCGGTCTGGTTTACCTTAGACACCAACTGGTTTAATTAGTTTCGATTAGATCAACCTAACAGTTCGTGCTAGACCGCTTAGCCAAGAATCAAGTCCATTTGGTTCTCGTTAAAGACATGGACTTGACCAACTACAACTATTGTAATTGATCTAGAGAATCCTTGACCTAATCTAAGACAACAATTGATTAGATTTAGTCAATTCTCTAATTAAGTCCATCTTTAATCTAACCATAGGTCTAACCCAATTAATGGACCTAATTCCCACTAACCCATTAACCCAATGTGTTATGATTTGTGTCTTAGGTTCTTCAATTCACAATCCTAGAACCTAATCAAACAACTTCTTAATTCTTAATTAAGTTTTGGGCTGAAGGTTGGGTTCGGCTTTTCAAAAAAAATCATTTTCATATTTGTAAAACAATTTTATAATATGATTCTACCAATCATATTGCATGTTTGATTCATAATCAAGATGCAAGTGAAATAAACATGAAACTACTTTAGATCTAATCTGAACAGGTTCACGTAATTGAAATAATTTCAACTTTAAATAATTTCTTTGCATAAAAATTATTAACAAAGAGATTTTATTTCAGATTTAAACATCTTTTAAATCTAATAAATTATAAATTTAATCTAGATCATATCTAACAAATTTATGATTAAAGATAGATCTACACAAACTAGGACAACCTTTGCACTGTAAGGGGTAAACCTTACAGCAGGACAACCTTGCAGTTTGTGATTGATCTAAAATTTTAATTTCAGATTTAATAATCAGATTATAAATTAGATCTAATCTAAAAAATAATCTAAGCATGTACAAATAATCATGTAATAAAGAACCTAGGCTCTGATACCAATTGTAGGAACCAGATCTAGGGTTTCAGGGTTAGATCTTGAAACTTTTTCAAGATCATACAGCGGAAGACTAAAATAAATTAAAATTTATTTTCTAAAACTAGAGAATCCCTAGATCTAAGATCCTATTACATGATTATTACATGGTATTAAATCAAAAATTAAAATATATAAATAAAGCATGAACTACATGTTGATCATATCAACATGTTTCTATACTACATCTAATGTATGTATTAAACAATAGATCAGATCTATTACCTTGCAAGTTAGACGCTCTAACCTCGCTGATCCGGGCTTAAGGATGATGTTGCAAGCCGCACACGCGTCCGGCCTCTAGGAGTCGTCCACACGAGCCCACGAATCTCGATCAGAAGTCCTGCTTCAGGAAATCAGCACAGTATGCTAGTACTGCGCTGATCCTTCTTTGATGGTTGATCAGGTGCCTCCTTCTTCTTGATTTGGACTCTTCCAAAGATGGAAAGTAGAAGGAGGAGTTTCAGATCTGAGACACTCTCAGGAAACTCAAGATGGAGGGAGGAAAGATGTGAAAACAAAAACCCAAGAAGAAGACCCTCTTCTTCTTCACGTTTTTCTCTCTAAATGCCCTAACTTGCGTATTTTATATCTCCACGACCTAAAGGTATTTCTCTCTGATTTTTGGACGGCAGAAAGGTCTCTCAAATGTCTATCTCCCCTTAAAATTTCACGAAGAAACTCATCTTATATAGAGAGATATGATAGAGTCCTTGTCTAGGTCAAACACCTAGTCAAGGCTTATCCAAACATGGCAAGTAAAGGGACGCCCAACTCTTGAGCACCTCCTCCATATTTTCGTACATGGATCACTAGAAAAGGGTGTACAATGTAAACCCTAAAAGCCATGAAAATTCCAAAAAAATTTTGGATAAATTTGGTGCAAAATTGAAAGAGTTTTGGATTTCTAAAACTCTATCTCATAGAATTCGAAATCCAAACTTATTCCTTTTAGATTTGATCCAAATCACCTTCCATGTAAGAAAGAAGAGAGGAGACCTTTTGTGAATGTGGGAGAGATCTGGGAGAGGGCTTTTGTCGCACAAAATAAGTGGAGATTGGCATTGAATAAGAGAGAGGGCGTGGAGAAGGTTTATGTGGTACAAGGTGGAATCCTAGTCCTACTAGGATTCTGTCTCATAACTTGTTTTAATTTGGTTTCCCAAACCAAATCAAATCAAAATTAGATCAACCCAATTAAAATAGGTCTTAACCTAATTAAGAACCTAATTTAATCAGATTAAATTAGATTTAAATCTGATTTAATTTTCTAATCAAATTAGAAATTAGATTGACCCAAGTCCTAGTTGAACTAGGACTAGTCTTTCCTTGCACTTGGCTTATCCAATAAACCAATTGGACTTGATCCAATCAAGCCCAAACCAAATCTAATTAAATCATATTTAATTAGACTTAATCTCAGTCCATTGGCTTAATCAAATTAAGCTAATTAGCAATCAAATTGCTAATCGATCCTCTTGCAACACTTGCACTGGGTTAAATATCAATCGTATTGATCATCTAACCCTAGAACGATTCTTAATCGTTGATCAACCATCTGATCGGATCATGAACTCTAATGTGTGTGACCTCATAGGTCCAAACCTAAGCCGGTAGCATAGGAATAAATTCCTATACCAATCGAAGTGACCATCTAGCAATGATACCCGACGACCGGATAGGTCGAATGTGTAGAACAACATCCTTAGAACCCATGCGGATATAGTTTTCATATAATTCATCCCCTTGACCAAAATGATCATAGGACACCCCAGAGCTCAACTGTCAACTCTGATCAGGTTGTCCACATTGTATTTCAAAATATCAAATCCATCTGATGGATTACCCTGGCCAAGGTTTTGCTAAATTGAAATACAGCGACTCATTCTTCTCCAACTCTTGGAGTGGTCAATCCCATCTCGATCACACTCTGACTTCGCAAGTACTTGACTGCGCCCAGAAGCCTTCCGTCCCTGAATTAGAAATTCAGTTAGTCCAGTACCAAAGCACAGTGAGTTGCTTGCAAGTCACTGAGGTGATCTCAAGTCTAAGGGACACTTATACCTATATCCCATCAGAGACATTCTCGACAGCATAATGCTCTGGAGTTGGTCACGTTCAATGATGATGTACCCTTACATCTCACCTGTATGCCATACCAGTGTCTCCACACTCCTTGGTTAAGAGGACAACCAACCCATATGGCCTACAGCGACCTATGCTTGATAGAAGCTGTCGTCCTTATTAACAGCCTATCATTTGGTCGTGAACAGTTTTAAGGACTAATCGATAAATCCTCTCTTTATCGAACTTAAATAGTCCTAAGGACTTCATCATAACAACGGAGTTCATTAGAAGATGAAAGCTTATGATGAAAATGCCAAATATATTTTATTTATTAACAAATCAATTACAATACTTGGTTGCTCAACCGTCAACAGCTTGACGATTGGCTTTTTGGGACACATTTCCCAACAGAGATCACGACATGTCTTATTACCATACAAAAATGAACCTAACTGGGTCACACAAATAAGAGTTAGGGTCTAGATGTCATCAATTAAGCTAGTCCAGTTCGATTGATTTGGATTAGATCCAATTAGGTTCAAGAAAATCATGCTAGCACACGATTGAGCCTAACTTTCTCCTCGTGTAATCTTTTGTATCTCGACTGAGCCAAATGTGATTTGACTCACCCAGAGAACCTTGAGAAGGTTTCTCACAGTCTGACTGGAGCCAATCCAACTTAGAAAGGATTTGTCTTAATTCATGAGATGAATTTAAGATAACACTTGCTAATTCCTGTCACCTGCTATTTCCATTTTAGGACATTGGTCAAACGTTGACCCATGGAACTTGGACTGAAGGCCACTTGGCAAGAGGTCATTGGATAGTTTTAGTAGAGTGTCCACCTACTAAATTGGGCCTCAAAGTGGGTTCCATATTCAGATTGGACGTGCGTCCCAAGTGGATAAGGATAGAGTCCCATGAGATGAGGACTCTGATCCCTTGATTAACTTGGATTGTGGGGTGCAAATCTCACTGTGCTTATCCAGTGTTGGCACCAATAGTAGGAGGGATTATGGGGATTCTTATCTGATATGATCAGATGACATCACTCCGCCAATCAGAAGTTTTTTAAAATTAATTGAAATTTTTTGATTGATCGAATGATGTGGCACTGCATGGTGCAGCGGGGTCTATTTAAACCTTATCTGCGCCTAGGGTTTAGAGACTCTGTGCAATAACTAGCAAAAGCCTAAATTCTCTCCACTTGTCTATATCCCCTCTTCTCCTCTCCCTCCCCTCTTCATGTCCAAGAGGTTGGGCGTCCATCTGGTGCTTGTCCAAGGTGTGGTGGCTTCCTGATTAGAAGGCTGCAGAGATTTGTCGAGAAGCTGCTGCTCCAGCTTCAGAAAATCTTTCAAAGAACTTTCAGATCATATCCAGATCTGATTTTTGGAGTAAAGATTCATGAGGAGAAGACAATCCAGATCTTGCTTGAGTGGATACCGGTAGAGGCAAGGCGACTGCGTGGTTATTTTAGAACCTCGGGCATGAAAGGTTTTAATTCAACGGCGGAAGCACGGATTTCAAAGCAATTATTATGAAATCATAAAAATAAAAACTAACTCCAAGATCACCTTATCAGAAATTAAACCATATAATATGCATTAATATCAAATAAAAGATATAGAAACATACCTCTTATCGCTAAACCCTGATTTGTGCTTAGTTGCCGGCAGCAATCTGTTTGGGTTTCCACCAGGTGCCCACGTGTTCACCCTCCAATGTTGATCCACACGGAGACTCAACCAACCCTCTAGCACTTATTAAAAATACTCTGCAATTAAATTCTAATTTATCAGAATTTAAATGCAATTTGGGCAGAACCTCCTTTCTTGGCTTTGCTGTCACACTCTTGGACCTTTTCTTCCCTTTCTTTCTTGCTCCTTGTCTCCTTAATTTTTATTCTAATTCTCTAAGCCTTTTGGAATATTTTTTATCCTTTATCAAGACCTTATCTAGGCTAGAGATTAAGAATAAAGAAAATTGGACAAGCAGAGCCTCTTGTAAGAAAGAAAGAAGATTTCAGAAATCCACCAGACTCCTCAGCGTGCACCCCTATTTATATTGCACGTAAAGGTGCAATCCAAAACATCTCACACCCTCTTACAATTTATCTCATGCCTCTTGTCTATTTCTCATGCCCCATAAGTTAAGAAATGCCATGTGTACATTAAAGTTGGGTTGAAGAGACGTCTTATTTCAGAAAGACTCTTCGATCTTAACTTACGGTGTTCAGATGAGAAGTCACGAAGCTTCTCTTATTGGTGCCATCAACCCATGCCTTTGAATCTGGAAGGAAGCCCATCCAATGGCCAAGATAGATGGTGCCAACTTGAAGAATGGTGCAAGAGATTAAGGGGCGTGGATAAGTTAAAACTTATCTCCCCATTTGAAATTTCAAAGGGGCGCTTCCAAGGGGTGGCGCATTGATTTAATCTTTATCCCTTCTCCTAATTTTTTTATGATGTCTTTAATAATCAGAAGGACTCTTAGGCACCTCCTAAGATATTTGAAAAAATATTCGTAGAATAAAAGTTACGGAGAAAAATAGGATAGACCAAGTAAAGGGGCGTCATCTCCTATCCATGCGCCATGTGACACATGCGCATGGATTTAATTCTTACCACTTCTCCTAATTTTTTCTATGAGGAGTTTAATACTTAGAAGGACTCTTAGGTGCCTCCTAAGTCATCTGAAAATCATTCATTGAATAAAAGTTACGGACAATAATAGGATAGACCTTATCTAAAGGTGGTGCCAACTCCATCCATGCACCATGTGGCTCATGCGCATGGATTCAAATCCACACGCCAAGAGAGAGACTCTTAGGTGTGTGGTTCTCTGGTTTTTGGCACCCAACAGCAAGCCCAATTAAAACACTTCGAACCCACTTCAAGACCAAATCCAATTTGGCTCAAATTGGTTCTAAATTAGCCCAAATCGGAACCCGATTCGAATTCGATTCGAATCTAAATGCTAGGGTTTGCAACATGTGCTAGCATGTTCAACTTGCAAATATGGTTTAATCAAATTAAACCCATGATCAATTTCCTTTGTGTGTGACCCATCGGGTTCCACATCTAGCCAGTAGTGAGTCTAGGTGCAATTTAAACTAATTTGGTTAGAACACAATCTAGCCGATTTAGGTCAAATCAAGCTGAACCGTTTTGATCAATCAGAACAGCTTTTAATTAATGATCGAATTAAACTCTTTAATTTGATCAAACTCACAAGACATGATTGACATCTTGCAACATATCATGTCTACCTGAAAGATATAAAATTTTGATAAAAATACCAAAAATACCCTTCAGTGGAAAATTACCGTGCAACTTGATCTTACGATCATCCTGCATCCCGAATATAAGTTTGGGTATGGAAAAATGTCAAACCCAATTTTATGTTCACATTTCTCTTGATCAAATAATAATGATTCGATTTATGAAACATTAGAAATTATTTCTAATTTTTCATAATGCTCTGATCAAAGTCTTCCTGAATCATTATTTGATTGAAGCAGATAGGATGCGATCTCCTCTTACTAGGAGTGATCGTTTCCATATTGACCTACTCACAACCTTCATGAGCAATCCATCATATTCAGAACATCCTGTACATGATTAAATCATGAATGAGTATGATCCAAAATATGGATTCATGCTTATAAGGTTATATGGCAGTCTCAGGTCAAAAGATTTACATGCACAATTCCCACTATAAGAAAAAATCTGTTGACATGTAGATAAGACTTCATCAGATATTCTTTAAGTGGATCAATTTAGTGAATTCATTCTCTAATGAACACTTACATCCTTATATTAGTGTCATACACAAGTAATTGTGAGATCAATTACCCTCTCTGTCGAGCATACATAGGATGTACCAGTCTTACCGAAAATATTGATCCCCTACTCAATGTTCCATCGACTAGAAATATTTAAAATTAGAGTTTTAAAGTTTTAGGTCTCACTTGGTATGATCGCATCATAACCCTAAAACCATAGCCCTAATTTATGGGGTTCATCAAAATAAGATGCAGCATATGATGAACTAAATGCCTTTATTTATTTAAAACATCAGTACATGAGTTGTCGGGAGACAAAAAATATCCATCTATTTATACATTTTGATTGGCTTATAGGGCATATTCCTTTCAATCTCCCACTTGCACTAAAGCTAATCTCCCTTATATTTCAACCCCATACAATCGAGATGGCGATCGAATTGCTGCTGTGGTAAAGCTTTAGTGAATGGATCCGCTATATTATTTTTTGTGTCTACTCGTTCAATAATAACATCTTGTCTTTCAATTATTTCACGAACGAGATGGAAGCATCTCAAAATGTGCTTAGATTTATGGTGAGACCTGGATTCCTTTGCTTGAGCAACTGCTCCAGTATTATCACAATAAAGTGGTACTGGGTTCTCAATCTCAGGAACAACGTCCAATTCAGTGATGAACTTCTTCATCCAGATAGCTTCCTTGGCAGCTTCACTTGCAGCTATGTATTCTGCCTTTGTGGTTGAGTCAGCTACTGTTTGCTACTTAGAACTCTTCCAACTCACTGCTCCACCATTCAAAGTAAAGACATACCCTGAAATAGATTTGCTATCATCTGGGCCTGATTGAAAACTAGAATCAGAGTATCCTTCTAGTTTAAGATCAGATCCACCATATATAAGAAAAATATCCTTAGTCCTTCTTAAGTACTTTAGAATATTTTTCACAGCCTTCCAATGATCCTCTCCTGGATCAGTCTGAAATCTACTGGCTATGCCTAAGGCATAAGCTACATCAGGCCTGGTACATAACATAGCATACATTATTGATCCTACAGCCGAAGCATAAGGAATAGAACTCATTCTATTTCTCTCTTCAGTTGTCTTAGGAGACATCTTCTTAGAGAGATGTATGCCTTGACTCATGGGTAAATAACCTCTTTTACTTTCATTCATACTGAATCTTTTTAGTATTAAGTCAATATACCTAGACTGAGATAAGCCTAGCATCCTTTTAGATCTATCTCTATAGATCTTTATACCAAGTATATAGGATGCTTCCCCCAAGTCTTTCATGAAAAATATATTTGATAGCCATAATTTGACTGTTTGTAACATTGGGATATCATTCCCAATAAGGAGTATGTCATCTACATACAGAACCAAGAAAACTAGGGCACTCCCACTAGTCTTCTTATACACACAAGGTTCATCCACATTTTTGATGAAGCCAAATTCTGTGATTGTTACATCAAAGCGGATGTTCCAACTCCTTGAGGCTTGCTTTAATCCATAAATGGATTTCTTAAGCCTGCATACTAGATTTGGTCTGTCATTTGAGACAAAACCCTCTGGCTGTGACATGTAGACCTCCTCTTCTAGAAAACCATTTAAGAAGGCGGTCTTCACATCCATTTGTCATATTTCATAATCATAGTATGCTGCTATTGCAAGCATTATCCGAATAGATTTGAGCATGGCAACAGGTGAAAAAGTTTCATCATAATCAATACCCTGTTTTTGTCTGAAACCTTTAGCTACCAATCTAGCTTTATAGGTTTCTATTTGACCATCTGCTCCAATCTTTTTCTTATAGACCCATTTGCACCCAATAGGGTTTACCCCTTCTGGTGCATCAACCAAAGTCCATACTTTGTTGGTGTACATGGAGTCCATTTCGGATTTCATAGCATCCTGCCATCTGTCTGAGTCCTTACTCATGATAGCTTTTGTATAGGTCAAAGGTTCGTCATTCTCAATGACTTGGGCTTCATTATTTTCAATAATGAACCCATACCTTATAGGTACATGTCGTACCCTCTCTGACCTACAGATAGGAGTTATGTGTTCTAGTTCTTCTTTATTTATGTGAATATTTGGTTGAGAAATATCTATTTATTTTTGTTGAATTTTATTAATTTCAATATTTCTCCCACTGCCTCTTTCTAGGATAAATTCTTTCTCCATGAAAGTGGCATGCCTACTTACAAATACCTTTTGTTCAGTAGGGTGGTAGAATAGATATCCTATACTATCCTTAGGATATCCTACAAACAAATATTTATCTGCTCTAGTATCTAGTTTATATCCAAAATTTCTTTTGACATATGCTGAACATCCCCATATCTTAAAATATTTAAGATTGGGCTTCTTACCTCTCCATATTTCATATGGAGTGCTAGATACAGATTTAGAAGGTACTTTATTCAAGATAATTATTGCGGTCTCTAAAGCATAACCCCAGAAGGAAGTAGGCAATTCAGTGAAGCACATCATGGATCGTACTATATCTAATAAGGTACGGTTCCTCCTTTCGGCTATACCATTTAATTGTGGCATATAAGGAGGTGTCCATTCAGAGATAATTTTCTTTGCTTTAAGATGGCCTAAAAATTCATTGGACAAGTATTCTCCTCCTCGATCAGATCGAAGGATTTTTATATATTTTCCAGTTTGTTTTTCGACCATGCTTTGATACTCTTTGAATTTATCAAAGGCTTCAGATTTATGTTTCATAAGATACACATATCCAAACCTAGATAAATCATCTGTAAATGTAATAAAATATGAGTATCCACCTGTAGCATGAGTTGTCATAGGGCCACATACATCTGTATGTACAAGTCCTAACAACTCGTTTGTCCTATCTCCATGTCCACTAAATGAAGTCTTGGTCATTTTACCCATGAGACATGATTCACAAGTTTCTAATGATTCACAATCATAAGAATCAAAGAACTTTTCTTTGTACAACTTGTTAATCCTAGTCTCACTAATATGACCAAGTCGACAATGCCAAAGTAAGGTATTATTTACATTATCTCTCTTATGTTTACTATTTTCATCAACATAAAAAATATTATCATTCAAGCATAGAGTCAACAAACCATTGTCAAAAATGCCATGACAAATTATTTCATTAGAAAAATTAATCGTGCAACCATTGCTCGTTACAGATATTTGATATCCTTGTTTTATCAACAAGGGTACAGATACAATATTTCTAATGATCTTAGGCATGTAATAACAATTTGTTAGCTCTAAGATCTTCCCAGAAGGAAACTTCAAGATATATGTCCCTACAGCTTCTACTTGGATAGAATCTCCTCCAGCACCATAGAGCTCAAAGTCTCCCTTCCTCAAACTTCTAATTTTCTGCAGCCCCTGCAATGATTTGCAGATATGAAAATCATAGGCAGTATCTAATACCCATGAGTTTGAAATGGAAGAATTCAATGATAATATTGTATGTATCTCATACATACCTTTTGGTGCATTATTTGCACCAGTCTTCACTGTTGCAAGATAAGCCTTGCAATTCCTTTTCCAATGACCTGCCTTGCCGCAGTGGAAGCAGGTCGACTGTCCAGAGGTCTTCTTTCCCTTCTTTCTCTTATTTATACCACCTTTAGGGTTCAGCCTCCTTTTAGAACCCTTTTTGCCTGCCTTCTTCTTGGAGATCCCATCCACAAGAAGAAGAGGAGCCTTATCCTTCTTGATATGGCTCTCTGCTGTTTTGAGCATATTTAACAGCTCAGGTAAGGAAGAATTTAGTTTGTTCATGTGATAGTTCACGACAAACTGAGAAAATGATTTTGGAAGTGATTGCAGGATTAGATCCTAACTCAACTCCCCATCCATAACAAAACCTAATTGACCTAATTGAGTGATCAGGTCAATAACCATCAAAACATGGTTTTATACGGATGACCCCTCTGTCATTCTGGCATGGAATAACTGCTTAGATATCTCATATCTTGCAGTCCTACTCTGTTCTCCATAAAGCTCTTTTAAATTGAGCAATATGGAATGAGTGTCCATGCTATCAT
This sequence comes from Elaeis guineensis, assembly GCF_000442705.2. NCBI lineage: Eukaryota > Viridiplantae > Streptophyta > Magnoliopsida > Arecales > Arecaceae > Elaeis > Elaeis guineensis. The sequence continues at coordinate 50,124,577 of NC_025993.2, forward strand.
GCTTCCTCTGTAACTCATTTGTCATAGAGGCAAGTATGATACACTTGACAGGTAAAGAATCATTTTGCCACATCCTATATGTGGTTTTTTCTTCCTCTGTGGCATCCTCCCCAACTGGCTCAATGTCAGGGGTATCGAGAATGTAAGAAAGCTTCTCTTGACTAAGTACTATTTTAAGATTTCTCAATCAGTCCACATAGTTGGTACCAGTTAATTTATTTGTATCCAAAATGGAGCGAAGTGAAAGTGAAAAAGCCATTAATCTACATAATAAAGAACATTACATAAGCAAACAACTCAAGATGATATACACAATTAAATTAGGACTTTAATTTTATTGTGTCTCCCACTATTTTTATCAGACATCATAATTCTCTAGTATGATGTTTGAGAAAACCCTGATTGATTTTCTTAATGGGATTGAGACCCTAATTCCTTATAAAAGATCTTGTGATTGCACAACAAACCTTTTATAAGTTTAAAGGTAGGAAACTCTTTCCAATTGCATCTCATGCAATTCTCAATAAAAACCCTGGCCTCTAAAATATTAATAGCCTTGTGTTTACACAATAGACCATAATGTTTTAGTTAAGTAGGACCCTTCATTTTATTACAGTCAAAATAAAATATAAATACTTTTGTGGTTACACAACAAAGCATTATACTCAAAAATTGCTGTAAGCATCTCGATGCGCCAGAACAATATTATGTTAGTTTCCATAATTGGTCTTGTGGTTACACAACAAACCTAATATGGTTCGTGACATAATAATGTCCTAGCATGAAGGAAGGCCATAATGTAGTGAATATAACACCGAGCATCCCAGCCAAGAATTAAATTAATCTAATCAGCCAGGTAAGTGGAAGAGAGGTGGGGGTCCCCCCGTTGCTTTCCTTAGACACCAATAAATTTTGGCCAGGTCAGACAACAGAATCAATTAGAAACCACATTCTCTTTACCAATCATGAATCACTTTCCTAGACACCGATTGATCAATTAGACATCATCGACTGGTTCTGCTATTGGTTAATTACACTACAACTTAATATTATTTTACAGAGGGTTTTTTAGGTCTCAATACATATTTAATTTCTATATCATAATAAATACATGAATAAAAGAAATTAGCATCATAGTGAACATAATTCAATATGACAAAGCAATATTCTATAATTATATACATCATATTTTAATTATGAAATAATGAATATGATCTCATCATATAGCATCATAGTGAAAATAATTCAATATTACAGAGCAACATTCCAAAATTATATATATCATGATTTAATTATAAAATAATGAATATGATCTCATCATATTAATATCATATTAAAACATAAATAATGATCATATCATATTTATAAGAGTGCCTTTTAAATCATTAACATATCATCATATGATTTAATTCTAACAAGGTGGCTCTGATACCACTGAAATGTTTTAATTCAACGGCAGAAGCATGGATTTCAAAGCAATTATTATGAAATCATAAAAATAAAACCTAACTCCAAGATCACCTTATCAGAAATTAAACCATATAATATGTATTAATATCAAATAAAAGATATAGAAACATACCTCTTATCGCTAAACCCTGATTTGTGCTTAGTTGTCGGCAGCAATCTGTTTGGATTTCCATCAGGTGCCCACGTGTTCACCCTCCAACATTGATCCACACGGAGACTCGACCAACCCTATAGCACTTATTAAAAATATTCTATAATTAAATTCTAATTTATCAAAATTTAAATGCAATTTGGGCAGAACCTCCTTTCTTGGCTTTGCTGTCACACTCTTGGACCTTTTCTTCCCTTTCTTTCTTGCTCCTTGTCTCCTTAATTTTTATTCCAATTCTCTAAGCCTTTTGGAAGATTTCTTATCCTTTATCAGGACCTTATCTAGGCTAGAGAGAAAGAGTAAAAAAAATTGGACAAGCAGAGCCTCTTGTAAGAAAGAAAGAAGATTTCTAAAATCCACCAAACTCCTCGGCGTGCACCCCAATTTATATTGCATGTAAAGGTGCAATCCAAAATATCTCACGCCCTCTTATAATTTATCTCACACCTCTTGTCTATTTTTCATACCCCATAAGTTACGAAATGCCATGTGTACATTAAAGTTGGGTTGAAGAGACGTCTTATTTCAGAAAGACTCTTCGATCTTAACTTACGGTGTTTAGATGAGAAGTCACGAAGCTTCTCTTATTGGTGCCATCAACCCATGCCTTTGGATCTGGAAGGAAGCCCATCCAATGGCCAAGATAGATGGTGCCAACTTGAAGAATGGCTCAAGAGATTAAGGGGCATGGATAAGTTAAAACTTATCTCCCCATTTGAAATTTCAAAGGGGCACTTCCAAGGGGTGGCGCATTGATTTAATCTTTATCCCTTCTCCTAATTTTTTTACGATGTCTTTAATACTCAGAAGGACTCTTAGGCGCCTCCTAAGACATCTGAAAAAAAATTCATAGAATAAAAGTTATGGAGAAAAATAGGATAGACCAAGTAAAGGGGCGTCATCTCCTATGCATGCGCCATGTGACACATGCGCATGGATTTAATTCTTACCACTTCTCCTAATTTTTTCTACGAGGAGTTTAATACTTATAAGGACTCTTAGGCTCCTCCTAAGTCATCTGAAAATCATTCATAGAATAAAAGTTACGGAGAAAAATAGGATAGACCTTATCTAAAGGTGGCGCCAACTCCATCCATGCGCCATGTGGCTCATGCGCATGGATTCAAATCCACATGCCAAGAGAGAGACTCTTAGGCATGTGGTTCACTGTTTTTTGGCACCCAACAGTAAGCCCAATTAAAACACTTCGAACCCACTTCAAGACCAAATCCAATTTGGCTCAAATTGGTTCTAAATTAGCCCAAATCGGAACCCGATTCAAATTCGATTCGAATCTAAATGCTAGGGTTTGCAACATGTACTAGCATGTTCAACTTGCAAACATGATTTAATCAAATTAAACCCATGATCAATTCTTTTTGCGTGTGACCCATTGGGTTCCACATCTAGCCAGCAGTGAGTCCAGATGCAATTTAAACTAATTTGGTTAGAACACAATCTAGCCGATTTAGGTCAAATCAAGCTGAACCATTTTGATCAATCAGAACAGCTTTTAATTAATGATCGAATTAAACTCTTTAATTTGATCAAACTCACAAGATATGATTGATGTCTAGCAACATATCATATCTACCTGGAAGATATGAAATTTTGATGGAAATACCAAAAATACCCTTCAGTGGAAAATTACCGTGCAACTTGATCTTACGATCATCCTGCATCCTGAATATAAGTTTGGGTATGGAAAAATGTCAAACCCAATTTTATGTTCACATTTCTCTTGATCAAATAATAATGATTCGATTTATAAAATATTAAAAATTATTTCTAATTTTTCATAATGCTCTGATCAAAGTCTTCCTGAATCATTATTTGATTGAAGCAGATAGGATGCGATCTCCTCTTACTAGGAGTGATCGTTTTCATATTGACCTACTCACAACCTTCATGAGCAATCCATCATATCTAGAACATCCCGTACATGATTAAATCATGAATGAGTATGATCCAAAATATGGATTCATGCTTATAAGGTTCTGTGGCAGTCTCAGGTCAAAAGATTTACATGCACAATTCCCACTATAAGAAAAAATCTGTTGACATGTAGATAAGACTCTATTAGATATTCTTTAATTGGATCAATTCAGTGAATTCATTCTCTAATGAACACTTACATCCTTATATTAGTATCATACACAAGTAATTGTGAGATCAATTACCCTCTCTGCCGAGCATACACAGGATGTACCAGTCTTACTGAAAATATTGATCCCCTACTTAATGTTCCATCGACTAGGAATATTTAAAATTAGAGTTTTAAGGTTTTAGGTCTCACTTGGTATGATCGCATCATAATCCTAAAACCATAGCCCTAATTTATGGGGTTCATCAAAATAAGATGCAGCATATGATGAACTAAATGCCTTTATTTATTTAAAACATCAGTACATGAGTTATTGGGAGATAAAAAATATCCATCTATTTATACATTTTGATTGGCTTATAGGGCATATTCCTTTCAGGGCATTGCTGCGATCATCTACAAGATAATCTAGTAACCCTAGAGGTATTTCTCTATTCCTCATATTTTTAGATTTAATTTTAGATTTAATATCAAATAATAAGAATTAGATCTAATAGATCTTAGATATGAAATATCATAGGATAATTTTTTGAAATATTCTATCCCATGTCTCATTAGATCTGAAAGATCCTACAAGGAAAAAGCTAGTTTTTCATTCACCTTTGACCTGCGGTGTCATTGGCTATTCGCAGCGAGGCTACTGGGTTTGATTGTACGTTCCTTTGATCCTTAGCCATTCGGGTCCTTGCTATATATGTTGGCTTCAGTAGGTTCAAGTTCGCTGTTTGGAGTAGGATGCACTTAGATGGCATCTATTGACCTTAGTAGAAAAGAAGAAGTCCTATGCGATTTGCGAGACTGAGTTCAGAAAATTTTTGACCAAAGCAAATGTAAATACTAAAAAAAAATTTCCACAGGATTCATAAATAAACTCAAGTCGAGCCAATCTAGCATATGACTGATGATGGGGTCTAACAAGTTCTCTATGACATCCATCAAGTCGGGACTCACGATAGAAGGACTGAATCATTCGATAACTGCACCTAGAGATTCATATTTTTATTTTACTGGATTGCTACTACATACTGCTAGGTGTCACTAATGGATTGTGAGACTCATTGGGCATCATCTTGATGATCGATGGCTCTTGAAGGATAGAATTGGAAATATTCTAATCTATCAAAAAGAGTTTCGATGATATTATGATGGAGATCACAATATATCTCACTACCAGATAGAATGAAACCTATGGCGTCACACATTAAGCGATTTAATCTCGAATTTGCCAATTGGGCTTATGAAGTTCCAATTGGGTTAGAGTTTATTGAAATCCTATTAGGTTTATGAGAACCATGCTAGCACACGGTTAAACCTAATTCTTCTCGGGACTTCAATTTGATCAAGTCCATAGCCTTGAACCTAACCTAAATCTATTTGAATTTAATTAGACTCTTAATTATGAGCCTAAGAGGATTTGATTAAGTCAATTAGTTGGCATAATTATCCTAACATTATCTCTTCTTTATCTCCTAACTTTCTCTAAGTGTGCATGTGGAATAGATAGAACATTGGGTGGTGCCTCCCTTCTCTTTTAAAAAATATTGGGTGCCAAATCCTAGAGGGTCCACCCCCTCTTATGTGTCATGGCATGGAGGAGAGAGAGTGGGGGCCACGCCCCATCTCTTTTGGTTAGAGATCCCTTTATGGGGCGTCAAGAGTTGGCGCCCCAACTATATGACAAGTATTCCATAGATGCCTCTTATATATGCTTTAAGGGACTGATTATATATTATTTATATCTTATTTTAATTAACATAAATCAGATTAAAAAGGTAGAAGATTCTTATGAGATAAGGATATACCTTTTTGAGATAATTGGTTTCCTAATATGTGTCAGGATAGTATCTATATAAAGGGAGGTCTCTAGAGTTTCTTGTTAATAAAATTTTTAATCAACAAAATTTCTCTCTCTCTCTTCATGCCTCCTCTCCTCCCTCTCTTCCTTTCCACACCCAAAAGTTGGGTGCCCCTCTTCCACACGCCAAGAAGAAATGTTGGTGACTTAGAGATTGAAGATTGAGGAGAAGAAGAAGAAGGCTGCTAATCAAAGAGTTGATCCTGTAGTCCTGATCAAGGAGTTGATCAAAGTGTTCAAAGCTGAGGTTCTTCATGGGAAGTAGAGTCTTCTACGAGGAGAAAGAAGTTCGAGATTGATCTCGATGAATATCCATAGAGGCCGGACACGTGCGGCTCAAACTTCTATGAATCTGATATCATCAGAAGTGGTGAATATCTACCAGCACCAAGGTAATGAGATCTGATCTCATATATTTTTCTAAATTCTAGATTATTGATATGTGTTTTCTCCTAGGTTTGGATAGGTTTAGATTTGATATCTTGCATGTGGGGTTAAAGGGTTTAACCCATTTGATTTTTCGCTGTCTGTTTTTAAAGTTTTGAAATCTACACATACTGCCTATCCAAATTTCTAACAGTGGTATCAGAGCCACAGATTTTTAAAAACACATATGATCTGATTTTTAGATTAGATTTGAAAGTATTAATGATTTAAAATCAATTTTGTGCTGATATAAGGTTATCCTGGAATAGAGTTTACTCCCTATATTACAAAGGTTGTCCTAGCACAATATTGATCGATTTAAAAAATTATTTTTAAAATAATTAAATAAAATCTTTTAGATCTGAAGATTAGCATATGTGATATATTTATTTTGAGTTTAGATCTAAAATTAGAATGATTAAAGATTCACATCAAAATTGTAAAGGTTATCCTAGTTTGATGTGAATCAATTTTTGAAAAGATATTTTTAAAATATTTTAATTATTATTTTAGATCTGATTTTATACATATTTGATATATGTAAATTTAGTTTTAGATCTAAAATTTGATGTATATATGATGCATATTTAATTTAGATCTAAAACTACATATATATGATATATGAAACTAGGTCTAGATCTGAAATAGTTTTAAGATAATGAGCCTCTAATTGCATGTAATGAAATATAATCTAAAAATTATATTTAGATCTGAAATTATGTTGTTGCATGTGGGTATGGGATGAACAAAATAGATCTAGTGATCAAACTATAATTAAGGTCTAATTGATTAGATCAGGCTAGAATCTATTTTTGATTTTGAGCAGTTGATTGAACCTAATTGATGGATGATTAAGATTAGATCAAAGGGGCTCAAAATTGAGTTTAGTTATAGTTGGTTGTATTGATTTATATTTTGATGTGAGTTGATTGACTCAAGATCAAATTTGGCTCAATGGTTTGGGCCCACTTCAATAGGTTAATCTAATTGATTCTAATCAACCAATTTGATATCTAAGGCAAGTATTTAGATGGTGCTTATTTAATTAATTTTATTATCTGATCTGATCAATTTTGATTGATGTCTAATGAAAGCAACGGGGGATCCCCATGTATCTTAACTTGTTTGGCCATCTTGGGAGATTCAGTTTCATGTTAGGTTATTTGTTTACTCGAGTTCACCCATGCCAACTAGGATGGTTAGACATATTGATGTGCTGACTTAATTTAATCAGTTAGATATCAGATTTGTTGATTTAGAAGAGACCTAAACTCAAATCTTCTCATGAAATATTAAGTCTAGAAGTCTTCCATCATTGTAGAGATGTGGGTGCCTTCTTGGTATTGATCATTTTCGGCTTGTCATAGTGGTTCAATTGCATCAAAATGGTACAACCACTTTATTGATATTTGATGTCTTAGGATAGAGATGGGGTTGGGCCTAATAACTATTAGGTGAGGGTCTCAATAATGGTTTTGCACCTACTGGTGAACGATGGGTCTAACTTAACTAAGGAATGTGCCAATAACTGTTAGGTGAGGCTACAGGACTTAGAGACCAAACCTACTGCATCTTGCTTAGAGAAGTAATGGACAAAATGTTGTCCACTCATTAGTCTGTGCTTACCAATAACTATTAGGTGAGATGTGTATAGATTAATGGGACCGTAGTACCTACATGAAATCGATCGCATATAGATTTTCATTTCTCCACTCGAAGAGTGTGGGAGATTCGAGAAAATAGTGGGAGCTTTTGTTTATTTTTAAAGTCTCTAGAATAAATAATTTTATAAGTATAAAATCTAACTAAAAACTGTTCTCTCGTAGATAATCATGTCGAGTTCAAACCCTTTAGCCTGAATCCTCGATACAAATTGGTTGACCAGCACCAATTACAAAGACTGGCTCCGAAATCTAAGAATTATTCTTAATTTCGAAAAGCTTACCCATGTTCTCGACCAAGAAGCACCTACGTTATTTGCTCGCCCATCCGCTGATCAACAAGCTGCACTTAAAAAGTGGATGGACAAAGATAACAAGGTGAAGTGCTATATCTTAGCATCCATATCTAATGATCTTCAGCAATAGCACGATGATATGAGGACTGCCAAGGAGATACTGGTTCACCTACAAGAGTTGTCTGGTGAACAGAGTCACATAGCTCGCCTTGAGGTCTCCCAGAGATTTTTCAAAGCGAAGATGCATGATGGGCTGTCCGTCAATAATCATTGTTTGACAATGATCAAGGGCATAGAGGAGCTTCAGAAGCTCGGAATGAACATGGACAAGGAACTGCAGGTGGATTTGATCCTCCAGTCTCTTTCTAATTCATATGGACAGTTTATCATGAACTACCATATGAATAAGATTGATGCCACTTTGCCAGAGTTGTTGAATATGGTGGTGACTGTAGAGGGTACCTTGAAGAGTTCAAGGGACACAGTTCTGGCTGTGGAGTAGGCTTCCTCCAAAAAAAAGTCTTCTTTCAAGAAGAAGAAAAAGCTCGTAAAGAAGCAGAAGAACGAGGCCAAGCCCAAGAAACTGGTTCTGAAGAAGGCCGATGATAAAGAAAAATATTTTCATTGCAACGTCGAAAGCCACTGGAGAAGAAACTGTCCGGCCTACTTGGTGACTGTCAAGAACAGAAAGAAGGACAGGCTTTCTGAAGGTATATCTGAGTTTCTCATTATTGAAACTAATCTAATGATTTTCTTTTCTTCTAGTTGGGTTCTTGATTCTAGTTCAAGTGCTCATTTGTGTACTTCAATGTAGGATCTTGAAGAAGTTAGAGGGCTGAAGTTAATGTGAGATCACTTTTTGGATCAACAATGGAGTAAGGGTTGTTGCTGTGGCCGTCGGAACCTACCCTCTGCAACTACCGTTAAGATTTAGTTTGCTTTTGAAATACTGTTACTATATACCTATAGCCAGTAGAAATTTGATTTTTATCTCTGTGCTGGCATAGGATAATTATAATTTTTATTTCAATAAAGATATGTGTTCTATTTATTTTAGAAATAAACTTGTGGCACGTGCTTTATTGATTGATGATTTTTACCATTTTCATATGGATGCAAGTGTAAATATTAATGAGTAAATAGTGAATGTCATAGGGTCTAAAAGATCTAGAGATAGGATTAGCCAAAAGTATCTATGGCACCTTAGACTAGGCCATATTGGAGAGGACAGACTTAACAAACTGAAGAAAGATGTTCTTCTTGGATCATTGACTTTCGAGTCTTATCCAGTCTGTGAATTGTGTCTTCAAGAAAAAATGATCAAGCTGTCCTTTATGGGATAAGGGGAAAGGACCACTGAGATATTAGCCCAAGTACACACTGATGTGTGTGGTCCATTTGATATACAATCTAGGGGTGGCTATGTCTACTTCATAACCTTTACTGATAATTATTCATGGTATGGGTTCATGTATCTGATGTACTGAAAGTTTGAAGTCTTTGAAAAGTTCATAGAGTTCAAACATGAAGTAGAAAAATAGATCAAAAAATCTATAAAGATTCTTCAATTAGATCGAGAAGGCGAATACCTTAGTAGAGAATTTTAGATCTATCTTAAAGATAATGGCATAGTCTCATAATGGACACCTTCAGGAACACCTCAACTCAATAAGGTATCCAAAAGGAGGAATCAGATCCTATTAGATATGGTTTGCTCCATGATGAGCTTCACAGATCTTTCTGATTTTCTTTAGGGACATGCTTTACTTTCTACAATTCATCTTTTGAATCGTGTTCCCTTTAAATCTATTCCTACTACATTATATGAATTATGGTATGGTAAGAAGCCAACTCTTGGGTACCTCAAGATTTGAGGATGTCCGACCTATGTCAAGCGACAGCAGATGGATAAGTTAGAGGCTTGGTCCTTTAGGGTTCACTTTATAGAATATCTCAAAAAAGTCATGGAATACTACTTCTATCTTTTTAAGGATCATAATGTGATTGTGAGCCATCATGCTGTCTTCTTGAAAAGAGAGTTTATCCAAGATTGAGGTAGTGGGAGGAAGATTAAGCTCGAAGAGAAAGTCTCTGAAGAGCATCGAGTCCAAGAATCTAAACTCAGTAATGAGCCAATAGATGTAGTACCTCCTCTACCTCATAAATTAAGTAGGGTCTCTTGTCCTCCTAAAAGGTATTTAGATATTCTTACAGAGGATTTAGAGGAAGCATTCCTTGTAGGAGATAGGAATATTAGGAATGATCCCAAAATCTATGATGAGGCAATGTTAGATGTAGACTCTGAGAAATGGATGGAAGTGATAAAGTCAAAAATTGACTCCATGCATTCCAACTAGATTTGATCCTTAGTAGATCCACCTAAAAGTATTATACCTATTGGGTGTAAATAGATTTACAAAAGAAAGATTGGATCAGATGGTAAGGTAGAGACCTATAAAGCAAAGCTAGTTGTGAAAAATTATAGTCCATGCAAAGGCATCGACTGTCATGAAACCTTTTCGTCTATAGCCATACTGAAATTCAACCGTACTCTGTTTTCCATAGCATTATTTCATGATTATGAAATCTAACAGATGGATATGAAAACTACCTTTCTAAATGGATATCTTGAGGAAGATATCTATATGGAGCAGCCTCTGGGTTTCACGTCCAGTGATAGTGATCACAAGGTCTGTAAATTGCAAAGGTCTGTATATGGACTCAAGCAAGCATCTTGGAGTTGGAACACTCGCTTCAATGATGTGATCAAAATATTTGATTTCATCAAAAATGAGGAAGAGCCATGTGTGTACAAAAAGATCAGTGAGAGCACTATCATATTTTTTGTATTGTATGTGGATGACATCCTCCTGATTGAAAATGATATTCTCATGCTGACGTCGGTCAAAATATGGTTGTCGAAAGAGTTCGTCATGAAAGACCTAGGAGAAGCTTCTTACTTTCTTGGTATAAAGGCTATAGACATAGATCCAAGAGAATGATAGGACTCTCACAGCATATGTACATAGAGGAGGTGCTGAAGAAGTTTAGCATAGAAAACTCCAAGAGAGGTCTTTTGCCCCTTAGACATGGCATTCATCTCTTCAAGAAGATGTGTCCTGACACACCTGAGGAGATCCAACGCATGAGCAAGATCCCTTATGCTTCGGCAATAGAGAGCCTCATGTATGCCATGTTATGTACACACCTTAATATAGCACTTGCCATGAGTGTCAGGAGTAGATATCAGGCGAATCCAGGTGAAGAACACTGGATTGCTGTTAAAAACATCCTTATGTACTTAAGAAGGACTAAAGATTTGATGTTGGTCTTTGGTGGAGGATCGGAGCTAAAAGTTAAAGGATACATCGATTCAAACTTTATGGCTAATGTTGATGGTAGAAAGTCTACATCGGGATATATTTTCTTGGGTAATGGTGGTGTGGTTAACTGAAAAAGTTTCAAGAAGTCGATCATTACAGATTTGATCATGGAAGCTGAGTATATCGCCGCCTCTGAAGCTGCTAAGAAAGTATTTTGGTTGAAAAAGTTCATTGCGGCGCTAGGTGTGATGCCATCAGATGCCATTGCACTGTATTGTGACAACAATGGTGCCATAGCTTTTGCTAAAGAGCCCAGGTCTCACCAGAAATCCAAGCACATAGAGCGATGGTTTCACATCATACGCAAATACCTCGAGAAGAAGTTCGTCGAGGTACAGAGAATCGACTGCGCATTGAACGTGATGGACCTGCTGACCAAGCCTCTCAGCCAGTAGAAGATCGAAGCTCTCCTTAAGAAGATGGGTCTTAGGTATATGGTCAATTGGCTTTAGGTCAAGTGGAAGTTTGTTGGATTTGTGCCCTAGAAGCCAATTGTTGGATGACACATTATGTATTTATAGGACCTAAACTTGTACTTGTAATCTTTTTATTATCAATAAAGATCTTTTTCATTCTAATCATGTATATGTGTCTATGATTTATCCTAAAAATTAATAAAAATAATTTTTGCATATTCTTAAAGAGTTAAGAATTTGAGACATACATTAATTAGTGGTTAATTTCTAAATACTCCCGATCAATGGATCATCACAGAGGATAGTGACTAATTCATTTAAAATCGATACATGGTTCACTTTCTTTGTGGGCAGATGAGTCTTGGGCCTGCAGTGTAGAGACACTGGGGTGAAGGTGCAGATGGTTGTTAGAAAATAACTTGCACTGAGCATGACCAACATGAGAACCACGTGGATGTCTACTTACTCATCAGTGATCTTCTCGATGCTGCAATGGTGTGAGTGGTCTTTTGACCATGGTGTCATTGGCTATTCGCAGTGAGGCTACTGGCTTTGACTGTAAGTTTTTTTGATCCCTAGCCATTCAGGTCCTTGCTGTGTATGTTGGCTTCAGTAGGTTCAGGTTCGTTGTTTGGAGTAGAATGCACCTAAATGGAATCTATCGACCTTGAAAGAAAAAGAGAAGTCCTATGTGATTTGCGAGACTTAGTTCAGAAAGTCTTTGGCCAAAGTAAGTGTGAATATTAGAAAAAAATTTTCATATGATTCACAAATGAACTCGAGTCGAGCCAATCTAGCATATGATTGACAAGGGGGTCTGACGAGTTCTCTATGACCTCCGTCAAATCGGGACTCACGATAGAAAGACTGAATCATACAATAACTGCACCTAAGAATTCATACTTTTATTCTTCTGGATTGTCACTACATACTGCTAGGCATCATTGGTGGATTGTGAGACTCATCGGACATCATCTTGATAATCGATGGCCCTTGAAGGATAGAATTGAAAATGTTCCAATCCATCAAAAAGAGTTTCGATGATATTATGATGGAGATCATAATATATCTCACTTTCAGATAGAATAGAACCTATGGGATCATATATTAATGGATTTAATCTCGAATTTGCCAATTAGACTTATGAAGTTTTAATTGGGTTAGGATTTATTGAAATCTTATTAGGTTTATGAGAACCATGCTAGCACATGGTTAAACCTAATTCTTTTCGAGACTTCGATTTGATCAAGTCCATAGCCTTGAACCTAACCTAAATCTATTTGAGTTTAATTGGGCTCTTAATTATGAGCTCAAAAGGATTTGATTAAGTCCATTAGGTAGCATAATTATCCTAACATTATCTCTTCTTTATCTCCTAATTATCTCTAAGTGTGCATGTGGAATAGATGGAAGATTGGGTGGCGCCTCCCTTCTCTTTTGAAAAATATTGGATGCCAAATCCTAGAGGGGTCCACCCCCTCTTATGTGTCATGGCATGGAGGAGAGAGAGTGGGGGCTACGCTCCATCTCTTTTGGATAGAGATCCCTTTGTGGGGCCCCAAGAGTTGGTGCACCAACTACTTGACAAGTATTCCATGGATACTTCTTGTACATGCTTTAAGAGGCTGATTATATACCATTTATATATGATTTTAATTGGCATAAATCAGATTAAAAAGGTAGAGGATTCTTGTGAGATAAGGATCTACCTTTTTAAGATAATTGGGTTCCTAATATGTGTCAGGATAGTATCTATATAAAGGGAGGTCTCTAGAGTTTCTTGTTAATAGAATTTTTAATCAACAAAATTTCTCTCTCCCTCTCCACACCTCCTCTCCTCCTTCTCTTCTTTTCCACACCCAAAAGTTGGGTGCCCCTCTTCCACATGCCAAGAAGAAGTGTTGATGACTTAGAGATTGAAGATTGAGGAGAAGAATAAGAAGAAGGCTAATAATCAAGGAGTTGATCCTGTAGTCCTGATCAAGGAGTTGATCAAAGTGTTCAATGCTGAAGTTTTTCTTGGGAAGAAGAGTCGTCTACGAGGAGAAAGAAGTTCGAGATCGATCTCAGTGGATATCCGTAGAGGTCGGACACATATGCGGCTCAAACTTTTGTAAATTCAAGATCATCAGAAGCGATGAATATCTACTTGTGCCCAGGTAATGAGATCTGATCTCATATGTATTTCTACATTCTAGATTATTGTATGTATTTTCTCCTGAGCTTGGATAGGTTTAGATTTGATATCTTGTATGTGGGGTTAAAGGGTTTAACCCGTTTGGTTTTGCACTGCCTATTTTCAAAGTTTTAAAATCTACATATGCTGCCTATCTGATTTTCTAACACAAAGCACAAGCTCAATGAAGTCCCAAAATGGTAGAGGTTAGTGACAAGGATGAACATCAAGAGTTGGGCCAACCTCCATGATAATGACAAGTGCATGTTTATGTTAGAAACTAGAGGTTGATTGATATGCATAAACATGCAACAAAATAAAATTAATTTCAGATTAATTATAACGCGAGATCTCATCTCAAATCAACCCTAGATTTCTTATAGTTATTAAGATTAAGATAAAAAGAAGATCAGATCTTCACCTTTGTACGGATAGCTCTTCATCACAATATGATGATCGTGGATGTCTTCACGGTTTCTTTGAAGCCACATAAGCATCTGACCTTTACATGTATCTACATGAGATGATTGTCTGATCAAGATTGTCTAATCTCATTGGGGGTGCTAACTCCCTTATAGAGATCCCCTTTGATGGTAGATTTCTTTTTTCCTCTTTATGTTTGTTGGTGCAAAAATCTGCTTGCGCCGGAGAAGCTGGAGTCGGGGAAGCCGCGGTCGCCGTCGGGACCTGCAAGGGAAGTCTAAACCGGAGGTGGGGTTGCTCCGGCAAGACCCTCCGACGCTCAAGTCAGTTCTCTGCCTCAATAAGAATGGAGTGCTCGAACGGAGAATTTAGCAGAGTTTTGAGATAAGAAAATGAGCTTAAAGAATAACGTATCTGGGTCCCCCTTTTATAGGCGGAGGAGGCAACGGATTGATGGCGACGTTTGTAACCGTCTGGTAGTGGGCCGCCCATGGTCAGGGGAATTTATTGCGAAGGGTAGTGGGGTAGACTCGTGGCTATTGTCATAGCCTGCCACGTAGGGCCTGTTGCAGGTAGTGGAGCGGCGTCCGTTGCTTCTAGTTGTCAGCGAGTAGTGGGATCGTGCAGCACTTGCCGCAGGGAGCGGAGCAGAATCGTGGCCGTTTGGCACAGCCTGTCAGAAAGAAATGGGTCCGCCGCAGGGGATGATGGAGCCGTGCGGAATCCGCTACAGGAAGTGGAACAGGATCATGGTTGTTATTGTGATCTGCCAAGGGGCGCGGATCTGTTGATCGAGGCTCGGCAGCGGTAGGAGTCCGGCCTCTGTAGAAGTCCGGGAAGGGTCCTCCTTTCGGTTGGGGTTGTAGGTGGAGTCCGACTCCCGTAGGAGTCCGGACGGAGCTTACCCGCAGTGGATACTGAAAGCGGAACCCGGCTCCCATAGGAGTCCGGGCAGAGCACTCTGCAATCAAAGTTAGAGGTGAAGTTTGGCTCCCGTAGGAGTCCGGACGGAGCTTACCAGCAGTCCAAGTTAGAGGCAAAGTCCGGCTCCCGTAGGAGTCCGGACGGAGCTTACCAGCAGTTCATACTGAGAGCAGAGCCCGGCTCTCGTAGGAGTCCGGGCGGAGCTGTGCAACAGTTGATGTCGGAGGTGGAGCCCGGCTCCCGTAGGAGTCCGGGCAGAGCTGTTCTGCTGTCGATGGCGGAGCCCGGCTCCCGTAGGAGTCCGGGCGGAGCTGTGCTGCAATCAAAGTTAGAGGTGAAGTTCGGACGGAGCTTACCCGCAGTGGATACTGAAAGCGGAACCCGGCTCCCGTAGGAGTCCGGGCGGAGCACTCTGCAATCAAAGTTAGAGGTGAAGTCCGGCTCCCGTAGGAGTCCGGACGGAGCTTACCAGCAGTCCAAGTTAGAGGCGAAGTCCGGCTCCCGTAGGAGTCCGGACGGAGCTTACCAGCAGTTCATACTGAAAGCGAAACCCAGCTCCCGTAGGAGTCCGGGCGGAGCACTCTGCAATCAAAGTTAGAGGTGAAGTCCGGCTCCCGTAGGAGTCCGGATGGAGCTTACCAGCAGTTCATACTGAAAGCGGAACCCGGCTCCAGTAGGAGTCCGGGCGGAGCACTCTGCAATCAAAGTTAGAGGTGAAGTCCGGCTCCCATAGGAGTCCGGACGAAGCTTACCAGCAGTCCAAGTTAGAGGCGAAGTCCGGCTCCCGTAGGAGTCCGGACGGAGCTTACCAGCAGTTCATACTGAGAGCGGAGCCCGGCTTTCGTAGGAGTCCGGGCGGAGCACTCTGCAATCAAAGTTAGAGGTGAAGTCCGGCTCCCGTAGGAGTCCGGACGGAGCTTACCAGCAGTTCATACTGAAAGCGGTACCCGGCTCCCGTAGGAGTCCGGGCGGAGCACTCTGCAATCAAAGTTAGAGGTGAAGTCTGGCTCCCGTAGGAGTCCGGACGGAGCTTACCAGCAGTCCAAGTTAGAGGCGAAGTCTGGCTCCCGTAGGAGTCCGGACGGAGCTTACCAGCAGTTCATACTGAGAGCGGAGCCCAGCTCCCGTAGGAGTCCGGGCGAAGCACTCTGCAATCAAAGTTAGAGGTGAAGTCTGGCTCCCGTAGGAGTCCGGACGGAGCTTACCAGCAGTCCAAGTTAGAGGCGAAGTCCGGCTCCCGTAGGAGTCCGGACGGGGCTTACCAGCAGTTCATACTGAGAGCGGAGCCCGACTCTCGTAGGAGTCTGGGCGGAGCTGTGCAGCAGTTGATGTCGGAGGCAGAGCCCGGCTCCCGTAGGAGTCCGGGCAGAGCTGTTCTGCTGTCGATGGCGGAGCCCGGCTCCCGTAGGAGTCTGGGCGGAGCTGTTCTGATGTTGCGAAGGAGCCCGGCTCCGGGCAGAGCTGTTCTGATGCCGATTCCGCCGAGGGTTTCAGCTGTGGGTATTTTATACCCAACACCAGTCCCCCTACTTCCGAGTTTGAATTTCAAGCGAAGGAAGTACACAGAGAGAAAGATGGGTACAGCCGGAACCGTCCCTTCGAATCCTGTGCACTGCCGCCTCCAGATATTTTGGCATTTAATGCGTGTATGTCATAGCCCGCTTCTCGGTGAAGAGTCTTTTCGGAACCCCCGTTAGAACGCGATCCCAAGCGTCGTGCCACGAGAATTTGTGAGTGGTCAACCCTCGATAGCAATGAAATGGATAAGCGCGACATGTGGCACACACCAGCTGGCCCAGGAATTCTCGCCGCCATAATTGCGCTAGGATCCGTCGGTTATTTAAACCCCTCAGTCCTTTCGTGGCTTCATCCTGGCACTTTTCTTTCGTCTGAGAGTCTTGTTTCCCTCGCACCAGTCCTTGCCTCCTTCAGCCCCCCCCCAATTCTTCTTTGAGGGTCCCTACGCCATGTCCTCCACCCCGGAAGCCATTCTTGAGGGAATGTTTAGGGCTTGGAGGAAGGCGAGGAGGAGAATGGCTGCCAGTGAGAATCTCTGTCATTTTAAAGGGGGCCCGAGGAAGAATTCCTTCAACAACAGGGGTTTAATAACGGGGGCTGTTGGTGAAGCTATTCTGCCCACGAATTTTGGAGTAGCAAGGCGGGGTGATACCGGTCAAGAGGGCAGAGCAGTCGTCATAAGCCATGACGGGATCCTTGACGCCGTCGGGGCCGAGAGACCAGAGGCGGTCGGCGTCGACGGTGGGACAGTAGAACTTGTTGCGGGGATGGTGGAAGTAGCGCATGCCGACCTTGCCGGAGCAATTTGGGTGGCGGCTGTTGTGGGGCATCTGGAGATGAGGCACATCTCTGGCGTCGCTACCGCTTCCGAGGTGACTCCGGTTCTTCTTGAAACAGGTCTTCGCTACTGCCGCTGTTGCCCTTACCATCTCCGAAGATCTATCCCACCCCTTTCCCGCCAGGGTTGGGACTTCGAAAACAGAATGAGGCGAGATGGGGCGAGAGCTGTTACACGCACTGGAGAACGCGACTGAGAAGGATAGAGACGGAGAGAGGAGTTCGTAGCGGCCTCTGGTTCGTCCTGCCCGAACCGTTCTTGCGAGACTTGTAATGACGTGTATCTTCTTTTTCTCTCTTTTTTTCTGACCCACCGGGTCCTGTAACGTATACTTTTGTTAAATGAAAAAGAGATTTTGGTACCTCGTCTGCATCTCGCGTTAAATAGTTGTCTGTCGAACTTCTTCATTTTCCTTTCCTTCTCTTCGTCTGTGTCACGTCGTCCCAAGGTCGTCGGCGGCCTCTTTAGTGGGGTTATCATTTGCCGAGCTACTTTTTCAGTTCTTACGCCGTTCAAAGATACCCAATTGTGATTCCGTTGACGGCTGCAGGCTCGCTTGGGGCCCTTCGGGCCTGAAGTGCCCCCTAGGGCTTGAATTTGGGGGTCCAGACTTCCGTTGCCTTCGGGCACTGTTTGCTTTCCTTTCTGCTTGGGTTTCTTCTCTGTTGAAGTCAGAGCTGAGTCCGATGCCCTTGGGAGTCCGAGCGGAGAAGTCCTCCTGAAGTTGAAGTAGCTTGGTTCTCGTAGGGGCCAGGGCAAAGCTTTCGTTTTCCTGCAACCAAAGTCCTAGGCAAAGTCCGGCTTCCGTAGAAGTCCGGGCGTAGTTGTCCCATAGCTGATGTCGTCGATGGAGCCCGGCTCCTGTAGGAGTTCAGGTGAAATTTTTTTTGTCGTTGGAACCCGGCTCCCGTAGGAGTCCGGGTGGAGCCTTTCGTTTCCCTCGGAGCTGTTCTGCAGCTGATGTTGGAGGCATTCCCCGGCTCCCGTAGGAGTCCGGGCGGGGTCCTCTACGATCAAAGTTAAAGATAAAGTCCAGCTCCCGTAGGAGTCCGGACGGAGCTTACCAGCGGCTGATACTGAGAGCGGAACCCGGCTCCCGTAGGAGTCCGGGTGAAGTCTTCTTTGTCGCTGGAGCCCGGCTCCCGTAGGAGTCTGGGCCTTTCATTTTGCTCGGGCTGGCGTGAGGTCCTCCTCGCGTTATTAGCCTGGCTTGCGGGGGCGCTTTAGGGCGCTGTGGGGTCTCTCCCCCATCCGGTCTAGAAGAATTGGGTTTTCGGGTTTGCTCCAGTTAGGGCGAGGTTCTCCTCCTGTCCCCAACAGGGCTGTGGGGGCACATATGGGCGTTGCGAGGCCTCTCCCCCCATCCGGTCTAAAAGAACCGGGCCTTTGACTTTGCTCAAGTTAGGGCGAGGTTCTCCTCCTGTCCCTAACAGGGCTGTGGGGGCACATATGGGCATTGTAAGGCCTCTCCCCCCATCCGGTCTAAAAGAACCGGGCCTTTGACTTTGCTCAAGTTAGGGCAAGGTTCTCCTCCTGTCCCTAACAGGGCTGTGGGGGCACATATGGGCGTTGTAAGGCCTCTCCCCCCGTCCGGTCTAAAAGAACCGGGCCTTCGACTTTGCTCAAGTTAGGGCGAGGTTCTCCTCCTGTCCCTAACAGGGCTGTGGGGGCACATATGGGCGTTGTAAGGCCTCTCCCCTCATCCGGTCTAAAAGAATCGGGCCTTTGACTTTGCTCAAGTTAGGGCGAGGTTCTCCTCCTGTCCCTAACAGGGCTGTGGGGGCACATATGGGCGTTGTAAGGCCTCTCCCCCCGTCCGGTCTAAAAGAACCGGGCCTTCGACTTTGCTCAAGTTAGGGTGAGGTTCTCCTCCTGTCCCTAACAGGGCTATGGGGGCACATATGGGCGTTGTAAGGCCTCTCCCCCCATCCGGTCTAAAAGAACCGGGCCTTCGACTTTAAGAGGTTGCCCTCTTGTTTTTAATACAGTTTGCTTGAATTGTCCCAAGACATATGGACACGCATTTTTTGATTAGGACGAAATTACTGGTAGTACATCCGTAAGTTTTTTGAGTTCCATGGTCGTGGGAGGTCGGCTCCTTCGAGCTCCTTAAGATAATAAGTTCCGGACCGAACTACTTCTTTGATTTCTTAAGGTCCCTCCCAGTTCGGGGCAAGTTTCCCCTGGCCCTGTGGTTGCGAGACAGCAGCTCGTCGGAGCACTAGATCTCCTGCTTTAAATGCCTTGTTCTTGACTCGGGCGTTGTAATACCGAGCAACTTTCTGTCTGTAGGCCGCCATCCGAACCTGAGCAATCTCCCGCCTTTCTTCCAGCAGGTCGAGGTTGGCCCTGAGACTTTGTGTGTTTTGGGGTTCGTCGAATGCCACGACTCGTGCCGACGGGAGTTTAAGCTCAATCGGGATGACGACTTCCATACCAAAGGCTAAAGCAAAGGGAGTCTCCCCTGTAGGCAACCTCTGGGTAGTTCGGTACGCCCATAGCACATGATAAAGCTCGTCCGCCCAAGTTCCTTTCACTCTTTCAAGCCTTGTCTTAATTCCCTGCAAAAGGGTTCTGTTAGTTACCTCAGCTTCGCCGTTTGCCTGAGGATGGGCCACTGACATGAAGTTGTGGGAGATGTTTAGATCTTCACAGAATTCAGCAAATCTGGCTCCCGCGAATTGCCGTCCATTATCAGTGATTAGGGTTCTAGGCAAACCGAACCTGCATACGATTGATTTCCAGATGAAATCCTGCACTTTCGCTTCTGTGATTTTTGCTAGTGGCTCGACCTCAACCCTTTTGGTGAAGTAGTCGATCGCTACAAGGAGAAACTTTCTTTGACCGGACGCCATGGGAAAGGGGCCAAGAATATCCATCCCCCACTGTGCAAAAGGCCATGGGGCACTCAAGGGTGTGAGCTCGGTAGCGGGTTGTCTCTGGATGTTGGCGTATCTCTGGCATCGATCACATTTCTTGACATATTCGATCGAATCATGATGCATCGTTGGCCAGTAATACCCTTGGCAGAATAGCTTGTGGGATAAAGATCTGGCACCCAAATGGCTTCCGCAAGCTCCCTCGTGTACTTCCCATAAAGCGTAGTCAGCTTCTGAGGGCCGGAGACACCTTAAAAGGGGCAAGGAGTATGATCTTTTGTACAATTTGCCCTCATAAAGGATGTACCGGGAGGCTTGATTTCGGAGCTTCCGGGCCTCTTTCGCGTCCTGGGGGAGAACCCCATCTTTAAGGTAGGTTGTCAGTGGGTCGACCCAGCTGGGCTCGTGGTTGATCTCCATTACGGGCCGTGGCTCTTCCGTACTCGGATGTTTTAAAACTTCGAAGAGGACGCCTTTGGGCAGTTCGGCCGGAGCCGATGTCACCAGTTTGGAGAGAAGATTGGCTCTGGTATTCTCCGACCTTGGAATTTGCCTGATGTCAAAACTGCTATAGGTAGGGGTGAACTCCTTCACCTTCTCAAGATATTTGGCCATGCTGTCATCCCGTGCTTCATAGCTCCCGCTGACTTGCCCCACCACAAGTTGGGAGTCGCTGTGCACCCGGAGTTGACCTATTCCGAACTCTTTGGCGACCCTTAATCCCGCTATCAGAGCTTCATATTCCGCTCCGTTGTTTGTTGCGGGGAACTCGAAATACAGAGCGTACTCCACGATGACTCCCTCCGGGCTGACCAAGATCAGTCCTGCACCCGCGCCCGCCATGTTGGAAGATCCGTCCACATAGAGGGTTCAAAAGCAATCGGAGGGACTGGCTTCTTTGTTGGGGGAGTTCGGTCGAGTCTTCAGGTCGTCAACTTTGCTTTGCTCAGGTTCGGCCTCCTCGGGGATGGTGCATTCTACTATGAAATCTGCTAATATTTGGGCCTTTATTGCCGGTCTAGGTTTGTAGTTGATGTCGAATTCTGTGAGCTCGATTGCCCATTTTGCCATTCTTCCAGAGGTATCAGCTCGGTGCAAAACCGCCTTGATCGGTTGATCGGTGAGTAGTGTCACCGTGTGTCCTTGAAAGTAAGGTCGGAGTCTCCGAGCTGCAATCAACAAGGCATAGGTCAATTTTTCTAATTTAGTATACCTGGTCTCGGCGTCCCTCAGCGCACGGCTAATGTAGTAGACTGGTCGCTGGACTTTCATTTCTTCTTTGACAAGGATGGCTGCGAGGGCTGTGGGAGAGACTGCCAGGTACAAAAATAATTTCTCCCCAGGTTCGGGCTTCGCCAGCAGTGGGGGTGAGCTAAGGTAGCCTTTTAATTCTTCGAATGCCCGTTGGCATTCAGAGGTCCAACAGAAGTTCTTCGGCTGCTTGAGGGTTTGAAAGAAGGGCAAACATCGTTCGGCCGACCTCGCGACAAAGCGATTAAGGGCTGCAATCCTCCCCGTGAGGCACTGAACCTCCTTGATCGACCTTGGGGCGGTCATATTTTGGATGGCGCAAATTTTCTCCGGATTGGCCTCAATCCCGCGCCCTGATACCATGAAGCCCAGGAACTTTCCTGAGGTTACCCCAAAGGTGCATTTGGTCGGGTTCAGCTTCATTCTGTACTTTCGAAGAGCGCCAAAGGTTTCCTCGAGGTCGGCGACATGATTTCCGGAAGACCTGCTTTTCACGAGCATATCGTCCACGTAAACCTCCATGTTTCGGCCGATCTGCTCCTTGAAGATTTTGTTCACCAGTCACTGATAGGTTGCGCCCGCGTTCTTGAGGCCGAACGGCATAACCCTGTAGCAGTAGAGGCCGCGATTAGTGATAAAAACTGTCTTTTCTTCATCTTCCGATGCCATTCTAATCTGGTTATAGCCGGAGAACGCATCCATAAAAGTGAGAAGCTCATGGCCCGAGGTAGCATCCATCAGTTGGTCGATCCTGGGAAGGGGGTAGCTGTCCTTTGGGCAAGCCTTATTCAGCTTTTTGAAGTCGATACACATCCTCCACTTGCCGTTTACTTTCTTGACCAAGACGACATTGGAGATCCACTCAGGATAATTGACTTCCTTGATAAATCCGGCCTTGAGAAGCTTATCCACTTCCTCGGCTATTGCCTTCTGCCTCTCCGGGGCATGACTCCGGATTTTTTCTTTTGTCGGCCGATGTTTAGGGTCGATCGCCAGATGATGTTCCATGACTTCTGTGTCGATCCCCGGCATATCCGCCGGGACCCATGCGAAAACATCCGCATTTCTTCGGAGGAAATCCACAAGACGCGTCTGCACCTCCTCCCCCAGGTTGGAGCCAATTAATACCACATGCTCTGTGTTCCCATCATTCAGAGGGATTGGTATTAGATCTTCAATTGGTCTGCCCCTCTCTTCAGCGAGGTCATCGCGGGTATCCAATCCATCGACCGGGCAGGGGTCCGCCTGATCGCTTCTTTGCAAGGCAATGTTGTAGCAATGCCTGGCTAGTGCTTGGTCTCCCCGGACCTCTCCGATCCCCTGGTTGGTGGGGAACTTCAATTTCAAATGGTAGGTTGAAACAACAGCTCTGAGGGCATTGAGGCCGGGTCGGCCAAGAATCGCATTATAGGCAGACGTCGCCTTTACCACCAGGAAATTCACCAGGGCTCTGGACTGCTTTGGATGCTGACCCGTGGTCACAGTTAGGGCTATCATTCCCTCCATCGAAACGGCATCATCGGTAAACCCTATCAAGGGGGAGCAAATCGGCCTTAGATGACCGCCAAGAGTGGCCATTCCTGAAAAGGCATTGTAGAACAAGATATCGGCCGAACTCCCGTTGTCGACGAGAATGCGACGGACGTTGTAATTTGCTATGTTCAAGGAAACTACGACCGCATCGTCATGAGGGAATTGGACTCCCTGGGCATCTTCTTCAGTGAAGGCTATGGGTTCTTCAACTTTTTGCCGCTTGAGGGATGCAGCTGATGTGCTGATTGCCTCCCGCCGGGATTCCCCTGAGATGACGTTGACAGAATCTGGAGGAGACCGATCATCCGGCCACCCTTTGTCGGCGACCATAGCCGGAGGTAGTTGTGCAGAGACCTCGTGAGAGGGCATCAGATGAGGGAAGGAGGATTGGGCGTCGGAAAAGATGGCCGAAAGTGGATCCGTTGAGCACTCCTTCAAGAACAAGGGTGCTGCGAAGACACAGCCCCTTCCTCTAGCGCCAATCCTGTTGGTGCAAAAATCTGCTTGCGCCGGAGAAGCTGGAGTCGGGAAAGCCGCGGTCGCCACCGGGACCTGCAAGGGAAGTCTAAACCGGAGGTGGGGTTGCTCCGGCAAGACCCTCCGACGCTCAAGTCAGTTCTCTGCCTCAACAAGAATGGAGTGCTCGAACGGAGAATTTAGCAGAGTTTTGAGATAAGAAAATGAGCTTAAAGAATAACGTATCTGGGTCCCCCTTTTATAGGCGGAGGAGGCAACGGATTGATGGCGACGTTTGTAACCGTCTGGTAGTGGGCCGCCCATGGTCAGGGGAATTTATTGCGAAGGGTAGTGGGGTAGACTCGTGGCTATTGTCATAGCCTGCCACGTAGGGCCTGTTGCAGGTAGTGGAGCGACGTCCGTTGCCGCTAGTTGTCAGCGAGTAGTGGGATCGTGCAGCACCTACCGCAGGGAGTGGAGCAGAATCGTGGCCATTTGGTACAACCTGTCAGAAAGTAATGGGTCCACCGCAGGGGATGATGGAGCTGCAAGGAATCCGCTACAGGAAGTGGAACAGGATCATGGTTGTTATTGTGATCTGCCAAGGGGCGCGGATCTGTTGATCGAGGCTCGGCAGCGGTAGGAGTCCGGCCTCTGTAGAAGTCCGGGAAGGGTCCTCCTTTCGGTTGGGGTTGTAGGTGGAGTCCGACTCCCGTAGGAGTCCGGACGGAGCTTACCCGCAGTGGATACTGAAAGCGGAACCCGGCTCCCGTAGGATTCCGGGCGGAGCACTCTACAATCAAAGTTAGAGGTGAAGTCCGGCTCCCGTAGGAGTCCGGACGGAGCTTACCAGTAGTCCAAGTTAGAGGCGAAGTCCGGCTCCCGTAGGAGTCCGGACGGAGCTTACCAGCAGTTCATACTGAGAGCGGAGCCCGGCTCTCGTAGGAGTCCGGGCGGAGCTGTGCAGTAGTTGATGTCGGAAGCGGAGCCTGGCTCCCGTAGGAGTCCGGGCGGAGCTGTTCTGCTGTCGATGGCAGAGCCCGTCTCCCGTAGGAGTCCGAGCGGAGCTGTGCTGCAATCAAAGTTAGAGGTGAAGTTTGGCTCCCGTAGGAGTCCAGACGGAGCTTACCAGCAGTCCAAGTTAGAGGCGAAGTCCGGCTCCCGTAGGAGTCCGGATGGAGCTTACCAGCAGTTCATACTGAAAGCGGAACCCGGCTCCCGTAGGAGTCCGGGTGGAGCACTCTGCAATCAAAGTTAGAGGTGAAGTCCGGCTCCCGTAGGAGTCCGGACGGAGCTTACCAGCAGTTCATACTGAAAGCGGAACCCGGCTCCCGTAGGAGTCCGGGCGGAGCACTCTGCAATCAAAGTTAGAGGTGAAGTCCGGCTCCCGTAGGAGTCCGGACGGAGCTTACCAGCAGTCCAAGTTAGAGGCGAAGTCCGGCTCTCGTAGGAGTCCGGATGGAGCTTACCAGCAGTTCATACTGAGAGCGGAGCCCGGCTCCCGTAGGAGTCCGGGCGGAGCACTCTGCAATCAAAGTTAGAGGTGAAGTCCGGCTCCCGTAGGAGTCCGGACGGAGCTTACCAGCAGTTCATACTGAAAGCGAAACCCGGCTCCCATAGGCGTCCGGGCGGAGCACTCTGCAATCAAAGTTAGAGGTGAAGTCCGGCTCCCGTAGGAGTCCGGACGGAGCTTACCAGCAGTCCAAGTTAAAGGCAAAGTCTGGCTCCCGTAGGAGTCCGGACGGAGCTTACCAGCAGTTCATACTGAGAGCGGAGCCCGGCTCCCGTAGGAGTCCGGGCGGAGCACTCTGCAATCAAAGTTAGAGGTGAAGTCCGGCTCCTGTAGGAGTCCGGATGTAGCTTACCAGCAGTCCAAGTTAGAGGCGAAGTCCGGCTCCCGTAGGAGTCCGGACGGAGCTTACCAGCAGTTCATACTGAGAGCGGAGCCCGGCTCTCGTAGGAGTCCGGGCGGAGCTGTGCAGCAGTTGATGTCGGAGGCGGAGCCCGGCTCCCTTAGGAGTCCGGGCGGAGCTGTTCTGCTGTCGATGGCGGAGCCCGACTCCCGTAGGAGTCCGGGCGGAGCTGTTCTGATGTTGCGGAGGAGCCCGGCTCCGGGCGGAGCTGTTCTGATGCCGATTCCGCCGAGGGTTTCGGCTGTGGGTATTTTATACCCAACAATGTTGAAAATTCTTCTCAAGCATTTTAGCCTTTCCTCTTCACAGATCATGCTCTACGTGTGAATAGATCAGGAATATTTCTTAATCCTTTTTGATTACCTTCTCAAGAAAATCCAGCTCTTCAGCCTTTCCAATTTTCTTCTTAAGAAAATCCATCAAAGCCTCTTATGTGAGAGTGGTTTCATATTCCAACAACCTCTCTTTTCTTCTCTTTCTTCGATGAGCCCAATCCTATGAATATGAGACACTTTCACATGAGATCAAATTGGGCATGAGATGTGAGTAGACATGAGATAAGAGAAGGAGGCATCCAACAATGTTGGGAAAAAGAAGAGGGGGCATGAGATAGCTTTGGGGTGAGGAATTTTGTAGGAACCTGATCTAGGATTTCAGGGTTAGATCTTGAAACTTTTTCAAGATCATACAGCGGAAGACTAAAATAAATCAAAATTTATTTTCTAAAACCAGAGAATCCCTAGATCTAAGATCCTATTACATGATTATTACATGGAATTAAATCAGAAATTAAAATATATAAATATAGCATGAACTACAT
Organism: Elaeis guineensis; assembly: GCF_000442705.2. Classification (NCBI taxonomy): domain Eukaryota; kingdom Viridiplantae; phylum Streptophyta; class Magnoliopsida; order Arecales; family Arecaceae; genus Elaeis; species Elaeis guineensis. Next base: position 50,151,070 of record NC_025993.2, read on the forward strand.
GTTGATCATATCAACATGTTTTTATACCACATCTAATGTATGTATTAAACAATAGATCAGATCTATTACCTTGCAAGTTAGATGCTCTAACCTCACTGATCCGGGCTTAAGAATGATGTTGCAAGCTGCACACGCGTCCGGCCTCTAGGAGTCATCCACACGAGCCCATGAATCTCGATCAGAAGTCCTGCTTCAGGAAATCAGCACAGTATGCTAGTACTGCGCTGATCCTTCTTTGATGGTTGATCAGGTGCCTCCTTCTTCTTGATTTGGACTCTTCTAAAGATGAAAAGTAGAAGGAGAAGTTTTAGATCTGAGACGCTCTCAGGAAACTCAAGATGGAAGGAGGAAAGATATGAAAATAGAAACCCTAGAAGAAGACCCTCTTCTTCTTCACGTTTTTCTCTCTAGACACCCAAACTTTCATCTTTTATATCTCCACGACCCAAAGGTATTTCTCTCTAATTTTTGGATGGTAGAAAGGTCTCTCAAATATCTATCTCTCTCTAAAATTGCACAAAGAAATTATCTTATATAGAGAGATATGATAGAGTCCTTGTCTAGGTCAAACACCTAGTCAAGGCTTATCCAAACATGGCAAGTTAAGGGACGCCCAACTCTTGAGCATCTCCTCCATATTTTCGTGAATGGATCACCAGCAAAGGGTTCATAATGTAAATCCTAAAGGCCATGAAAATTCCAAAAAAAATTTGGATAAATTCGGTGCAAAATTGAAAGAGTTTTGGATTTCTAAAACTCTATCTCATAGAATTCAAAATCCAAACTTATTCCTTTTAGATTTGATCCAAACCACCTTCCATGTAAGAAAGAAGAGAAGAGACCTTTTGTGAACGTGAGAGAGATCTGGGATAGGGCTTTTGTCACATAAAATAAGTGGAGATTGGCGTTGAATAAGAGAGAGGGCGTGGAGAAGGCTTATGTGGCGCAAGGTGGAATCCTAGTCCTACTAGGATTCTGTCTCATGACTTGTTTTAATTTGGTTTCCCAAACGAAATCAAATCAAAATTAGATCAACCCAATTAAAATAGGTCTTAACCTAATTAATAACTTAATTTAATCAGATTAAATTATATTTAAATCTGATTTAATTTTCTAATCAAATTAGAAATTAGATTGACCCAAGTCCTAGTTGAACTAGGACTAGTTTTTCCTTACACTTGGCTTATCCAATAAACCAATTGGACTTGATTCAATCAAACCCAAACCAAATCTAATTAAATCATATTTAATTAGACTTAATCTCAGCCCATTGGCTTAATCAAATTAAGCCAATTAGCAATCGAATTGCTAATCGATCCTCCTGCAACACTTGCACTGGGTTAAATATCAATCGTATTGATCATCTAACCCTAGAATGATTATTAATCGTTGATCATCCATCTGATCAGATCATGAACTCTAATGTGTGTGACCTCATAGGTCCGAACCTAAGCCGGTAGCATAGAAGCAAATTTCTATACCAATCGAAGTGACCATCTAGCAATGGTACCCGACGAGCGGATAGGTCGAATGTGTAGAACAACATCCTTAGAACCCATGCGGATATAGTTTTCATATAATTCATCCCCTTGACCAAAATGATCATAGGACACCCCAGAGTTTAACTGTCAACTCTGATCAGGTTGTCCACATTGTATTTCAAAATATCAAATCCATCTGATGGATTACCCTGGCCAAGGTTTTGCTAAATTGAAATACAGCGACTCATTCTTCTCCAACTCTTGGAGTGGTCAATCCCATCTCGATCACACTCTGACTTTGCAAGTACTTGACTGTGCCCAGAAGCCTTCCGTCCCTGAATTAGAAATTCAGTTAGTCCAGTACCAAAGCACAGTGAGTTGCTTGCAAGTCACTGAGGCGATCTCAAGTCTAAGGGACACTTATACCTATATCCCATCAGAGACATTCTCGACAGCAGAATGCTCTGGAGTTGGTCACGTTCAATGACGATGTACCCATACATCTCACCTGTATGCCATACCAGTGTCTCCACACTCTTTGGTTAAGAGGACAACCAACCCATATGGCCTACAGTGACCTATGCTCGATAGAAGCTGTCATCCTTATTAACAGCCTATCATTTGGTCGTGAACAGTTTTAAGGACTAATCGATAAATCCTCTCTTTATCGAATCTAAATAGTCCTAAGGACTTCATCATAACAACAGAGTTCATTAGAAGATGAAAGCTTATGATGAAAATACCAAATATATTTTATTTATTAACAAATCAATTACAATACTTGGTTGCTCAACCGTCAACAGCTTGACGATTGGCTTTTTTGGGACACATTTTCCAACAACTCCCACTTGTCCTAAAGCCACTCGGCACAGTATCTAATACCCATCTTTGACTTGTGGTTGTCGAACTCCTTTATTGCCAGGGCTCTAGTGAAGGGGTCGGTTAGGTTCTCCTTTCAATCGATCTTCTGAAGGTCGACGTCACCTCGATCCACGATCTCTCGGACCAGGTGGGAGCGGTGCAAGATGTGCTTCGTCCGCTGATGTGCTTTGGGTTCCTTCACCTGAGCTATGGTACCAGTGCTGTCGCAGTAGAGCAGGACTGGACCATCAAAGGAGGATGCTACTCTGAGCTCATTGATGAATTTTCTCAGCCACACAGCTTCCTTCCGGCATCCGATGCTGCGATGTACTCCGCTTCACAAACAGAGTCCGCCACAGTATGCTGCTTGGAACTCTTCTAGCAGATGGCTCCACCATTCAGAGTAAAGATATAACCCGACACACTCCTGCTGTCATCATGGTCAGATTGAAAGCTGGAGTCTGTGAACCCCACAAGTTTCAGATCTGACTCGCCATAAACCAACCATTGGTCCTTAGTATTTCTCAAATACTTAAGGATGGCTTTAACCACTTTCCAGTGATCTTCTCCAGGATCAGATTGGTATCTACTCACTACTCCTAGTGAGTATGCCACATCTGGTCTTGTACATGTCATGGCGTACATGATAGATCCCATGGCTGAAGCATATGGGACTCTACTCATACGCTCTCTCTCTTCAGGAGTTGTCGGACAATCCTTCTTAGAGAGAGAAATTCCATGGCCTATCGGTAGATAGCCCTTCTTGGAATTTTCCATGCTGAACCTTTTCAGCACAGTGTCTATGTATATGGACTGGGATAACCCAAGCATCCTTTTAGATCTATCCCTATAGATCTTCATCCCTAGGATGTAGGATGCTTCACCCAAGTCCTTCATGGAGAACTGTGATGACAACCAAACTTTTATTCCCTGTAGTGCGGGGATGTCATTCCCAATTAAGAGAATGTCATCCACGTACAAGACAAGGAATACCACAACTAGACCATTTGCCCATTTATAGATGCAAGGATCTTCTCCATTCTTAATGAAGCCATACGTTTTGATCACCTTATCAAAACGCATGTTCCAACTCCGAGAAGCTTGCTTCAATCCATAAATGGATCTCTGAAGCTTGCACACCTTGGACTCATCTGTGGATGTAAACCCCTCAGGTTGTATCATATACACCTCTTCGGTCAGCTCTCCATTCAGAAAAGCTGTCTTTACATCCATCTGCCAGATCTCATAATCTAGATGGGCAGCTATTGCAAGCATTATCCGAATAGATTTGAGCATTGCCACAGGAGAAAATGTCTCGTCATAGTCAATACCATAATGTTGACGATACCCCTTGGCAACCAGACGGGCTTTATAGGTCTCCACCTTTCCGTCTGCGCCCCTCTTCCTTTTGAAGACCCATTTACACCCAATGGGTTTAACCCCTTCAGGTGGGTCAACCAATGTCCATACATCATTGACCTTCATGGACTCTATTTCGGATTTCATGGCTTCAAGCCATTTCTCGGAATCAGGTCTCTGCATAGCATCCATATAGGTGATCGGATCCTCATTATTCTCATCAAGTTCGATGGGATCACCATCCCGGACCAAGAAATCGTAGTATCTGTCCGGCTGACTCGGTACTCTACCGGATCGCCTTAATGGTGCAGGTATATTGGGCTCCAGATCTGATCTAATCATATCAAACTCAGGTTCAGCTATTGGTGTCGGTACTTCTACCTGTTGAACTTCATCAAGTTCAATCTTAGAGGCAACGATTCCTTCACCAAGGAACTCCTTTTCTAAAAAGATTGCCTTAAGGCTGATGAACACCTTTTGTTCATCAGCATGGTAGAAAAAAATATCCTTTTGTCTCTTTGGGGTACCCTATGAATGAGCATTTGTCAGACCTAGGTCCAAGTTTGTCTGTGACTAATTGTTTGATATAGGCCGGGCACCCCCAGACCCTAAGGTGTGAAAGTGCTGGCTTACGTTCCGTCCATATCTCATATGGAGTCTTAATTACAGACTTACTTGGAATCCTATTTAACAGATAACAGGCCGATTCGAGTGCATATCCCCAGAAGGATATCAGCAAGCTAGCAAAAACCCATCATGGATCAGACCATGTCTAACAAAGTCCGATTCCTCCTTTCAAACACACCATTATGCTGTGGTGTTCCTGGAGGAGTCCATTGGGAGAGAATCCCATTCTCTCCTAGATATGTGAGAAATTCACTAGAAAGGTATTCTCCTCCTCGATCAGATCGAAGAGTTTTAATACTTTTCCCAGTTTGTTTTTCTACTTCACTTCGGAATCGTTTGAACATTTCAAATGAATCCGACTTATGTTTCATCAGATAGACATATCCATATCGGGATAGGTCATCTGTGAAAGTTATGAAGTAGAAATATCCACCTCTAGCACTGGTGCTCATGGGTCCGCATACATCAGTATGTACTAGGCCCAAGAGCTCAGTAGCTCTCTCACCTTTTCCAGTAAAAGGTGACCTGGTCATTTTACCAAGAAGACAGGACTCACAGGTTGGAAGTGATTCACAATCACTGACTTCGAGGATTCCCTCTTGAGTCAACCTGTTTATTCTGTTCTTGTTTATATGACCTAGCCTACAGTGCCATAAGTAGATATCTGACACACTATCTAATCTAGGGTGTTTTCCAGTTGAATAGACTCTTATCAGGCTTGATCTTTTTGGTCTGGCTCTGCACTGATGTCCCAGTCTGAACTTGCACCTTCTTCACTTTCTTCTTCTTGTTCTTCTTCCCTTTCTCAAAGGATCGAGAACCAGAAGACGAACCTCCCACTGAGTTCACTGACTCCTTGTAAAGTTGGTGATCCTTCTCAAAGTTCTGAAGCAATCCCAGTTTCCCGTGGTAGTTCTCTTCAGGCTTTGTCATTCTATAATGAGTGAGGAATGGGAGATAAGACTTGGGCAGCGAGTTCAGTATTGCATCTTTCCCAAGCTACTCATGCAAGGAAAAGCCGAGCTTGCTCAATCGTTCCATCAGCTCGATCATGTACAATGCATGATCGGTGACAGAGGCACCATCCCGCATTTTGGCATTGAAGACGGCACAACTAGTCTTGTGCCTCTCGACGTCATCGGATGTGCCAAAGGCATCCTCCAACACTTGAAGCATGTCCTTTGACTGAGCCATCTCGAATCTGCGACTGAACTCATCGCTCATGGCAGCCAGCATGATACAGCGCACCATGGTCCGGTCACTGAGCCACTTCTGGTAAGTGTCTCTGACTATTCCACGTACATTGACAGCTGGCTCCTCAGATGCAAGATCCATTATCACATATAGGATCCGTTCATGCTCCAAGACTATCTTCAACTTTCGGTACCAGCTACCGAAGTTGGGTCCCACCAACTTATCATTGTCCAACAATGATCGGGGCGATAGGGAAGTGGCCATATTTGCACAAAGGAGAACCATAACCTAATTAGTAATTGATTCATTAAACCTAAAGATTTGGACTTTAATCAAAAGGTTTCTCCCACTATTTTATTCGAATTGGTAGCCTCTACCTTCAATTCGAGGAATTACCCTAATTCCTTAGCGGGTACTAGAATCCACTTAGACTGCACACAAGCCCAACTTTGGTTGGCCAACCCATGTACATCTAAGGGTAGGTTCATAACCAATTGTTTCTCTAAACAATTTCTAGTAATTTTAATTTTGCCCCAGAAACCTAATCAGTAGGCTTTGGCCTCCACTGTAAGGATCCAGTTAGGTCCAACCATTAACATGATCATACTTGGTGTATCTAACCAATGAATGATTAAGCCCAACTTTGGTTGGCTCACCTAACCACCATTAGAGAGATACTTCCAAGTCGTCATATGATGAGTGATAATTCCATTAGTCAACAAGCACCGGGCCTTTGGGTCTGCAATGATTATTGAGTTCATGGACTCATTATCAAACACCTTAATGGGAGGCTATGACTCAGTTATCTTCATAACTTTATCATTTTAAGGACCTAATAATTTTAGAGGATTTAAATAATATAGAGGATGAGGTCAGATGAACCAGCTTATCATGATCCTCCCACTGGCTTCACCAAGTCAGCTAAGGGAGACCATTAAAAGGGCTGGTCTAGGAGCACCTAAATTAGTCACACTGATTTACCTAGCTGACATGGGTCAGCTCGAATAGTCAAGTGATTCGATCAAAACATAATTTCACCAAGAGGCCAGGTAAGTTCGATCAGTGGGAGGGTCTGCCAAAGCTTGCCTTAGACACCATCAGAAATGGCCAGGTAAGCGGGCTCCCAATTAAAAACCACCGGTCTGGTTTACCTTAGACACCAACTGGTTTAATTAGTTTCGATTAGATCAACCTAACAGTTTGTGCTAGACCGCTTAGCCAAGAATCAAGTCCATTTGGTTCTCGTTAAAGACATGGACTTGACCAACTACAACTATTGTAATTGATCTAGAGAATCCTTGACCTAATCTAAGACAACAATTGATTAGATTTAGTCAATTCTCTAATTAAGTCCATCTTTAATCTAACCATAGGTCTAACCCAATTAATGGACCTAATTCCCACTGACCCATTAACCCAATGTGTTATGATTTGTGTCTTAGGTTCTTCAATTCACAATCCTAGAACCTAATCAAACAACTTCTTAATTCTTAATTAAGTTTTGGGCTGAGGGTTGGGTTCGACTTTTCAAAAAAATAATTTTCATATTTGTAAAATAATTTTATAATATGATTCTACCAACCATATTGCATGTTTGATTCATAATCAAGATGCAAGTGAAATAAACATGAAACTACTTTAGATCTAATCTAAACAGGTTCATGTAATTGAAACAATTTCAACTTTAAACAATTTCTTTGCACAAAAATTATTAACAAAGAGATTTTATTTCAGATTTAAATATCTTTTAAATCTAATAAATCATAAATTTAATCTAGATCATATCTAATAAATTTATGATTAAAGATAGATCTACACAAACTAGGACAACCTTTGCACTGTAAGGGGTAAACCTTACAGCAGGACAACCTTGCAGTTTGTGATTGATCTAAAATTTTAATTTCAGATTTAATAATTAGATTATAAATTAGATCTAATCTAAAAAATAATCTAAGCATGTATAAATAATCATGTAATAAAGAACCTAGGCTCTGATACCAATTGAAGGGACCAGATCTAGGATTTCAGGGTTAGATCTTGAAACTTTTTCAAGATCATACAGCGGAAGACTAAAATAAATCAAAATTTATTTTCTAAAACTAGAGAATCCCTAGATCTAAGATCTTATTACATAATTATTACATAGAATTAAATCAGAAATTAAAATATATAAATATAGCATGAACAACATGTTGATCATATCAACATATTTTTATACCACATCTAATGTATGTATTAAACAATAGATCAGATCTATTACCTTGCAAGTTAGACGCTCTAACCTCGCTGATCCGGGCTTAAGGATGATGTTGCAAGCCGCACACACGTCCAGCCTCTAGGAGTCGTCCACACGAGCTCACGAATCTCGATCAGAAGTCCTGCTTCAGGAAATCAGCACAGTATGCTAGCACTGCGCTGATCCTTCTTTGATGGTTGATCAGGTGCCTTCTTATTCTTGATTTAGACTCTTCCAAAGATGAAAAGTAGAAGGAGAAGTTTCAGATCTGAGACGCTCTCAGGAAACTCAAGATGGAAGGAGGAAAGATATGAAAATAGAAACCCTAGAAGAAGACCCTCTTCTTCTTCACGTTTTTCTCTCTAGACACCCAAACTTACATCTTTTATATCTCTATGACCCAAAGGTATTTCTCTCTAATTTTTGGATGGAAGAAAGGTCTCTCAAATATCTATCTTCTCCTAAAATTTTACAAAGAAACTCATCTTATATAGAGAGATATGATAGAGTCCTTGTCTAGGTCAAATACCTAGTCAAGGCTTATCCAAACATGGCAAGTTAAGGGACGCCCAACTCTTTAGCTTCTCCTCCATATTTTCGTAAATGGATCACCAGCAAAGGGTTCACAATTTAAACTCTAAAGGCCACGAAAATTCCAAAAAAAATTTGGATAAATTCGGTGCAAAATTGAAAGAGTTTTGGATTTCTAAAACTCTATCTCATAGAATTCAAAATCCAAACTTATTCCTTTTAGATTTGATCCAAACCACCTTCCATGTAAGAAAGAAGAGAAGAGACCTTTTGTGAATGTGAGAGAGATCTGGGAGAGGGCTTTTGTCACACAAAATAAGTGGAGATTGACGTTGAATAAGAGAGAGGGCGTGGAGAAGGCTTATGTGGCGCAAGGTGGAATCCTAGTCCTACTAGGATTCTGTCTCATGACTTGTTTTAATTTGGTTTCCCAAACCAAATCAAATAAAAATTAGATAAATCTAATTAAAATAGGTCTTAACCCAATTAAGAACCTAATTTAATCAGATTAAATTATATTTAAATCTGATTTAATTTTCTAATCAAATTAGAAATTAGATTGACCCAAGTCCTAGTTGAACTAGGACTAGTTTTTCCTTGCACTTGGCTTATCCAATAAACCAATTGAACTTGATCCAATCAAATCCAAACCAAATCTACTTAAATCATATTTAATTAGACTTAATCTCAGCCCATTGCCTTAATCAAATTAAGCCAATTAGCAATCAAATTGCTAATCGATCCTCCTGCAACACTTGCACTGGGTTAAATATCAATCGTATTGATCATCTAACCCTAGAACGATTCTTAATCGTTGATCATCCATCTGATCGGATCATGAACTCTAATGTGTGTGACCTCATAGGTCCGAACCTAAGCCGATTGCATAGGAACAAATTCCTATACCAATCGAAGTGACCATCTAGCAATGGTACCCGTCGACCGGATAGGTCGAATGTGTAGAACAACATCCTTAGAACCCATGTGGATATAGTTTTCATATAATTCATCCCCTTGACCAAAATGATCATAGGACACCCCAGAGTTTAACTATCAACTCTGATCAGGTTGTCCATATTGTATTTCAAAATATCAAATCCAACTGATGGATTACCCTGGCCAAGGTTTTGCTAAATTGAAATACAGCGACTCATTCTTCTCCAACTCTTGGAGTGGTCAATCCCATCTCGATCACACTCTGACTTCGCAAGTACTTGACTGTGCCCAGAAGCCTTCCATCCCTGAATTAGAAATTCAGTTGGTCCAGTACCAAAGCACAGTGAGTTGCTTGCAAGTCACTGAGGCGATCTCAAATCTAAGGGACACTTATACCTATATCCCATCAGAGATATTCTCGACAGCAGAATGCTCTGGAGTTGGTCACGTTCAGTGACGATGTACCCTTACATCTCACCTGTATGCCATACCAGTGTCTCCACACTCTTTGGTTAAGAGGACAACCAACCCATATGGCCTACAGCGACCTATGCTCGATAGAAGCTGTCGTCCTTATTAACAGCCTATCATTTGGTCATGAACAGTTTTAAGGACTAATCGATAAATCCTCTCTTTATCGAATCTAAATAGTCCTAAGGACTTCATCATAACAACGGAGTTCATTAGAAGATGAAAGTTTATGATGAAAATGTCAAATATATTTTATTTATTAACAAATCAATTACAATACTTGGTTGCTCAACCGTCAACAGCTTGACGTTTGGCTTTTTTGGGACACATTTCCCAACAAATTTAGCATGAGGAAAAGTGGGGTGCCCATCTCATGGGAGGAGAGTCCTTCATCTTGTTAATCATCTTTATGGATAGAGTCCCAAGAGGTATGGACTTTGACCAAATAAAAAATATTATCTTATAAGGAATTCAATTGCCTTTGGGCTTGATTATATCAACTCTTTGATATGTCAAATTAAATTCAACCATCTAATCAAATATATCCTTTTGTGTGTGATCCCATAGGTTCTATTCTGTCTGGTAGTAAGAAATATTATGAACTCTATCAACAATATTATTAAAATTTCTTTCAATAGATTGGAATAATTCTAACTCATCCAATGAGAATTGTTAACCATCAAAATAATTCTTATAAGTCTCATAATTTATCAATGACGCCTAGTGATGTTTGTCGTAACATATCAAAATTAATCTTACTCACTATTATGTAGATAAGGTGAGTCGGAATCGTATCCACAAGGATCTTAGGCTGATTATTTCAAAAATACAAATGAAAAGAATAGTGGATTGCAAAAAACTAAGAATGAAACATGAAGATTGCAATAAGAGTATTTTTCATTGATCAAATAAAGAAGCATATAATGAAAAAAAAATAAAAGTTCAATATAAGAATAATGAAACCAAGTTGACTTCTCGCCACACCCGATAGTGGATGTACCTCATTAAATTCTTCATCTTTCTCTGTGCAGATAGCGGCAGGATGGCTGGAAGGCTTGATTTAGGAACTCCAAGAAAAAAAAGTAGATGGAAGAGGATATGAAAATATGAAAAGAATAGTGGCACTAGGATTAGGACCTCTTCTAGATTTCTTGGGATATAGAAAAGAAATCTATAGAATATGGTGATGGGTACATAAGAAGAAGATGGATTGCTTGGGTTAGTACCTCCCCTAGACTTATGGAGAAAAAAAAGAGAGGGAAAAAGAGAGAGAAGCTTGAGGATAACTTAGGTTGGCTTGATTGGAGAAGATGGAGGCCTTGGGGTTCTATTTATTGAGTGGAGAGTGACTGATTTCTCATAAATAAAGGCACAAGAGAATTTAGGGTTTCATAAAGGAAGGTTAGAGTGTGAATAAGGACCCTTAGATCAAGCCTCTTACTTTCCTTCCGTTGATCAATAAGTTGTGTTCCCACTTGATCTTTATTTAGACTGATCTTTTAATTTGAACCCTTGATATTTAAGTTGTATTCACACTTGAATGGGATCTGGTTGTCTGGTTCACTCAAATTTGATCCGATTTAAGTCCAATTTGATTTGTATGAACCCAAACTCCAAATTACCTGTAAAATAGACTAGAGAGCATCAAATTCTTAATAAATAAAGTATAATTAAATAAAATTATGTGCCTTTAGTGACTTAATTTAAGTATTCATCATACTGTCTAACTTGAACTTTACTCATCCTCGAGTAAAATAGATACATTAGCATTGTGTACCGACTTATCTTTGAATTGAAAGTTATCTTAAGTACTCCTAAAAGTAGCGATATCCTGTTAGATCATTAAAGAGGTACTTCATTGGATTATTAATTCAATCCAATTAGTGATTGAGTGAAGCCCGCAAAAATTTTAAAATTTTTCTTCTTTCACCAACTTTCCACTCTATTCTTTAATCCTCTAACTTAATGTGGATTTGGTATAATATCTTTTTTGCAGTTTATTCCCCATATTCTCTCTCTTCTTCTCTTTTTTTTATAATAAAAATATTTACATGTATAGTCGGTGCAATGTCCTAACCTTTTAAGTTTTCTAATTGACTCTTGTAGTGAGTTTTAGGCCAATGACTCCCAAACTAGTTGCTTTTAGGACATTAGATGTAAAACAACCCCTAGGCTTACTAACTCGAGTCAAAAAGGCTACGAGTTAAAACTAACTATACAAGAGATTTCTTCACATTTTCACCTTTTGATATGAACAACAATACTTACTTAGGTGAAGGGATCCAATTACTTAGTAAGAAATGCTAAAATTTTTTTTTTCATCAATGATTAAAGTAGACTTTTTGCATACTTTGACATTTTTATCCATACCCACATGAAGCAGATTCTTCATTGAGATAGGTGGGAAGAAGGTTCTAAAATCACTTCTAAATTTAGTCTGATCTAAATTCTACCATTAATTAGGTATTCTTAATAATTTCTTCCTCGATATCTCTAAAATTATCTAAACCATAATCACTGATTGATTAGAATGTGTAGTTAACTTCAAATTGAGACAAAGTTCAGATACACAAAACTAATTATTTTTTATCATACTTAAGGACTTAATTAAATTTATTATTCTCCCTCCCCCAACTTAATTTCTATTGTCTCCAATGGAAGAAAAAAATCATAACAAAACTAAAATAGAATGTAACAAGGAAGGACACCACTTGAGTTCTGTTAGAAAACCACTACGGATTCGTACATGAAGTTTAAAAATTTTCCTAAACATCTATGCAGTGAAAATAAATAAATTAAGATAATTTTTAATTTATTCATATATCAGATCTGATCTAAAAATTATAGCATGAATCTTGATACGAACATGTAACCACGATCTGAAATCTGCAAAAGAAAAATAAACAGTTAGAAAAATAAATGGGAGATAAGGTGGGGTGCCAATAATTGGCGCCCCTCCCCTTTCATGCGTGCAAGAAGAGAGTAGCAAGAAAACCATCGCTCTACCTCCCATCTTGGCATGATATCTAGAGAGAGAGTCCTAAAGGACCTAGACTCTTCAAGTCATAATTCATCTGGTTTAAGTTGGGTCTTAATCAGGTTCAAATCGAGTCCAAAACGAGTCGAATTCGAAAAGGCCGTCAAGCCTGATCCAATCAAGCTTGAAATCTAAATATGATTTGGATAATTAAACTCAATTAATATTAAATTAAATTAAATTTTATTAAATTTAATTTAATTTAAATTAATTAAAACTTAATTTATAATTTAATCTATTTTAAAAAATTATAATATTTATAATTAAGTCTCTGTGCTAACAATTAGTAGCTGCCAAAACTGTAACGCTTACAATTTAGCAGTTTCTAAAATTCAAACTATCAATCTGATTGATAATTTAAATATGATCCAAGCCATTGATCAAGTCATGCTTTTTTTTTGTGTGACCCCTCAGGTTTTATTTGGTCTGGTAGTGAGATATACCGTAATCTCCATCACAATATCATCGAAACTCTTTTCGATAGGCTGAAACAATTCCAACTCACCTCAACAAAGTCATTGATCTGAAAATAATCTTAGTGAGTTCTCATGATCCACCAGTGATATCTAGCAATATATAGTGAGAATCTAGTAGAATAAAAAAATGAACCCCTAGAGACAGTTATCGTGTGATACAATCTCTCTATCGTGAGTCCCGACTTGATAGAGGTCATCGAGAACTCATCAAATTCCATTGTCAATCATATGCTAGATTGGCTCGACTCGAGTTCATCTGTGAATTCTTTAAAAACTCTTTTTTAATATTCACACTTACTCTGGCCAGAGATTTTCTGAACTTAGTCTTATGAATCATATAGGACTTCTCCTTTTCTACCAAGGATGATAGATTTTATCTAGATGCATCTTACTCCAAATAGTGAACCTGAACCTATAATAGCCAACATACACAATAAGGATTCGAATAGCTAGGGACCATGGGAACATGCAGTCAAACTAAGTAGTCTCACTATGAATAGCCAACACACTGAGGTCAAAAGACCAGTCACATCACTGTAGCATCGAAAAAACTACTGACGAGTGAGTAGACATCCAAGTGATTTCTCATGTTGGTCATGCTCAGTACAAGTTGTTCTCTAACAACCACCTCCATTCTCATCCTAGTGTCTCTACACCACAGACTTGAGACTCATCTATCCTAAAGGGAGGTGATTCATGCACCAATCTTGAATGGATTGATCACTATCCTCTGTGACAATCCTTTGATTGGGAGCATTTAGAAATTAACCACTAATGATGTATGTCTCAAATTCTCAATATCTTGAGAATATACAAAATCATCTTTGTAATTTTTAGGATAAATCATGGACACAAAAGACATGATTGGTTATAAAGACTGCCCATCAAGTGCAAAACATGCCCTAAAGAAAGATATGTGTTAGCCAAGATTAGCTTCTAGGGCACACATCTAACAAACTCCCATTTGAACTAAAGCCAATCTCCCATATACATGAGCCCCATCTTCTGAAGACAGGCTTCGGTGTTTAGCTGGCTAAGTGACTCGAGCCTATCACATTTTATGTGGAGTCTACTTTCTATATCTCGATATATTTCTACTTGAGTTAATCGCATATATCCTTGTTCTATGTGCATAGACTTCTGATGAGATCTTGACTCCTTAACAAGGACTATGGACTATTATCTTTACAGTACAATGTCACAACATCCAATGGTATGATATTTAGTTTCGCAAGTATCACAAGAATCAAAATGCATCTTGCACATCTATAACATATTCAGCATCCATGGGTCGATTGCTTAGAATCCTTCCAACAAATCAAATCAATATAACTCAAGAATACATGCTGATGTAGATATTCTTCTATCAGTATCAATGTATTCTCCTACTCTTAGCTCTAACCCTTTTTTAAAGATGAAAAATAATCTCTTAGTACCTCTCAAGCACTCAAGATTATTTTTCACAGCAATCCAATGCTCCTAGCCTGGATTCGACTAATATCTGCTCATGACTTTCACAGCCAGATATATTAAGTCAAGTACATAGCTTGGCATACACCTATGCCTAAGAGGATAATGGATCCCTCTTGAAGGTTTCAATACTGAATTCTTTCAGCACCTCTTTTATGTACTTGTCTATTAAAACTGAACATCCTTTTAGGATCTATCTCTATAGACCTTTATTTTCAGAATGTTTGACCTAGGTTTTTGATAAAAAAATTCTATATGTAACTACATCATAATCGATGTCAGCATGGGACCCTCCCGCTGACCTTCATGTAACTACATGATTCCTCATATCACGTCGTTGTAGGTTTTGGGATCATTCCTATGTTCCTAATCTCCTTCGAGAAATACTTTCTCTAATTTTTTTGTAAGAATACCAAGTATCTTTCTAAAGGATGGGAGATCCTACTAGATCTATGAGGTGAAGGAGTTATTACATATACTGGCTCATCTTAAATAGGTTGTACAGGTTTGGTGACTTGTTGTTCTTTAAAGATTTTCTCTTTGAGTTCATCCTCTCACTATTTTTAAGAAAACAGTATGATTGCTCACAATCACATTGTGAACCACTAGGAAGAGAAAATGATATCTTAAAACCCTTTTGGAATACCCCATAAATGAGTTCTCAAAGACCTATTCTCTAACTTGTCCATCATTTCATATCTCATATGGTGTGGTGAAACCAACTTTAGAGAAAATCTAATCTAGATTTTAAAAATTAAATCTTGTTCCTAAAGAAATAATAATTAAATTAGTAACATTCATGATGGATTGAATCATATCTCATACAGTGCCATCACTCCTCACAGATATCCTGTTGAGCTGAGGTGTATAAGAAGAATTTTATTATGAAACTATGCCATTCTCTTTAAATAATCGATAAATTTTGTATTCGATATTGCATCCTCGATCTGATCGAAAAACCTTTAGAAATTTTTTGATTTATCCTTTTTACTTCACATTTGAATTTTTTGAATCTTTCAAAATCTTTTAGATTTTTATCTCACATACATACCGATATCATAACTGCTCATCAAAAATGGTGATGAAGTAGTGATAACCTCCTAGTTTGGCTCATCAAATAAATCATGCACATCATATGTGTACTAGGGTAAGTATCTCAGTGGTCTTTATCCTTTTGATCCACAAAGGACAGTTTGGTTATTAATCTTCAAAGAGATGATTCACAGACTTGATATAATTAAACAGTCAATGAGACCAAAAGCCCATTTTCTTTAGTCGGCAAATTATTTTTTCCCATACATGATCTAGCCAAAAGAACCATCTATATACTTCAGATTATTTGGTTCTAGATCTCTCAGACCTAATGGCATTTACTATTTACTCAAATAAGTTCACAAATGCATCACCATACAAATGATCAAGAACTAAATCCAAACGATAATCACCGAAGTTAGGTGCCCACGGCCTTAGTGCAACTTTTGCACCATTGCCTACTTAAAAGAGTCAGTTCACCTTCCTTCAATCCTTTTTCTCCTTAGATCTTATATTAAAGTGCGTAATATGCACTAGAGTCTAATGAAAAAGAGAAAATCATAAGATCAAATTTGAGTAATTCGACATACCTACCAAAGGCATGTCAATATTTCTTTAAGTTCTCTAGGTATGTACCTCTGAACTTTTCAAGGTTCCTTAGTTACCAGCATATTGACCAATTTAGTTAAAGTGCTATAATATTTATTCATATAATAGTTTCACAAACTATTCATATAAATAAAAAATTATAGGATCAAATCTATTAGCAATTTCTTACACATGGTCATATCGAGCCTTTCAAGCTCTTCAATATCCTTGATCATCGATCATGGACAAACTGTCCATCATGCATCTTATGTACTGTGTAACTCTGATCATCTCACAACTATTGCAGATGAATCAACATATCATTGACAGCCTATATGTCCATATGCATACATTAGATTTCATCAACTATGAAGTCTAATTTATAGCACCTAACCTAATTGTCAATGTCCAACCATTTGTCAAGTATAGCTCGTTAACTATGGATGGGATAAGCTGATGATATTGGGTTAACCTGTTCAAGATCATGGCTTAATTTTTAAAAGCTAAAATTATTTTTTAAATTTTTTGAGCCAGGATATGCAATTGATTTTGGTTAAGTGGTTGATATCTAGGATTCAAGCTAGAGGGTTGGAAGCTGAAGAATTGATTATAGAGAGTAAAGATTTAATTAGATAATTATACTTGTAATAGTTTGTTCTAGGAACTTTAAAAATAAACAAATGGCTCTCATTAATTTTTTGAATCTCTCACACTCTTCGGATGGAGAAACAAAAATCCTAACATGATAAGTGTTTCTAGTGGGTGCTGCGGTCCCATTGATGTATGGTACTTCACCTAACAGTTATTGGTAACA
Organism: Elaeis guineensis; assembly: GCF_000442705.2. NCBI lineage: Eukaryota > Viridiplantae > Streptophyta > Magnoliopsida > Arecales > Arecaceae > Elaeis > Elaeis guineensis. Next base: position 50,168,183 of record NC_025993.2, read on the forward strand.
TGTATACTAATGTGTGGATAACTCTTTGTTCAGATGCTTCTCCAAGCATATTATAGCGACTTGATCTCTAAGTCCTGTGGCCTCACCTAATAGTTATTGACATATTTCTTAGTTAAGTCCAACCCACCATTCACCAGTAAGTGCAAAGCCGTCATTGGGTCCCTCACCTAACAGTTATTAGGTCCAACCCCATCTTTACCCCAGGGCATCTAATACCAATAGAGTGGTTGTGCCTTCTCGATGCAACTGAACTACTGTAATCAGTCGAGAATGATCAACGTCGGAAAAGGCATCCGCATCTCTACAACAGTGAAAAACAAGTAGACTTAATATTTAGTGAGAAGATTTGGGTTCAGATCTCTTCTAATTATCACATACATCTGAAGTAATGACTAATTTGGTTTGAGTCAGCGCATTTTATGTCTGATCAATCTAGTCAGTATGAGTGAACTCGAATCAACAAGTAATCTAATACAAAACATAATCTCCTACAATGGCCAGGTAAGTTAAGATGAGTGGGAGTCCCCCCATTGCTTTTTTTAGACAACAACAAGTTGGCCAGGTTAGACAACGGAACTAGTTAAATAACCACCATCTAATACTTGCCTTAGACACCAAATTGATTGATTAGAATTAATTACATTAACCTATAGACCTGATCTCGAACCGTTAAGCCAAATTCGATCTTGACTTAATCAATTCACATCAAATGTGAATCAATTTGACCAACTACAACTAAATTAAATTTTGAGCCCCTTTGACCTAATCCCAACCAACTCTTGATTAGGTTTAATCAACTACTCAAAATCAAAAAAAAAAAAAATTCTAACCTGATCTAATCAATGATCCTAGTTATAGTTTAATCTCTAAACCTAATTTGTTCAACCCATACCCGAAGCTCATATTTTATGCATTGAAATTTAGATCTTAAATTCATAATTTTAGATCATATAATTTCTAATCTTAATTCTCAATTGAGTACATTATGTCATAGATTTAAATTTAAATCTAGAAATAATTTCTAATCTAAATAATTTATATTGTATCTCATACAATGTCACTGTTTGCAAAATCAAGTTGACTTCGTCTTGGTACACGAATCGACTTGTCACAGTGAGTCGGCACACACTGAGATAAATAAAAATCTATAGATCTAACCTGCATAATTGAGTCAGCTCATCAGTAAATGAGCTGACCTATCAGGATCTCGAGTCGACTCCAATAAAAATGAGTCAACTCACCTCAACAACTCGAGTCGATCCAATTGAGAATCGAGTCGACTCCATAGGCATAGTCATAGTTTCATGTTTTCATGCAAATAGAGCTTAAAATTTTGGATCTAAAATTTTGTAGAAATTAAGTTTTAGATCATGTGTCAAATAATATATCAAATATAATATTTTAGTGATCTAAAATATATAAAAATATATACATAATTTGATTTAAATCTAAAATATGTATCATATATAAATTTTTTATTCACTGTTCATCTTCATAGAAAATATCATAATCGGCACCCCTACACGTCATAAGAGAGAACCCATAGAATGGGCAAGAGAGGAACTTTAATCCCTTCATCATCTTATGATCAGACAGCCACGGTGATTATTTCAATTCGATTACTAAGCTATTAAGAATTTAATCTAACATATCACATATGTAATCAATTAAAAATCAGATCTAATTATCTTTCATATGTCAAACATATGAACAATAACATTGAATCTATGCATGTAAGAAAAATTTTAGCAATCATATTAGATTCAAATTAAATCTTAATTAATATTTTTAGATCTAAAACTAATTTTAGATCTAAATAATTCATGATTTATTTCAGATTTGAAATAATTTTAGATTAAAAATAATCCCATAATCATATTACAGCAAGTAAAAAATTCAGATCTAACCTTAATCGATATTTTACATCGTTCTAGGATAACCATTCAGTATAACAGAATTATACCAAGATAACCTTATTTTAGACTGAGTAGATCATCAAACTAACCTTCAGATCTAATTTTTATAAATCAAATTTTAGATCTAAGAGAGTTTTCATGTTCGTATCAGAACTTATACTCTGATACCACTATTAGAAAACTGCTATGGATTCGTACATGAAGTTTAAATTTTTTTCTAAATATTTATGCAGCAAAAATAAATAAATTAAAATAATTTTTAATTTATTGATGTACCAAATTTGATCTGAAAATCATAGCATGGATCTTGATACGATCATGCAACCATGATTTGAAATATGAAAAAAAAAAATAAACCATTAGAAAAATAAATAGAGATTAGATCTCCATACCTCGGATCATGTGGATATCCCAGGTTCTGATCGTAGCCGCACACACGCTCGACCTCTACTGGTATCCACACAGAGATGTTTGATCGAAGCACCAAGATCACTGATGTACTAGCACCTTGCAGATCTCACTCCTCATCCTTGGATCTAGATCTCTTCTTTCAGATCTTGAAGAAGAAGATCACTGTGCGAACTCTTTCGCACTGATCCATCAAAATTTGAACTAGATCACCATGAAGAGAAGAACACTTTTTCTTCTCTTCTTCTCTCTCTTTTCTCTTCTTAGATCTGATCACCATTAGATCTAGGCATTGGATGAAGGGGAGAAGGGAGGAGGAGGCACTGGGAGAGGAAGTTGTGATGTGAGGAAGAAGACTCTATGCCATCTCACGCATGCCACTTCCCTCCTCTTACTTTTTGTCACACCAACCACAAATATCTCATGCCCAAACCTTTCTTAATGCCTTAATAGATCAAATCCTATTTGATCTTGGGTGTTCAAATCAAATCAAAGGGTAGAAAGGGCTTTGAAATAAAGTTTATACGGCAAGAAAGAAATCTCCAATCCCTTTTAGCGCACATCGAAACTTTCTCCAATTTTTTATCACAAAAAAATTTCTTACATGCCTAATATGAGATGATTTGATTGTATTTTAAATCATATTCAAATAGAAAAAAATTTGGATGAGAAAGAATACCAGATAAGGTGGGGTGCCAATAGTTGGCACCCCCTCCCCTTTCACGCACGCAAGAAGAGAGTAGCAAGAAAACCATCGCTCCACCTCCCATATTGGCATGATATCTAGAGGGAGAGTCTTAGAGGACCTGGACTCTCCAAGTCGTGGTTCATCTGGTTCATGTTGGGTCTTAATCAGAATCAAATCGAGTCCAAAACAAATTAAATTGAAAAAAACTGTCAAGCCTAATCCAATCAAGCTTGAAATCTAAATCTGATTTGGATAATTGAATCTAATTAATATTAAATTAAATTAGATCTCATTAAATTAAATCTAATTTAAATTAAATAAAATTTAATCTATAATTTAATTAATCTCAAAAAAATTATAATATTTATAATTAAGTCCCTGCGTTAACAATTAGCAGCTGTCAAAATTGTAACGTTTACAATTTAGCAGTTTCTAAAATTTAAACTATCAATCTGATTGATAATTCGAATATGATCCAAACTATTGATCAGATCATGCTCTTTTTGTATATGACCCCTCAGGTTCTATTCTGTCTGGTAGTGAGACATACCGTGATCTCCATTACAATATCATCGAAACTCTTTTCGATGGGCTGAAATGATTCTAACTCATCTCAACAAAGATTGTTGATCCAAAAATGATCTTAATAAGTTCTCATGATCCACCAGTGATGCTAGCAATATGTAGTGATAACTCAATAAATAAAAAAGTGAATCTCTAGGTGCAGTTATCGTATGATACAATCCATCTATCTTGAGTCTCGACTTGACGGAGGTCATGTAGAACTTGTCAAACCCCATCATCAGTCATATGCTAGATTGGCTCGACTCAAGTTTATCTGTAAATTCTGTGGAAACTCTTTTCTAGTATTCACACTTATTCTGGTTAGAGATTTTCTGAACTCAGTCTTACAAATCACGTAGAACTCTCCTTTTCTACCAAGGATGATAGATTCCATCTAGGTGCATCTTACTCCAAACAGTGAGTCAAACTAAGTAGCCTCGCTGCGAATAGTCAACACACCGTAGGTCAAAAGATCAGTCATACTACTGTAGCATCAAAAAAATTACTGACAAGAGAGTAGACATCCAAGTAGTTTTTTGTCTTGGTCATGCTTAGTGTATGTTGTTCTCTAACAACTACCTACACTCTCACCCCAGTATCTCTACACCACAGACTCAAGACTCATCTGTCCTAAAGAGAGGTGATCCATACACTGATCTTGAATGGATTGATCACTGTCCTCCTTGATGATCCTTCAATCGAGAGTATTTAGAAATTAACCACTAATGATGTATGTCTCAAATTTTCAATACCTTGAGAATATATAAAATCATCTTTATTAATTTTTAGAACAAATCATGGACATATAAGACATGATTGGTTATAAAGATTGTCCATCAAGTACAAAACATGCCCTAGAGAAAGGTATGTGTCAGCTAAAATTGACTTCTAGAGCACATATCTAACAAGTTCGATGTGTGGAATATTGATTGAGAGGTCCTTCATTGCTGGGTGTAGTATGTTCTTGACTCCATTGATCGTGATGCTGCCTCCAACTTGGCTAATTGTCTCATTTTTCTACTCTATTATAAAGATCCAACTTGGCTAATTATCTTTCTCAGAGATTCTTACAAAATAAAAAGAAATTAAGAAAAAATTACATTAGTTGGGTTGCCCCCTGACAAGCGCTAAGTTTAATGTCTTCAGCTAGACTATATTCAGTTGTAGACTGGATCCTGTAATTCAATTAAGTCAACTTGCTCATCATCTCTGATTTTATCCACATAATGTTTCAATTGTTGGCCATTCACTTTGAAGGTATTTCCCTATTTAGAGCCTTTGATTTCAATTGCTCCATGAGGGAACACCTGAGTTATGACATATGGTCCATCTCAATGTAAATGGAGTTTTTTAGGGAATAGTCGCAATCTCGAATTATAAAGCCACACTTTTTGATTAGGTTCGAACATTTTTTATGAAATATGTTTATCATGATAAGCCTTAGTTAGAGCCTTATAAATTAGTGAACTCTTGTATGCTTCATTGCGTAGTTTTTTTAATTCATTCAATTATAGTCTCCTATTACTACTTGTATTTTTCATGTCAAAATTGAATTGCTTTATGGCTCAAAATGCGTGGTGTTCTAGTTCTATCGGTAGATGATAGGCTTTTTCAAAAATGAGTTGGTAAAGAGATATTCCTATCGAGGTCCTATATGCAGTGTGGTAGGTCCATAATGCATCATCTAATCATCCAGACTAATCTTTTCGATCAGGCCTAACCATCTTCTCGAGAATTTGTTTGATCTCCCTATTGAAGACTTTCACTTGGCCACTAGTTTGGGGGTGGTATGGTGCAGTAATTTTATGAGTGATCCCATATTTCTTCATCAAACTTTCAAAGTGTCTATTTGTGAAGTGTGTACCTCTGTCACTAATAATGACTCTTGGGCAACAAAATTGACTTAAGATATTCTGTTGGATGAATTTGATTACCATCTTGTGATCATTCATTCTAGTTGCCATAGTCTCAACCCATTTAGATATGTAATCTACCGCAATCAAAATATATTCGTATCCATAAAATGGATGAAAGGGGCCCATAAAATCGATTCTCCAGATATCAACAACTTCTATGACTAAGATGGGGGATAGAGGCATCATATTTTTTTAGAAATATTCTCCATCTGCTGACAGTGCAAGCACTCAAGATAAAATTTATGTGCATCCTTAAACAATGTCAGCCAGTAAAATCTACTTTATAACACTTTTGTGGCTATTCTCTTCTCACTGAAATGTCTCCTGCATGCATGAGAGTGGCAAAAGGTAAGTATACTTTGATATTCACTCTTAGGGACACCGCATCAAATCACTTGGTCAGGACAATGCTTGAACAATTTGGGTTCCTCTCAATAATAATGTTTGACCTGTGAGAAGAATCAATCCTTCTCCTATTTTGTCCAATGGAGAGGAAATTGCCCTATTGCCAAATAGTGAATGATGTGGGCAAACCATGAGATTTGGTCAGAGGAGATTGCAAAAAGTTATTCGTCAGAGAATTTCTTCTTGACCTCATCTGTACCCATCGTATGATCAACTAAGATTCTAGAAATATGATCAGCAACCATATTTTTGAAACCCATATTATCTTATATTTTTAGATCAAATTCTTGAAGCAGAAGGATCCATCTAATCAATCATGATTTAGTATCTTTTTTTTAGAGCAGATATTTTAGAGCCGCATGATCAGAATACACTAGAACCTTAGATCCTAATAGATATGAATGAAATTTTTCAAGGGTAAATACTATAGCTAGTAGCTCTTTTTTCATTGTGGTGTAGTTCAATTGGGCATCAGATAGAGTCTTGCTAGCACAATAGATCACATGTGGCTTTTTGTTGATTCTTTGACCTAAGATGGCCCCTATTGCGAAATCGAAAGCATCACACATGATTTCAAATGGGAAGGACTAATCAGGAGGTTTTATTATGGATGCTATTGTTAGGGTTGTTCGTAACATATGGAAGACTTGTAGATATTCTTCATTAAAGACAAATGGCATGTCCTTAGCTAGCAGATTGCATAAGGATCTTGATATTTTGCTAAAATCTTTAATGAAGTATTTGTAAAATCCAGCGTGATCTAGAAAGGATCGTATTTGTTGAACTGAAGTGGGGGGTGGTAGTTTTGAGATGACCTAAATTTTGATTTTGTCTACCTCAATCCCTTTTTCGGAAACAATATATCCTGATACAATTTTTTTCTGAACCATGAAATGGCTCTTTTTTCAACTTAAAATCAGATTTATTTTCGTGCAACACTTAAGGACTTTGGAGAGGTTATAGAGATAATCTTCAAAAATAGTTCCAAACATGAAGAAATTATCTATGAAAATTTTAAGATATTTGTCCACCATATTCGAGAAAATGGTCAAGATGCACCGTTGAAATGTAGCGGGTGTATTGCAGAGCCCAAATGGTATATGTCGAAAAGTAAAAGTACCATAGGGGCACGTGAAGGTGGTCTTCTCTTGGTCATCTGAGAATATAGATATCTGATTGTACCCTGAATAACCATCTAAAAAATAAAAAAAATGTTGACCCGCTAGCCGTTCTAGGATTTGGTCGACGAAGGATAATAGAAAATGATCCTTCCTAGTAACAATATTTAGATTCCTATAGTCAATGCATACTCGCCAACTAGATGGTGTGCGAGTGGAAAACAATTCACCTTCTTCATTTTCCACTATAGTAATATCTGATTTCTTAGGTACTACTTGAGTGGGGCTGACCCATTTACTATCGATATGAGATAGATGATTCTAGCATCTAACCACTTTACGATCTCTTTCTTTACTACTTTTCACATGTTTGGGTTCAGTCTCCTCTGCATGTCTCGATGGGATTTGGCATCTACCTCATAATGAATGTTGTGCATACAGATGGAGGGGTCAATTCTTTTTAGATCGGCAATGAACCAACTGATAGCCTCTTTGTTTTCCTTCAGAACACCAACCAATTGTACTTCTTGATCCGGGGTCAAGTCTAATGCAATAATCATCAGGAGGGTGTCATTAGGTCTGAGGAATGCATACTTGAGTGTGGCCAAAAGTGGCTTTAATTCTAGTGCAGGTGGTGATTCTAATGACGGAGCTATGGGTGTATTGGTTAATACGGGCAATGGCTCGTACTTGATTGTCCAAGGGGGAGTAGTTTCAACATTTGATGTATCAATTAGAGTGTTTACTTCTTCACTACCTCCCTTCATATCACAGTCATCCACTCCAAAGTGTGTCAAGTGGGTGTCTCAAAAATCATGTGCAAAAATCATTGATGTTGCTTCCTCTATGATGTCGTCGAATGCATCTATCTCCAAGCAAATATCTGTTGATGGTCCCTGGGATGCACTAAACATATTTAGTCTTAGTTTTTTATTCCCAAATGATACGTTCATGACTCTTGTCCTAAAATTAATGCACACATTTACCATAGCTAGGAAGGGTCTGCCTAAGATAATGAGAATTTACCTTGGATTGCCACTCAGTTCTATGTCAAGGACTAAAAAATCAACTAAAAAATAGAACTCATCTACCTTGACCAAAACATCCTCGATCATCCCACGTGGTATCTTAATTGATCTATCAGCTAACTGCAAAGCAATCGATGTGGGTTTCAGTTCTCCAAACCCATAAAGTTCATATACCGAGCTAGGTAAAAGGTTCACACTGGCCCCTAGGTCTCGGAGAGCTTGTTCGATGTGAAAGTCTCCTATAATGCAAGAAATGGTAGGGACACCTGGATCTTTAAGCTTTGGAGGGGTAGCATGCTTGAAGATAGAGCTAGCTTGTTCCGTGAGGCATACTTTCTTCGAAAGTTGTGATCAGGATTTATATTTTTAGGTGTACAATTCTTTCAAAAATTTTGCATAAATTGGGACCTGTTTGATTGCATCTAGAAGGGGGAGATTAATTTGGACTTGCTTAAATAGTTTCAACATCTCATCGAGTCTTCCTCCCTTCTTATCCACAAGAGTAGGGGCTTTTAGGCAAGTAAGGTGATTCCGGTGTAGTTGGTTCCTTCTCTACTTTTGGGTCCTCCTTATTCTTGAGTGATTCGAGTTTGGTCAGAGGTCTAGGGTTGGTCTCATTGGTTTTACTCATATGTTTAATGATCTTCCTACTTTTGAAAGTTATAATTGATTTGGTATGTTCAGAAAAGGTTTCTGGAGCATTGGAACTCTCAACCATGAATTGCCCTCTTTGGTTGCTTTCAGGTTGGCTAGGTAATGTTTCTCCTTTTCTCCTACTGAATGTGGTTGCTAGTTGATCTATTTAGATCTCTAGCTTAGCAATAGATTGCATGTGAGAGTTAAGGGTTTGGGTATTGACTTCTAATCATTTTAGCACTTTCAGAACCTTCTCCTCAAAAGTTGAGCTATGATCAGTGGTAGACGGTTGAGGAGCATTTTGGAACTAATGGTATGGTCCATGCCTATATGTTGGATCCTGATAGTTGGGTCTAGGTACAGCAGGGCCAACAACTAGCTATGGTCTTCAAAAAATATTTAGGTGGTTTCTCCAGCTAGAGTTATAAGTATTTGAATATGGATCATTTCCTACTCTACGAGCTTGTTGGGTTTGAGTTTGTTGGACTTGCTCATGCACAAACTCAGAAAATTGAGGTACGGTTGGGCATTCACTAATAAAATGGGTTGGGCTTGCACACAATGCACAAACATCTTGGACTGGGTTAGGTGAAATCGGAGAGTATCCAGTATTCAAAAGATGTTCTAATTTTTGGGATAACTTATCTACCTTACTATGGATATCCATAACATTTTCAATCTGATAGATTCCACCTCATTTTTGTTGAGACATGGATTGTTCTCTTGAGGTGGTGACATGTGATGCAAGAAGTTCTCACTAAGTATTTCAAAGAGCTGCCAAGCCTCATCCTCACTCTTTAGCATGAATGTCCCACCATACGATGCATCAATCATTTATCGATATTTCTCTGATAGACCATCGTAGAAACACTGAACAAGTTGCCATTTGGGGATAACATGGTAGGGGCATTTACGAATGAGGTCCCTTAACCTTTTTCATGTCTCATGAAAAAGTTCACCATCCAATTAGAAAAAACTAGTGATAGTTTTTCTAATTTAATTTATTTTTTTAATTGAAAAGTATTTCTTAAGGAACTCTCTCTGAAAATGGTTCCAAGTTGAAATGGTTATGGAATCTAGAGAGTTTAACCAATGCTTGGCTTTATCCTTAAATGAAAAAGGGAACAGTTTCAACCTAAGGGCATCATCGAAGAAGTTTTAGATTTTTACCGTGGAGCATATCTCAAGAAATTTGTCCAAGTATTTATACGGATCCTCATTCAATAGTCCATAGAATGATGGCAGCATTTGAATAATGCTGGACTTGATTTCGTATTGTGCCACCTCCATAAGAGAAGGCTGGATACATGGCGAGTAGGTGCAAGAAGAGGGAGTAAAATACTCCCTCAATTATCATGATGGGTCAGTCTTTTATTTTGGATCCATGGTTTTAATTCAATTTTTTCAAATCATTCTTTCTAGCTCTAGGTCTAGTGGGTGTAAATCAGGTTGTAATGATCGGTGTCTTAGCATGCACCCAAAAGATCTCACCAAGTTTTAATTTCAGCAAGTTTTTTTTTTGAAAAAGAAGAGGAGAAAATGAGGAGGGAGAGAGAAAAGAGTTCTAAAAGAGAGAATCTAAGGAGTTCTAAGGCTAAGAAGAGAGAGAAGAATTAATTAGGTTTGATATTTTTAGTTAACAATCAAGTGGTTCGATCAATCCTGACTTGGGGTTACCCTAGATCTAGACAGCTCCTAACTGCCAAGATCAGCTTAAAGCACTCCAAGTAGTAGATGTAGGAACCAGATCTAGGGTTTCAGGGTTAGATCTTGAAAAAGAGGGTTAGATCTTGAAACTTTTTCAAGATCATACAGCGGAAGACTAAAATAAATCAAAATTTATTTTCTAAGATCAAAAAATCCCTAGATCTAAGATCCTATTACATGATTATTATATGGCATTAAATCAGAAATTAAAATATATATAAATATAGTATGAACTACATGTTGATCATATCAACATGTTTCTATACTAGCTACATCTAATGTATGTATTAAATAATAGATCAGATCTATTACCTTGCAAGTTAGATGCTCTAACCTCGCTGATCTGGGCTTAAGGATGATGTTGCAAGCCGCACACGTGTCCGGCCTCTAGGAGTCATCCACACGAGCCCACGAATCTCGATCAGAAGTCCTGCTTCAGGAAATCAGCACAGTATGCTAGTACTACGCTGATCCTTCTTTGATGGTTGATCAGGTGCCTCCTTCTTCTTGATTTGGACTTTTCCAAAGATGGAAAGTAGAAGGAGGAGTTTCAGATCTGAGACGCTCTTAGGAAACTCAAGATGGAAGGAGGAAAGATATGAAAATAAAAACCCTAGAAGAAGACCCTCTTCTTCTTCACGTTTTTCTCTCTAAATGCCCAAACTTGCATCTTTTATATCTCCATGACCCAAAGGTATTTCTCTCTAATTTTTGGATGACAGAAAGGTCTCTCGAAAAGCTATCTCCTATTAAAATTTCACAAAGAAACTCATCTTATATAGAGAGATATGGTAGAGTCCTTGTCTAGGTCAAACACCTAGTCAAGGCTTATCCAAACATGGCAAGTAAAGGGACGCCCAACTCTTGAGCACCTCCTTCATATTTTCGTGGATGGATCAAAAGAAAAGGGTGCACAATGTAAACCCTAAAAGCCACGAAAATTCCAAAACAAATTTGGATAAATTCGGTGCAAAATTGAAAGAGTTTTGGATTTCTAAAACTCTATCTCATAGAATTCAAAATCCAAACTTATTCCTTTTAGATTTGATCCAAACCACCTTCCATGTAAGAAAGAAGAGAAGAGACCTTTTGTGAATGTGAGAGAGATTTGGGAGAGGGCTTTTGTCGCACAAAATAAGTGGAGATTGGCGTTGAATAAGAGAGAGGGCGTGGAGAAGGCTTATGTGGCGTAAGGTGGAATCCTAGTCCTACTAGGATTCTGTCTCATAACTTGTTTTAATTTGGTTTCCCAAACCAAATCAAATCAAAATTAGATCAACCCAATTAAAATAGGTCTTAATCTAATTAAGAACCTAATTTAATCAGATTAAATTAGATTTAAATCTGATTTAATTTTTTAATCAAATTAGAAATTAGATTGACCCAAGTCCTAGTTGAACTAGGACTAGTCTTTCCTTGCACTTGGCTTATCCAATAAACCAATTGGACTTGATCCAATCAAGCCCAAACCAAATCTAATTAAATCATATTTAATTAGACTTAATCTCAGCCCATTGGCTTAATCAAATTAAGCCAATTAGCAATCAAATTGCTAATCGATCCTCCTGCAACACTTGCACTGGGTTAAATGTCAATCGTATTGATTATTTAACCCTATAATGATTCTTAATCGTTGATCAACCATCCGATCGGATCATGAACTCTAATGTGTGTGACCTCATAGGTCCGAACCTAAGCCGGTAGCATAGAAACAAATTTTTATACCAATCGAAGTGACCATCTAGCAATGGTACCCGACGTCCGGATAGGTCGAATGTGTAGAACAACATCCTTAGAACCCATGCGGATATAGTTTTCATATAATTCATCCCCTTGACCAAAATGATCATAGGACACCCCAGAGCTCAACTGTCAACTCTGATCAGGTTGTCCACATTGTATTTCAAAATATCAAATCCATCTGATGGATTACCCTGGCCAAAGTTTTGCTAAATTGAAATACAGCGACTCATTCTTCTCCAACTCTTGGAGTGGTCAATCCCATCTCGATCACACTCTGACTTCGCAAGTACTTGACTGTGCCCAGAAGCCTTCCGTCCCTGAATTAGAAATTCAGTTAGTCCAGTACCAAAGCACAGTGAGTTGCTTGCAAGTCACTGAGGCGATCTCAAGTCCAAGGGACACTTATACCTATATCCCATCAGAGACATTCTCGACAGTAGAATGCTCTGGAGTTGGTCACGTTCAATGACGATGTACCCTTACATCTCACCTGTATGCCATACCAGTGTCTCTACACTCTTTGGTTAAGAGGACAACCAACCCATATGGCCTACAGCGACCTATGCTCGATAGAAGCTGTCGTCCTTATTAACAGCCTATCATTTGGTCGTGAACAGTTTTAAGGACTAATCGATAAATCCTCTCTTTATCGAACCTAAATAGTCCTAAGGACTTCATCATAATAACGGAGTTCATTAGAAGATGAAAGCTTATGATGAAAATGCCAAATATATTTTATTTATTAACAAATCAATTACAATACTTGGTTGCTCAACCATCAACAGCTTAACGATTGGCTTTTTGGGACACATTTCCCAACAACTCCCACTTGTCCTAAAGCCACTCGGCACAGTATCTAATACCCATCTTCGACTTGTGGTTGTCGAACTCCTTTATTGCCTGGGCTTTAGTGAAGGGGTCGGCTAGGTTCTCCTTTCAGTCGATCTTCTGAAGGTCGATGTCACCTCGATCCACGATCTCTCGGACCAGGTGGAAGTGGTGCAAGATGTGCTTCATCCGCTGATGTGCTTTGGTTCCATCACCTGAGCTATGGTACCAGTGCTGTCGCAGTAGAGCAGGACTGGACCATCAAAGGAGGATGCTACTCCAAGCTCATTGATGAATTTCCTCAGCCACACAGCTTCCTTCGCGGCATCCGATGCTGCGATGTACTCCGCTTCACAAACAGAGTCCGCCACAGTATGCTGCTTGGAACTCTTCCAGCAGATGGCTCCACCATTCAGAGTAAAGATATAACCCGACACACTCCTACTGTCATCATGGTCAGATTGGAAGCTGGAGTCTGTGAACCCCACAAGTTTCAGATCTGACTCGCCATAAACCAACCATTGGTCCTTAGTATTTCTCAAATACTTAAGGATGGCTTTAGCCACTTTCCAGTAGTTTTCTCCAGGATCAGATTTGTATCTACTCACTATTCCTAGTGAGTATGCCACATCTGGTCTTGTACATGTCATGGCGTACATGATAGATCCCACGGCTAAAGCATATGGGACTCTACTCATACGCTCTCTCTCTTCAGGAGTTGTCGGACAATCCTTCTTAGAGAGAGAAATTTCATGGCCTATTGGTAGATAGCCCTTCTTGGAATTCTTCATGCTGAACCTCTTCAGCACAGTGTCTATGTACATGGACTGGGATAACCCAAGCATCCTTTTAGATCTATCCCTATAGATCTTCATCCCTAGGATGTAGGATGCTTCACCCAAGTCCTTCATGGAGAACTGTGATGACAACCAAACTTTTATTCCCTGTAGTGCGGGGATGTCATTCTCGATTAAGAGAATGTCATCCACGTACAAGACAAGGAATACCACAACTGGACCATTTGTCCATTTATAGATGCAGGGATCTTCTCCATTCTTAATGAAGCCATACGTTTTGATCACCTTATCAAAATGCATGTTCCAACTCCGAGAAGCTTGCTTCAGTCCATAAATGGATCTCTGAAGCTTGCACACCTTGGACTCATCTGTGGATGTAAACCTTTCAGGTTGTATCATATACACCTCTTCAGTCAGCTCTCCATTCAGGAAAGCTGTCTTTACATCCATCTGTCAGATCTCATAATCCAGATGGGCAGCTATTGCAAGCATTATCCGAATAGATTTGAGCATTGCCATAAGGGAAAATATCTCGTCATAGTCAATACCATAACGTTGACGATACCCCTTGGCAACCAGACAGGCTTTATAGGTCTCCACCTTTCCGTCTGCGCCCCTCTTCCTTTTGAAGACCCATTTACACCCAATGGGATTAACCCCTTCAGGTGGGTCAACCAATGTCCATACATCGTTGACCTTCATGGACTCCATTTCGGATTTCATGGCTTCAAGCCATTTCTCGGAATCAGGTCTCTGCATAGCATCCATATAGGTGATCGGATCCTCATTATTCTCATCAAGTTCGATGGGATCACCATCCCGGATCAAGAAACCGTAGTATCTGTCCGGCTGACGCGGTACTCTACCGGATCGCCTTAATGGTGCAGGTATATTGGGCTCCGGATTTGATCTAATCATATCCGACTCCGGTTCAGCTATTGGTGTCGGTCCTTCTACCTGTTGAACTTCATCAAGTTCAACCTTAGAGGCAACGGTTCCTTCACCAAGGAACTCCTTTTCTAAAAAGATTGCCTTAAGGCTGACGAACACCTTTTGTTCATCAGCATGGTAGAAAAAATATCTTTTTGTCTCTTTGGGGTACCCTATGAATGAGCATTTGTCAGACCTAGGTCCAAGTTTGTCTGTGACTAATCGTTTGACATAGGCCGGGCACCCCCAGACCCTAAGATGTGAAAGTGCTGGCTTACGTCCCGTCCATATCTCATATGGAGTCTTAATTACAGACTTACTTGGAACCCTATTTAATAGATAACAGGCCGATTCGAGTGCATATCCCCAGAAGGATATCGACAAGCTAGCAAAACCCATCATGGATCAGACCATGTCTAACAGAGTCCGATTCCTCCTTTCAGACACACCATTATGCTGTGGTGTTCCTGGAGGAGTCCATTGGGAGAGAATCCCATTCTCTCCTAGATATGTGAGAAATTCACTAGAAAGATATTCTCCTCCTCGATCAGATCGAAGAGTTTTAATACTCTTCCCAGTTTGTTTTTCTACTTCACTTCAGAATCGTTTGAACATTTCAAATGAATCCGACTTATGTTTCATCAGATAGACATATCCATATCGGGATAGGTCATCCGTGAAAGTTATGAAGTAGAAATATCCATCTCTAGCACTGGTGCTCATGGGCCCGCATACATCAGTATGTACTAGGCCCAAGAGCTCAGTAGCTCTCTCACCTTTTCCAGTAAAAGATGACTTGGTCATTTTACCAAGAAGACAGAACTCACAGGTTAAAAGTGATTCACAATCACTGACTTTGAGGATTCCCTCTTGAGTCTACCTGTTTATTCTGTTCTTGTTTATATGACCTAGCCTACAGTGCCATAAGTAGATATCTGACACACTATCTAATCTAGGGTGTTTGCCAGTTGAATAGACTCTTATCAGGCTTGATCTTTTTTTGGTCTGGCTCTGCACCGATGTCCCAGTCTGAACTTGCACCTTCTTCACTTTCTTCTTCTTGTTCTTCTTCCCTTTCTTAAAAGGTCGAGAACCAGAAGACGAACCTCCCACTAAATTCACCGGCTCCTTGTGAAGTTGGTGATCCTTCTCAAAGTTCTGAAGCAACCCCAGTAACCCGTGGTAGTTCTCTTCAGGCTTTGTCATTCTATAATGAGTGAGGAATGGGAGATAAGACTTGGGCAGCGAGTTCAGTATTGCATCTTTCCCAAGCTACTCATGCAAGAGAAAGCCGAGCTTGCTCAATCATTCCATCAGCTCGATCATGTACAATACATGATCAGTGACAGAGGCACCATCCCGCATTTTGGCGTTGAAGATGGCACAACTAGTCTTGTGCCTCTCCACGTCATCGGGTGTGCCAAAGGCATCCTCCAACACTTGAAGCATGTCCTTTGGCTGAGCCGTCTCGAATCTGCGACTGAACTCGTCGCTCATGATAGCAGCTAGCATGATACAGCACATCGTGGTCCGGTCACTGAGCCACTTTTGGTAAGTGTCTCTGACTGTTCCACATGCATTGACAGCTGGCTCCTCAGGTGTAGGATCTAATATCACATATAGGATCCGTTCATGCTCCAGGACTATCTTCAACTTTCGATACCAGCTATCGAAGTTGGATCCCACCAACTTATCATTGTCCAACAATGATCGGAGTGATAGGGAAGTGGCCATATTTGCACAAAGGAGAACCATAACCTAATTAGTAATTGATTCATTAAACCTAAAGATTTGGACTTTAATCAAAAGGTTTCTC
Organism: Elaeis guineensis; assembly: GCF_000442705.2. NCBI lineage: Eukaryota > Viridiplantae > Streptophyta > Magnoliopsida > Arecales > Arecaceae > Elaeis > Elaeis guineensis. The sequence continues at coordinate 50,184,683 of NC_025993.2, forward strand.
CCACTATTTTATTCGAATTGGAAGCCTCTACCTCCAATTCGAGGAATTATCCTAATTCCTTAGCGGGTACTAGAATCCACTTAGACTGCACACAAGCCCAACTTTGGTTGGCCAACCCATGTACATCTAAGGGTAGGTTCATAACCAATTGTTTCTCTAAACAATTTCTAGTAATTTTAATTTTGCCCCAGAAACCTAATCAGTAGGCTTTGGCCTCCACTGTAAGGATCCAGTTAGGTCCAACCATTAACATGATCATACTTGGTATATCTAACCAACGAATGATTAAGCCCAACATTGGTTGGCTCACCTAACCACCATTAGAGAGATACTTCCAAGTCGTCATATGATGAGTGATAATTCCATTAGTCAACAAGCACCAGGCCTTTGGGTCTGCAATGATTATTGAGTTCATGGACTCATTATCAAACACCTTAATGGGAGGCTATGACTCAGTTATCTTCATAACTTTATCATTTTAAGGACCTAATAATTTTAGAGGATTTAAATAATATAGAGGATGAGGTCAGATGAACCAGCTTATCATGATCCTGCCACTGGCTTCACCAAGTCAACTTAAGGGAGACCAGGGCTGGTCTAGGAGCACCTAAATCAGTCACACTGATTTACCTAGCTGACATGGGTCAGCTCGAATAGTCAAGTGATCCAATCAAAACATAATTTCACCAAGAGGCCAGGTAAGTTCGATCAGTGGGAGGGTCTGCCAAAGCTTGCCTTAGACACCATCAGAAATGGCCAGGTAAGCGGGCTCCCAATTAAAAACCACCGGTCTGGTTTACCTTAGACACCAACTGGTTTAATTAGTTTCGATTAGATCAACCTAACAGTTCGTGCTAGATCGCTTAGCCAAGAATCAAGTCCATTTGGTTCTCGTTAAAGATATGAACTTGACCAACTACAACTATTGTAATTGATCTAGAGAATCCTTGACCTAATCTAAGACAATAATTGATTAGATTTAGTCAATTCTCTAATTAAGTCCATCTTTAATCTAACCATAGGTCTAACCCAATTAATGGACCTAATTCCCACTAACCCATTAACCCAATGTGTTATGATTTGTGTCTTAGGTTCTTCAATTCATAATCCTAGAACCTAATCAAACAACTTCTTAATTCTTAATTAAGTTTTGGGCTGAGGGTTGGGTTCGGCTTTTCAAAAAATAATTTTCATATTTGTAAAACAATTTTATAATATGATTCTACCAATCATATTGCATGTTTGATTCATAATCAAGATGCAAGTGAAATAAACATGAAACTACTTTAGATCTAATCTAAACAGGTTCATGTAATTGAAACAATTTCAACTTTAAATAATTTCTTTGCATAAAAATTATTAACATAGAGATTTTATTTCAGATTTAAACATCTTTTAAATCTAATAAATCATAAATTTAATCTAGATCATATCTAACAAATTTATGATTAAAGATAGATCTACACAAACTAGGACAACCTTTGCACTGTAAGGGGTAAACCTTACAGCAGGACAACCTTGCAGTTTGTGATTGATCTAAAATTTTAATTTCAGATTTAATAATCAGATTATAAATTAGATCTAATCTAAAAAATAATCTAAGCATGTATAAATAATCATGTAATAAAGAACCTAGGCTCTGATACCAATTGTAGGAACCAGATCTAGGGTTTCAGGGTTAGATCTTGAAAAAGAGGGTTAGATCTTGAAACTTTTTCAAGATCATACAGCGGAAGACTAAAATAAATCAAAATTTATTTTCTAAGATCAGAAAATCCCTAGATCTAAGATCCTATTACATGATTATTATATGGCATTAAATCAGAAATTAAAATATATATAAATATAGTATGAACTACATGTTGATCATATCAACATGTTTCTATACTAGCTACATCTAATGTATGTATTAAATAATAGATCAGATCTATTACCTTGCAAGTTAGATGCTCTAACCTTGCTGATCTGGGCTTAAGGATGATGTTGCAAGCCGCACACGTGTCCGGCCTCTAGGAGTCGTCCACACGAGCCCACGAATCTCGATCAGAAGTCCTGCTTCAGAAAATCAGCACAGTATGCTAGTACTACGCTGATCCTTCTTTGATGGTTGATCAGGTGCCTCCTTCTTCTTGATTTGGACTCTTCCAAAGATGAAAAGTAGAAGGAGGAGTTTCAGATCTGAGACGCTCTCAGGAAACTCAAGATGGAAGGAGGAAAGATATGAAAATAAAAACCCTAGAAGAAGACCCTCTTCTTCTTCACGTTTTTCTCTCTAAACGCCCAAACTTGCATCTTTTATATCTCCATGACCCAAAGGTATTTCTCTCTGATTTTTGGATGGAAGAAAGGTCTCTCGAAAAGATATCTCCTCTTAAAATTTCATGAAGAAACTCATCTTATATAGAAAGATATGGTAGAGTCCTTGTCTAGGTCAAACACCTAGTCAAGGCTTATCCAAACATGGTAAGTAAAGGGACGCCCAACTCTTGAGCACCTCCTTCATATTTTCGTGGATGGATCAACAGAAAAGGGTGCACAATGTAAACCCTAAAAGCCACGAAAATTCCAATACAAATTTGGATAAATTCGGTGCAAAATTGAAAGAGTTTTGGATTTCTAAAACTCTATCTCATAGAATTCAAAATCCAAACTTATTCCTTTTAGATTTGATCCAAACCACCTTCCATGTAAGAAAGAAGAGAAGAGACCTTTTGTGAATGTGAGAGAGATTTGGGAGAGGGCTTTTGTCGCACAAAATAAGTGGAGATTGGCGTTGAATAAGAGAGAGGGCGTGGAGAAGGCTTATGTGGTGCAAGGTGGAATCCTAGTCCTACTAGGATTCTGTCTCATAACTTGTTTTAATTTGGTTTCCCAAACCAAATCAAATCAAAATTAGATCAACCCAATTAAAATAGGTCTTAATCTAATTAAGAACCTAATTTAATCAGATTAAATTAGATTTAAATCTGATTTAATTTTCTAATCAAATTAGAAATTAGATTGACCCAAGTCCTAGTTGAACTAGGACTAGTCTTTCCTTGCACTTGGCTTATCCAATAAACCAATTGGACTTGATCCAATCAAGCCCAAACCAAATTTAATTAAATCATATTTAATTAGACTTAATCTCAGCCCATTGGCTTAATCAAATTAAGCCAATTAGCAATCAAATTGCTAATCGATCCTCTTGCAACACTTGCACTGGGTTAAATGTCAATCGTATTGATTATTTAACCCTATAATGATTCTTAATCGTTGATCAACCATCCGATCGGATCATGAACTCTAATGTGTGTGACCTCATAGGTCCGAACCTAAGCCGGTAGCATAGAAACAAATTTCTATACCAATCGAAGTGACCATCTAGCAATGGTACCCGACGTCCGGATAGGTCGAATGTGTAGAACAACATCCTTAGAACCCATGCGGATATAGTTTTCATATAATTCATCCCCTTGACCAAAATAATCATAGGACACCCCAGAGCTCAACTGTCAACTCTGATCAGGTTGTCCACATTGTATTTCAAAATATCAAATCCATCTGATGGATTACCCTGGCCAAGGTTTTGCTAAATTGAAATACAGCGACTCATTCTTCTCCAACTCTTGGAGTGGTCAATCCCATCTCGATCACACTCTGACTTCGCAAGTACTTGACTGTGCCCAGAAGCCTTCCGTCCCTGAATTAGAAATTCAGTTAGTCCAGTACCAAAGCACAGTGAGTTGCTTGCAAATCACTGAGGCGATCTCAAGTCCAAGGGACACTTATACCTATATCCCATCAGAGACATTCTCGACAGTAGAATGCTCTGGAGTTGGTCACGTTCAATGACGATGTACCCTTACATCTCACCTGTATGCCATACCAGTGTCTCTACACTCTTTGGTTAAGAGGACAACCAACCCATATGGCCTACAGCGACCTATGCTCGATAGAAGCTGTCGTCCTTATTAACAGCCTATCATTTGGTCGTGAACCGTTTTAAGGACTAATCGATAAATCCTCTCTTTATCGAACCTAAATAGTCCTAAGGACTTCATCATAATAACGGAGTTCATTAGAAGATGAAAGCTTATGATGAAAATGCCAAATATATTTTATTTATTAACAAATCAATTATAATACTTGGTTGCTCAACCATCAACAGCTTGACGATTGGCTTTTTGGGACACATTTCCCAACAGTAGACTAGCTGCTCAATTGGCCAGGTAAGTGTAAAGTTGGTGGGGGTCCCCCCATTACTTTTCTTAGACACCAACTGAGTTGGTCAGGTAAGCGAACGAAACCAATTAATGAACCACTTTTCTTCAGGATGTAATCCCTAAACCACTTTTCTAGACACCAGTTAAACTGACTAACATGAATTTGATCCAACTTTTAGGGTTCTTTATCCTACTGAGCTCGAAGATCCTTAGGGGTCAATGTCTAATTGATTTTAAATTAGAGGTTTAGGTCAATGTAATTGTAGGATGGTGGTTTATGGGCCAAAGAAGGGTGATGAAATTTTTACCTTATGTTGATTAGGGTTTTGCCTTTAAGATTTTTTATGAAAATATGCAATGCAAAAAGAAAAGGTGTCCAAACATGTTAAATAGCTTTTAAGATTTAATTGGTTTATTTATATTAGTCAATTTTATGTGGTGTCCTTGTATTCTTTTTATATTATGTTATTTTTAAGCAAGAAGGAATAAGAGGTAAGTTTTAAATTAGGTTAATTAGGTATGAGAAGATCTAGTAAATCTAACTAAATGAAAAGTAAATAATTTTAAGATTAAAAGATAAGTAGGTAACCTATATATAAAGCAATAAATCAAATATTTTTTTAGAGTAATAAATTATTCTAAGCTATGAAAAGCAGTAAATCACTAGGAATAATGGGCAGTAATAAATGAATTAACTATTTAATTATGAAAATAAGATAATCTCATAGTTAAGAATAAAAGATAACTATGTAATCTAAATAAAAAGTAAAGAATCTAATTTATTGAGAAAATAGAAAATCACTAATTATATAAAATAATAAATTATTCTAAGCTATAGAATTCAGTAAATTACTAAGTTATAGAAAACAAAAAAATTTTCTATGCATACAAATAAAGTAATCTAGCTAGAGAGTAGTAAATCTACCATATATAAAAAGTAATATAAGATAAAAAATTTTTTAAAAAATAAATAGAAGATATTAAGTAATTAAAATAAATTAATTAATAATAAAAAATAAATTACCAATCAGTAAAATAAAGTATAAAAAATAAAGGTAAAAAAGAAAAAAATAATCAACTAGAAAAATAAAGTAGTAAATATTTTTTTTGATTTTTTTTCAAAACAATCGATCTTCCATTGCAAATATTGTTCATAGATCTTCCACCATTGTAGATGTGCAGGCATGCTACTGGTATTGATTGTTTCGGTTGGTCACAATGGTTCAGTTGCATCAGAAATATGTAACCACTATAATAGCAAAGAGTTGCTCTAGGGTAAGGATGGGGTTGGACCTAATAACTGTTAGGTGAGGGATCCAATGACGGTCTTGCACTAGCTTGTGAATGTTGGATCGGGCTTAACTAAGGAGTTTGGTCAATAACTGTTAGGTGAGCCCATATGACTTAGAGATCAAGTCACTGCTACATGCTTAGGAAAGCATCTGGGCAAAGTGTTATCCACGTATTGGTGTGTATGTTACCAATAACTATTAGAAGAGGTACATGGCATTGGTGGGACCACAACATCCACTAGAAATTTAGTTATCGCATTAAGGTTTTCATTTTCCACCCGAGGAGTGGAGAGATCTCAAAAATTAGTGGGAGTCATTGTTTGCATCTTAAAGTCTTTAAAAGTAAATATAAATTTAAAGTACAAAAGTCTAACTTGAATCTCTACTCTTGCAGTTAGATAATGTCAGCCTCAAATCCTCTAACCCGCATCCTTGAACTAATCGTTTGATTAGAACAAACTATAAAGACTAGTTAAGAATTCTCAAGATTATCCTGACTTCTAAAAAATTAGGTCATGTATTCAATCAAAAATCTCTGGTGTTACCAAACCATCGTACTGCTAGCAAAGAACTGCTTATAAAAAGAAAATGGATGAAGACAATCGGGTCAAGTGCTATGTGCTGGCATCCATGTCAAATGAGTTGTAAAGCCAGCATAAGCAAGTGCCCACTGCTAGGGCTATGATCACTCACCTACAAGAGTTGTATGGTGAGTAGAGCTATACAGCGTGCTTTGAAGTATCTAAGAGACTCTTCAATCTAAAGATGCACGAAGGGCAGTCAGTCCATGAGTACTGTATGACAGTGATCAAGGATATTGAAGAGCTTGAGAAGCTCAGACTTGATATGCAAAAGGAATTATAGATGAATTTGATCTTTTAATTTCTTACTAGTTCATATAGTCAATTTATTGTAAATTTTCATATGAACAAACTTGATTGCACTATACCCAAACTGATCAATATATTGGTCACTACGGAGGAAACCTTGAAGAATTCATGGGGTACTATTCTCGCTGTGGAGCAGACTTCTTTGACCAAGATAAAGTTTAGTTGGAAGAAAAAGAATAAATCCACAAAGAAGCAGAAGAAAGAGAGCAAGCCGAAGAAGGACGTTCCTAAGAAGACTGAAGCAAAGAAAAAGTGTTTCTACTATGATGCTGACGGTCACTGGAGGAGGAACTGTGCGCTTTACCTGGAGAGCCTAAAAACCAAAAAGAGTGATAAACCTTCAGAAGGTATGCTCGTAATTGAACCTAATCTTATAGTTTCTTCTACTTCTAGTTGGATATTGGACTCTGATTTGAGTGCTCATATATGTACCTCAATGCAGGATTTGATAGAAAGTAGGAGGTTACGGAAAGGTGATATGATCCTTCAGATCAGTAATAAAGTAAAAGTTGCTGCAGAAGTCGTTGGTACTTATCCTCTTCGATTACCATTGAAATTTAGATTAGATTTAAAAGATTGTTATTTTGTTTATGTAGCTAGTCGAAATTTGATTTTCGTGTCTGTGCTAACACATGATAATTTTGAATTTAATTTTAATAAAGACTTTTGTTTCATTTATTTATGAAATAAATTGATTGCACATGGTCTTCTAATTGACAGTCTATATCACTTGCATGTTGATGCGAATGTGATTTTGAATGACCAAATAATGAGTACCATAGATCAAAAGAGATCCAAAGATAAAATTAATCAGAAGTACTTGTGGCATCATATACTAGGCCATATTGGAGAGGACAGGATAGACAAACTGAAAAAGGATAGGATTCTTGGCGCTCTTCATTCAGAGTCGTATCCCGCTTGTGAATCTTGCTTTCAAAAAAAAATAGTCAAGTTATCCTTTATGAGATATGAGAAAAGGGCCACCGAGTTACTTATCTTGGTATACACTGATGTATGTGGGCCATTTAATGTGCAGACTAGGGGTGGTTATAGCGACTGCATCACCTTTATCGATGATCTGTCTAGGTATGGGTATGTGTATCTGATGAAACACAAGTCAGAAGCCTTTGAAAAGTTTAAAGAATTCAAAAATGAAGTAGAAAAATAAACAGGCAAACCTATTAAGATTCTTCGATCTAATCGAGGAGGCGAATACCTTAGTCAAAAATTTTTGAAATATCTTAAGGACAATGGCATAGTCTCTCAATGGAGTTCTTCCAAAATATCTCAGCTCAATAGAATATCCAAAAAGAAAAATAGGACCTTATTAGATATGGTTATGTTCATGACGAGCTTCACTGATTTATCCTTATATCTTTGGGGATATGCCTTATTAACTGTAATTTACCTATTAAATAGGATTCTATCAAAATTCGTTTCTACCACACCATATGAGATATGGTATGGTAAGAAGTTGAGTCTAAATTATCTTAAGACTTGGAGATGTCCAGCCTATGTCAAGAGACAGATGGCTAATAAATTAGAGGATAGATCTATAATAGCTCGTTTTATAGGGTATCCAAAAGAATCAATGGGACACTACTTTTACTTTCCATAAGATCACAATGTGATTGTGAGTTGGAACATCATATTCCTAGAAAAATAATTTATACAGAATAGTGGCAATGGGAGGTTAGTTGAGCTTGAAGAGAAGGTCTCCGAAGAGAAAAGAGCTATAGATCCTCAGGAACTCATTATTCATGAGCCAGTAGTTGATGTTCCTCTACCACCTCGTAGATCTAGCAGGGTCTCCTGACTTTCTGAAAGGTATATGGGTATGCTTACAGAGGAAGTAAAGAAAATATTTCTTATGAGAGACAAGAATCATGGTAATGATCTTAATACCTTTGACGAGGTGATGTCTGACATTAATTTCGAGATATAGTTAGATGCAATGAAATCAGAAATTGACTCGATGCACTCGAACCAAGTAAGGATCTTAGTGGATCCACCCGAGCGTATAGTATTCATTGGGTACAAATGGATCTACAAAAGAAAAATAGGTACCGATGGTAAGGTAGAGATCTATATGTTGGGTTTTGGTGGTACAGCAAAAGGGCTAGGTGTTTAAAATTTTTATTCAAAATATCTCACACATCAGAAAACCTAATGCCTAGAAACTTTTGACTATCATAATCAAAGTATAATTAATATGAAATTTGATAAGAAGAATACCTATAGCGCTAATCAAATTTCCATGAGGCATCAAGTGTTTACCATCTAATGGTAATCCATATAGAAATCAGACCAAAGATAGCGCTCCTCCTTCACCTTGCTTTAAGAGTTCTAGCCTCTAGAACTTGACTAGCCCTGTATCATTCAGGCTTCTCCAAGAACCTGACTTGACCCACTTAGAACTTTTTTTGGACTTTTGAATCTCCTTTTTTAGGACCTTCACAATCCTTTTTTGGATCAGATTAGGCTTTGTCTTAAATCTCAAAGCCTTGTCTTAAAACTAAGATAGGTTGTAAGAAAGAAATGAAAGCGATGGAGAGGAATTGGAAACCAGATCTGAATGCCTCGGACACCTAGCACCCAAGCCCTTTTATAGCCATCAGAGGGATGCCCAAATGCAAGGATACACCCCATCCAAAAGGTTTACCTGATCTAAATATCAGAGATAAGAGATCCTTCAAGCAGAAGGACTCTTATCAATGATACCTCGATCATCACATCCACCCATGCGTGCGATCAGAGAAGGGATGTTTTTGCATCCCTTCTCTAATCAAAAAAAATAATATTTTTCCACATGGATAGAAAACTTATTTTTGATTCCAGAAAACCTAATAAGGAGATAAAAATTCTCATAGAAGGATGTGTTCTCGCATCCCTTCATGCAAGACCTTATCACTGTGTGCGTGCGTGAGGGAAACTTCTGGCGTCTGTTTGGCTCTCTGATAAATCTGAGAAAAATTTATATAAATCACCATAAAATAGATGATCAAATATGAAACAAAATCTAATAAGTGGCATTCCTTTTCAAACAAGTTTGACCTATAGAAGGACTCTCCAAAGCGTGAAAAGATGCGAACCTTCATCTCGCACGCATGAGAGATCCTTTCTTTCTAATTTTTTCTTCACCCCATAATTTTCAAAAAAAAATCCATCTCATGCTTTGAGATGTGCACCAGAGGATGGAAGGTGATGTGGGATACCACATGCATCTAAATCCCAAGCCAGAAGGACTCCTCCTTCTACTCACGCCAACACGCACATGCGAGCTCTTTTTCTCACCAAGAGTTCTTATCCAAGAGGACTCTTAATAATTGGCATCAACTTGAGATGTGGCACCACTTTTTGGGCTGCTTTCAGGTGGCACGACCTAACCCAAATGGTCACCAAATTGGGCTAGCAAATAAGTAAGGCATGAGACCAAATTGATCTCCCAAGGAGCTAGGATTTCCACGTGTGCTAGCATGCTTACCGGGAACACTGATTGAATCCAAAATTTCAATCAATCTTATCAAAAGGATCCTTGGCTAATTTTTATATGTATGTGAGCCATTGGGTTCTACATCTAGCTAGCAATAGGTCCGGATACAAGTTGACTAAATTTGATAAGATTTCAATCTAACCGATTTAGGTCCAATCGAGCTAACCTGAGTTCAACAATTAGAATCTTTTCTAATTGATGATCGAATTAAATTTTTTAATTCGATCAAATCTATAAGTCAAGATTGATATCTATCAATATATCATAACTATACAGAAGATGTGAAATTTGATAAAAATACTAAATATACCCTTCAGTGATAAGTTACTGTGCAATTCAATCCTTCGATCATCCCTGCATTCTGAATATGTTCATAAGTATGAAATTATGTCAAACTCAAACATATATTTATATTGATTCTCGATTAACCAATGATGACTCTGATGATGAAGCAATAAAAATTCTTTCTAATCTTCTTTTTGCTTTTAGCTAAAATTTTTTTTTTTGAGTCACAGGGATGAGAATACACAGGATGTGATCTCTTTTTACTAAAAGTGATCGATTCTATGTTGACCTACTCATAACCTTCATATATACTCCACCATATCTAGAACATCCCGTACATATCTTAATGCCATGTCTGGCTATGAACTAAAATATAGGTTCATATGCATAAGATTCTATGGTGATCCCAGGCCTAAGGATCACTTGTACAACTCTCATTTAAAGAACCATCTTTGACATGTAAGTAAGGCTTTCATAAGATATTCTCTTTCATTGAGTCAATTCAGTGGACTCATTTCCAAATGAGTACCCATATCATTGCATTAGTATCCCACACAAGTGGCTAGTGAGATCTACCACCCTCTCCATCAAGTATACATAGAATGTGCCAGTCTATTCGAAACATTGATCTCTGACTCAATGCTCCTACGATCAAAAATATTTAAAATTAGAATTTTAGGATTTTAGATCTCACTGGCATGACCCATTCATATCTCTTAAAATCATTGCTCTAATTTTTAAGGTTCATGATAATTTTAGTCAAAATAAGATGTAGCTAAAATAATGAATCAATATCTTATTTTATTATCAAATAATAAATATCATTACATGAGGTAAAAAATTATAAAAAAAAGTTCCATCGCAACATACTTGCAATTGGCTTATAGGGCACTCTTCTTTCAATCTCTCATTTGCACTAAAGCTAATCACCTTTGTATTTCAATCCCATACAATCAAGATGATGATCAAATAGCTATTGTGATATGGTTTTAGTGAATGGATCTGCTATATGGTACTTTATGTCAACTTGTTCAAGGACAACATTTTGTCTTTGTATAATTTTTTAAATGAGATGGAAGTGTCTGAGGATATGCTTGGATCTTTGATGAGACTTAGATTTCTTAGCATGAATAACGACCCTAGTGTTATCACAATAGAGTGGCACCGATCTTTCAATCTCAGAAATAACTCCTAATTTCATGATGAACTTCTCCATCTAGACAGCTTCTTTAGCTGCTTCACTAGCAGCAATGTAGTTTGCCTCAGTGGTTGAGCCAGCTACTGTCTGTTGTTTGGAATTCTTCCAACTCACTGTCCCACCATTTAGGGTAAACACGTATCCTGATATTGACTTGCTATCATTTGGATCAGATTAAAAACTAGAATATGTATATCTTTCTAGTTTCAACTATGATCTTTCTCCATATATGAGAAAAATATCTTTAGTCCTTCTTAGGTACTTCCGAATATTTTTCACAGCTTTTCAATGATCCTTTTCTAGATCAGCCTAAAATCTACTAGCTACGCCTAAAGCATAGGCTACATCAGATCTAGTACATAGCATAACATACACAATTGATCCCACAGTCGAGGCATATGGGATTTAATTCATCCTCTTCCTCTCTTCTGGTGTTTTAGGACATATTTTCTTAGAGAGTCATATACCATGACTTGCAGGTAGGTAACCTCTCTTACTTGCCTCCATATTAAATCTCTTTAATACGAGATCTATGTACCATGATTGGGATAAGCCTAACATCCTATTAGATCTATCTCTATAGATCTTTATACCCAGTATATAGGATGCTTCACCCAAGTCTTTCATGAAAAATTTATTCGATAGCCAAGTCTTGACCGATTGCATCATTGGGATATCATTCTTAATGAGCAGTACATCATCGATATACAGAACCAAGAAGATAATAGCACTCTCACTTATCTTTTGATACACACATAGTTCATCTTTATTTTTGATAAAGCGAAACTCTTTGACTGTTATATCAAATCGGATGTTCCAGCTCCTCAAAGCCTGCTTCAATCCATAGATAGATTTTTTTAGCTTGCATACTTGATTTGCCCTTCCACTTAAGATAAATCCCTCTGGCTGAGTCCTATAGACCTCTTCCTCAAGATTACCATTAAGGAAAGCAGTCTTGATATCTATTTACTAGATCTCATAGTCATAGTACACTGCTATAGCAAGCAAAATCCTGATAGACTTGAGCATAGCCACTGATGAAAAAGTTTCATCATAGTCAATTCCTTGCCTTTATCTGAAATTCTTCACCACCAACCTAGCTTTGTAGGTTTCTACTTGGCCATCTGCTCTAATCTTCTTCTTAAAAATTTACTTGCACCCTATTGGGGTTATACCCTCAGGCGCATCAACCAACGTCTACACTTGGTTGGTGTACATCGAGTCCATCTCGAATTTCATGGCTTCCAACCATCTATCTGAGTCTCTACTCATGACAGCTTTCGAATAGGTTAGTAGATCATCATCCTGAATGATGTTGATCGAATTGTCAGTATCATTGACAAAATCATATCTCAGAGGTGCTTGATGCACTCTATTTGACCTTCAGAGAGGAGATGTGTATTGTGGATGTACCTCATCCTTGGATACTTTTGATTGAGGATCTTCTTATGGTTTAACTATAGGTATTTCTGTTGGGATTTCATGGTTTCATGCATGCAAAAATTTTTTTAAATGAGTATGCAGCAGAATTTTAAAATTTAGATTAAAAATAATTTAATCTAAACATTCATAAGATCAAATTTTAAAACTATAAACATAATCTATATTTGTGGGATATGATTCAGATATAGAAATCAAATATAAAAAAATAAATAGAGAAGATCTAATCTTCATACCTTAGCACGACTTGATCTACACCATGAATTGATGATCATAGATGTCTTCCGAAGGTTTCTTAAAATCGCACAAGTATCCGATCTCTACGTGTATTCATACGAGACTTTGATTTGATCAGAAGCTTCTTGATCTCACTGGGGTGCTAGCTCCCTTACAAAAATCGCATCTTGACAGTTGAAAATTTTTTTTTTTTCAAGACACTCTTAGAGAAGAAGAAAAAAATAGGAAGATGATGATCTCTATGCTAGAGATCATGAGAAGAACACTTTCTTCTCTTTTCTTCTTAAAATCCATACATCAAATCTTTACAATAGAGATGTAAGAATTTTATCCAATTTTTGGACAAAGAGAAAAAAAAAATCATGTCCAACTAGAATAAAAGAGAGGAAGAAGAGCCCTAACAACCAACCTTTTGTTGTTGGTAAGAAAGAAGAGATATGACCACATATACCTCATGCCATGACCCTTGATGCCGTGCCCCTCTCCCTTGGAATTTTTCACGCATATCTCCTCAAGTTTTGGCATCCAAAACTGATCACTATTAGCCCATCTTACCGCCCCATATGGTGCTAGATTTAAATAGGAATTGGAGATAGAGTTTAGATAGGAGATAAGAGTCCAAACTCCCTTGGACTCTTGCATATATACCGTCTGAAGGAACCAGATCTAGAGTTTCAGGGTTAGATCTTGAAACTTTTTTCAGATCAGGCAGCGAAAGACTAAAATAAATCAAAATTTATCTTATAAAATCAGAGAATTCCTAGATCTAAAATCTTATTACATGATTCTTACATGGCATTAAATCAGAAATTAAAATATAAAGAGTAAGAACTACATGTTGATCATATCAACATGTTTCTATACTACATCTAATGTATGTAAAATATAATAGATCAGATCTATTACCTTGCAAGTTAGACGTTCTAACTTTGCTGATCTGGACTTGAGGATGATGTTGTGAGCCACACATGCATCCGGCCTCTAGGAGTCATCCACATAAGCCCACAAATCACAATCAGAAATTTTGATCCAGAAAATCAGCACAGTATGCTAGTACTGCACTGATCCTTCTTCGATGGTCGATCAAATTCCTTCTTCTTCTTGATTTGGACTCTTCCAAAGATGAAAAGTAGGAGAAGGAGTTTTAGATGAGATGCTCTCAGAAAGCTTACAGATGGAGGAAGGGAAGAGATGAACCCAGCAACTCTAGAAGAAAACCCTCTTCTTCTTCTCTTTGCTCTAACCCAGAAACCTAGCTTTGTGTCTATTAGATCTCGATGCCCCAAGACTATTTCTCCTTGATTTTTGGATACCCTAAAGGTCTCTCAATACTCTATGCTTCACAAAAATTTTATAAAGAAATTCATTTTAAATAGAGAGATATGAAGAGTTCTTGTCTAGGTCAAATACCTAGTCAAGGATTATCCAAACAAGGCAAGACAAGGGGCGCCCAACTCTTGGGCGTCCCCTCTTTTTTTCCTACCATGGACCACCAGCAAAGGGTTAATATTATGTGTCATAAAAGCCACTAAAATCTCAAAAAAAATCTGAGTAAAATTAGTGCCATAAGGAAAGACTTTTGGTTTTCTAAAACTCTATCTCATAGAATTTGAAATCCAAACTAATTCCTACTTTGACTTGGTCCACAACCACATTCCATGTAAGAGAGAAAGAGAGAAAAATTTTGGGCATGCATGAAGATCTGGGAGAGAGGGTTTTATCACACAAAATAAGAGAGAGTGGGCATGGGATAAGAGAGAGTGGGTGTGGCAGGCTAAGGTGGCGCAAGGTGGAATCCTAGTCTTACTAGGATTCAATCTATGACTTGTTCAAATTTGATTTCTCAAGTCAAATCAAACCAAAATTAAATCAACCTAATTAAAATAGATCTTAACTCAATTAAAAGTCTAATGTAATTAGATTAAATTAGATTTAAATCTGATTTAATTTTTTAATCGAATTAGAAATTAGGTTGACCCAAGTCCTAATTGAACTAGGACTAGTTTTTCCTTGCACTTGGCTTATCCAATAAATCAATTGGACTTGATCCAATCAAGTCCAAACTAAATTTAATTAAATTATATTCAATTAGACTTAATCTCTGTCCATTGACTTAATGAAATTAAGTCAATTAGCAATCAAATGACTAATTGATCCTCCTATAACACTTGCACTAGGTTAAATGTCAATCGTATTGATCGTTTAACCCTAGAATGATTCTTAATCATTGATCAACCATCCGATCGGATCGTGAACTTTAATGTATGTTACCTCATAGGTCCGAACCTAAGTCGGTAGTAAAAGAATAAATTTTTGTACTAATCAAAGTGACCATCTAGCAATGGTACCCGACGGCTGGATAGGTCGAATGTGTAGAACAATATCTTTAGAACCCATGCGGATATAGTTTCCATATAATTCATCCCCTTGACCAAAATGCTTATAGGATACCTTAGAGTTCAACTGTCAACTTTGATCAGGTTGTCCACATTGTATTTCAAAATATCAAATCCATCTGATAGATTATCCTGGCCAAGGTTTTGCTAAATTGAAATACAGCGACTCATTCTTCTCCAACTCTTGGAGTGGTCAATCCCATCTTGATCACACTCCGACTTCGCAAGTACTTGACTGTGCCCAGAAGCCTTCCATCGCTTAATTAGAAATTCAGTCAGTTTAGTACCAAAGCATAGTGAGTTGCTTGCAAGTCACTGAGGCGATCTCAGATCTAAGGGATACTTATACCTATATCCCATCAGAGATATTCTCGACAGCAAAATGCTCTGGAGTTGGTCATGTTCAATGATGATGTATCCTTATATCTTATCTGTATGCCATATCAGTATCTTCACATTCCTTGGTTAAGAGGACAACCAACCCATATGGCTTACAGCGACCTATGCTCGATAGAGGCTGTCATCCTTATTAACAGCCTATCATTTGGTCATGAATAGTTTTAAGGACTAATCAATAAATTCTCTCTTTATCGAACCTAAATAGTCCTAAAAACTTCATCACAATAATGGAGTTCATTAGAAGATGAAAACTTATGATGAAAATATCAAAAATATATTTTATTTATTAACAAATCAATTACAATACAAGGTTGCTCAACCATCAACAGGCTGACGATTGACATTTGGGACATATTTTTCAACAACTCTCACTTGTTCTAAAGCCACTCGACACAGTATCTAATACCCATCTTTGACTTGTGCTTGTCGAACTTCTTTATTGCTAGGGCTTTGGTGAAGGGGTCGGCCAGGTTTTCTTTTTCGTTGATCTTTTGGAAGTCGACGTCACCTCGATCTACGATCTCTCAGACCAGGTGGAAGTGATGCAAAATATGCTTCATCCACTGGTGTGCTTTGGGTTCCTTTGCCTGAGCTATGGCACCAGTGCTGTCGTAATAGAGCAAGATCGGACCATCGAGGAAGGGTGCTACTCCAAGTTCAGTGATAAATTTTTTCAGCCACACAGCTTCCTTCGTAGCATCCGATGCTGCATCTACTCCACCTCACAAATAGAGTCTGTCACAGTATGCTGCTTGAAACTCTTTCAGCAGATGGCTCCATCATTCAGAGTAAAGATATAACCCGACATGCTTTTGCTGTCATCATGGTCAGATTGAAAGCTGGAGTTTGTGTACCCCACAAGTTTCAAATCTGACTCGTCATAAACCAACCATTGATCCTTTATATTTCTTAAATACTTAAGGATGGCTTTAACCACTTTCCAGTAATTTTTTTTAGGATCAGATTAGTATCTACTCACTAGGAGTAGTGAGTATGCCACATCTGACCTTGTACATGTCATGGCGTACATGATAGATCCTACGACTGAAGCATATAGGACTCTACTCATATGCTCTCTCTCTTTAGGAGTTATCCGACAGTCCTTCTTAGAGAGAGATTCTATGGCCTATCGATAGATAGCCTTTCTTGAAATTCTCTATGCTGAACTTCTTCAGCACAGTATCTATGTACGTGGACTGAGATAACCCAAGCATCCTTTTAGATCTATCCCTATAGATCTTCATCCCTAGGATGTAAGATGTTTCACCCAAGTTCTTCATGGAGAACTACGATGACAATCAAACTTTTATTTCTTATAGTGCAGGGATGTCATTCTTGATTAAGAGAATGTCATCCACGTACAAGATAAGGAATACCACAACTGGACCATTTGCCCATTTATAGATGCAGGGCTCTTTGCCGTTCTTAACGAAGCTATACATTTTAATCACCTTATCAAAATATATGTTCCAACTTTGAAAAGCTTGCTTCAATCCATAAATGGATCTCTGAAGCTTGCATACCTTGGACTCATCTATGGATGTAAACCCCTCAGGTTGTATCATATACACCTCTTCGGTCAGCTCTTCATTTAGGAAAGCTGTCTTTACATCCATCTGCCAGATCTCATAATCCAGATGGATAGCTATTGCAAGCATTATCCGAATGGATTTGAGCATTGCCACAGGGGAGAACGTCTCGTCATAGTTAATACCATAATGTTGACGATACCCCTTGGCAACTAGATAGGCTTTATAGGTCTCCACCTTTCTGTCTGTGCCCCTCTTCCTTTTGAAGACCCATTTACACCCAATAGGTTTAACCCCTTCAGATGGATCAACCAAAGTCCATACATCGTTGACCTTCATGGACTCCATTTCGGATTGCATGGCTTCAAGCCATTTCTCAGAATCAGATCTCTACATTGCATCCATATAGGTGATCGGATCCTCATTGTTCTCATCGAGTTCGATGGGATCACTATCTCAGACTAAGAAATCATAGTATCTGTCTGACTGATGTGGTACTCTATCGGATCATCTTAATGGTGCAGGTACATTGGGCTCCAGATCTGATCTAATAAAATCTGACTCAGGTTCAGCTATTGGTGTCGGTCCTTCTATCTGTTGAACTTCATCAAGTTCAACCTTAGAAGCAACGGTTCCTTCATCAAGGAACTCCTTTTCTAAAAAAGTTGCCTTAAGGTTGATGAACACCTTTTGTTCATCAACATGGTACAAAAAATATCTTTTGGTCTCTTTGGGGTACCCTATGAATGTGCATTTGTCAGACCTAGGTTCAAGTTTATCTATAACTAACCGTTTGACATAGGTCGGGCACCCCCATACCCTAAGGTGTGAAAGTGCTGACTTACGCCCTATCCATATCTCATATGGAGTCTTAATTATAGACTTACTTGGAACCTTATTTAACAGATAACAGGTCGATTCGAGTGCATATCCCCAAAAGGATATCGACAGGCTGGTAAAACCCATCATGGATCGGATCATGTCTAACAGAGTCCGATTTCTCCTTTCAGACATACCATTATGTTGTGGTATTCCTAAAAGAGTTCGTTGAGAGAGAATCTCATTCTCTCCTAGATATGTGAGAAACTCACCAGAAAGGTATTCTCCTCCTCGATCAGACCGAATAGTTTTAATACTCTTCCCAGTTTATTTTTCTACTTCACTTCGAAATCGTTTGAATATTTCAAATAAATCTAACTTATGTTTCATTAGATAAACATATCCGTATCTGGATAGATCATCCGTGAAAGTGATGAAGTAAAAATATCTACCTCTAGCACTTGTGCTTATGGGCCCGCATACATCAGTATGTACTAGGCCCAAGAGCTCAGTAGCTCTCTCACCTTTTTTAGTAAAAGGTGGCTTGGTCATTTTACCAAGAAGACAAGATTCATAGGTTGAAAGTGATTCACAATCACTGACTTCAAGGATTCCCTCTTGAGTCAACCTATTTATCTTGTTCTTATTTATATGACCTAGCCTACAGTGCCATAAGTAGATATCTGATACACTATCTAATCTAGGGTGCTTATCTGTAGAATAGACTATGCTAACAGATTGTGATAACATATACATACCATTGTTCAAATATCCATAAAAAATAGTAACACTATTCATAATGATATTACAAACTTATTTCTTTATTAAAATTTCATAATCATTTTTGGCCAGAAGGCCTACAGAAATGATATTTAAAAAGAAACTGGGACAGAAATGACAATTATTAAGAACAATGGTGTGGGACTCAAATATAAGTTTCAAGATTCCTAATGCTAGAACTGAAATTGATCTTTCATCTCCAACGTTCAGGAACCTCTCGCCTTGCTCGAATCTCCTACTGACCTACAACCGCTGCAACGAATTGCAAATATGGTAAGGGTTACTGGTATCCAATACCCAGTCAGTTATATCACAAATAGAGAAATTGTAAGGAGTTATCATATAAATACCTTGCCCAGCAATAGCTTGCTTCTTTCTCTGCCTGTTCGGATCCAGGGAGGCAATGTACTAAGGACAGTTCCTCTTCCAGTGCCCATGCTTCTTCCAAAAGAAGCATTCAGCTTGACTCTTATCGGGCTTGGTCTTTCTGGTCTGGCCCTGTACTAATGTCCCAGCCTGAACTTGCACCTTCTTCACTTTTTTCTTCTTGTTCTTCTTCCCTTTCTTAAAGAGTCGAGAACTAGAAGATGAACCTCCCACTAAGTTCACCGACTTCTTGTGGAGTTGGTGATCCTTCTCAAAGTTTTGAAGCAACCCTAGTAACTCATGGTAGTTTACTTCAGGCTTTGTCATTCTATAATGAGTGAGGAATGAAAGATAAGACTTGGGCAGTGAGTTTAGTATTGCATCTTTCCCAAGCTGCTCATGCAAGAGAAAGTCGAGCTTGCTCAAATGCTCCATCAGCTCGATCATATACAATACATGATCAGTGACAGAGGCACCATCCCGTATTTTGGCGTTGAAGATGGCACAACAAGTCTTGTGCCTCTCTACATCATCAGGTGTGTCAAAGGCATCCTCCAATACTTGAAGCATGTCCTTTGACTTAGTCATCTCAAATCTGCGACTGAACTCATCGCTCATGGCAGCCAGCATGATGCAGTGCACCATGGTCTGATCATTGAGCCACTTCTGGTAAGTGTCTTTGACTGTTCTACGTGCATTGGCAGCTGGCTCCTTATATGCAGAATTCGTTATCACATATAGGATCCGTTTATGCTCCAGGACTATCTTCAACTTTCGGTGCCAGCTACCGAAGTTGGGTCCCACCAACTTATCATTGTCCAACAATGATCGGAGCGATAAGGAAGTGGCCATATCTGCACAAAGAAAAACCATAACCTAATTAGTAATTGATTCATTAAACCTAAAGATTTTAACTTTAATCAAAAAGTTCTCCCACTATTTTATTCGAATTGGTAGCCTCTACCTCCAATTCGAGGAATTATCCTAATTCCTTAGTGGGTACTAGAATCCAGTTAGACTGCACACAAACCCAACTTTGGTTGGCCAACCCATGTATATCTAAGGGTAGGTTCATAACTAATTATTTCTCTAAATAATTTCTAGTAATTTTAATTTTGCCCCAGTCCCTAATCAATAGGCTTTGGCCTCCACTGAAAAGGTCTGGTTAGGTCCAACCATTAACATGACCATACTTGGCCCATCTAGCCAATGAATGATTAGGCCTAACTTTGGTTGGCTAACCTAACCACCATTTTGAAAGATACAGTCAAGAAATCATATTATGAATGACAATTCCATCAGCCGATAAGCACCAGGTCTTTGGGCCTCCAATGATTATCCAACTGATGGACCCATTATCATCCACTTAATGAAAGGCTATGATCTAGTTATCACCATAACTATTTTATTTTAAGGACCTAATAATTTTAGAGGATTTAATTGATTTAGAAGAAGAGGTCAGATGAACCGGCTTATCATGATCCTCCCACCGGCTTCACCAAGTCAGCTTAAGGGAGACTATTAAAAGGGCTGGTCTAGGAGCACCTAAATCAGTCACACTGATTTACCTAGCTGACATGGGTCAGCTCGAATAGTCAAGTGATGCAATCAAAACATAATTTCACCAAGAGGTCAGGTAAGTTCGATCGGTGGGACGGTCTGCCAAAGCTTGCCTTAGACACCATCAGAAATGGCTAGGTAAGTGGGCTCCCAATTAAAAACCACTGATCTAGTTTATCTTAGACACCAACTGGTTTACCTTAGACACCAACTGATTTAATTAGTTTCGATTAGATCAACCTAATAGTTCATAATAGATCGCTTAGCCAAGAATCAAGTCTATTTGGTTCTCATTAAAGACATGGACTTGACCAACTACAACTATTGTAATTGATCTAGAGAATTCTTGACCTAATCTAAGACAATAATTGATTAGATTTAGTCAATTCTTTAATTAAGTCCATCTTTAATCTAACCTTAGGTCTAACCTAATTAATAGACCTAATTTTCACTAACCCATTAACCCAATGTGTTATGGTTTGTCTCTTAGGTTCTTCAATTCACAATCCTAGAACCTAATCAAATAATTTCTTAATTCTCAATTAAGTTTTGGACTGAGGGTTGGGGTTCAGCTTTTCGAAAATGATTTTCATATTTATAAAATATTTTTACAACATGGTTCTACCAATCAAGTTGCATGTTTGATTTATAATCAAAATGCAAGTAAAATAAGCATGAAACTACTTTAGATCTAATCTAAACAGGTTCATGTAATTGAAACAATTTCAATTTTAAACTGTGCAGATTTTTCAGACAAAAATATGATGGTTCTTTGCATGAGAATTATTAACAAAGAGATTTTATTTTAGATTTAAACACCTTTTAAATCTAATAAATTATGAGTTTAATCTAGATCACATCTAACAAATTTATGATTAAAGATAGATCTACACGAACTAGGACAACCTTTGCACTGTAAGGGGTAAACCTTACAGCAAGATAACCTATAGTTCGTGATTGATATAAAAATTTTAATTTTAAATTTAACAATCAGATTATAAATTAGATATAATCTAAGAAATAATCTAAGTATGTATAAATAATTATGTAATAAATAACCTAGGCTCTGATACTAATTGAAGGAACCGGATCTAGGGTTTCAGGGTTAGATCTTGAAACTTTTTCCAGATCAGGCAGTGAAAGACTAAAATAGATCAAAATTTATCTTATAAAATTAGAGAATTCTTAAATCTAAAATTTTATTACATGATTATTACATGATATTAAATCAAAAATTAAAATATAAAGAGCAAGAACTACATGTTGATCATATCAACATGTTTCTATACTACATCTAATGTATGAAAATATAATAGATCAGATCTATTACCTTGCAAGTTAGATGTTCTAACTTTACTGATTCGAGCTTGAGGATGATGTTATGAGCCGCATATGCGTCTGACCTCTAGGAGTCATCCAAACGAGCCCACGAATCACGATCAGAAATCTTGGTCCAAGAAATCAGCACAGTATGCTAGTACTGTGCTGATCCTTCTTCGATGGTCAATCAGATGCCTCCTTCTTCTTGATTTAGACTCTTCCAAAGATAAGAAGTAGGAGAAAGAGTTTTAGATGAGACACTCTTAGAAAGCTTACAGATGGAGGAAGGGAAGAGATGAACCCAGCAACTCTTTAAAGAAGACCCTCTTCTTCTTCTCTTTGCTCTAACCCAGACTCCTAGTTTTGTGTCTATTAGATCTCCATGCTCCAAGACTCTTTCTCCTTAATTTTTGGATATCCTAAAGGTCTCTTAGTGCTCTATGTTTCATAAAATATTCATAAGAAATTTATTTTAAATAGAGAGATATGAAGAGTCCTTGTCTAGGTCAAATACCTAGTCAAGGATTATCCAAACAAGGCAAGACAAGGGATGCCCAACTCTTGGACATCCCCTCCTTTTTCTACGGTGGACCACCAAAAAAGGGTACATATTATGTACCATAAAAGTTATGAAAATCTCAAAAAAAATTTAGATAAAATCAGTGCCATAAGGAAAGAGTTTTTATTTCCTAAAACTCTATCTCACAGAATTTGAAATCCAAACTAATTCCTACTTTGACATGGTCCACAACCACATTCCATGTAAGAGAGAAAGAGAGGAAAGTTTTGGGCATGTGTGAAGACCTGAGAGAGAGGGTTTTGTTGCACAAAATAAGAGAGAGTGGGAGTGGGATAAGAGAGAGTGGGTGTGGGGGGCTAAGGTGGCGCAAGGTGGAATCCTAGTCTTACTAGGATTCAATCTATGACTTGTTCAAATTTGGTTTCTCAAGCCAAATCAAACCAAAATCAAATCAACTTAATTAAAATAGATCTTAACCCAATTAAGAGCCTAATTTAATCAAATTAAATTAGATTTAAATTTGATTTAATTTTTTAATCGAATTAGAAATTAGGTTGACCCAAGTCCTAATTGAACTAGGACTAGTTTTTTCTTGCACTTGGCCTATCCAATAAACTAATTAGACTTGATCCAATCAAGCTCAAACTAAATTTAATTAAATTATATTCAATTAGACTTAATCTCAGCCCATTGGCTTAATCAAATTAAGTCAATTAGCAATTGAATTGCTAATCGATCCTCCTGCAACACATGCACTAGGTTAAATGTCAATCATATTGATCGTTTAACCCTAGAATGATTCTTAATCGTTGATCAACCATCCGATCGAATTGTAAACTCTAATGTGTATGATCTCATAGGTTTGAACCTAAGTCAGTAGTACAGAAATAAATTTTTATACCAATCGAAGTGATTATCTAGCAATGGTACCCGACGACCGGATAGGTCGAATGTGTAAAACAACATCCTTAGAACCCATGCGGATATAGTTTTCATATAATTCATCCTCTTGACCAAAATGCTCATAAGATACCTCAGAGTTCCATTGTCAACTCTGATCAGATTGTCCACATTGTATTTTAAAATATCAAATCCATCTGATGGATTACCCTGGCCAAAATTTTGCTAAATTGAAATACAGAGACTCATTCTTCTCCAACTCTTGGAGTGGTGAATCCCATCTTGATCACACTCTGACTATGCAAGTACTTGACTATGCCCAGAAGCCTTCCATCACTAAATTAAAAATTCAGTTAGTCCAGTACCAAAGCACAGTGAGTTACTTGTAAGTCACTAAGGTGATCTCAGGTCTAAGGGACACTTATACCTATATCCCATCAGAGACATTCTCGATAGCAGAATGCTCTGATGTTGGTCATGTTCAATGATGATGTATTCTTACATCTCATCTGTATGCCATACCAGTGTCTCCACACTCCTTGGTTAAGAGGACAACCAACCCATATGGCCTACAGTGACCTATGCTCGATAGAAGCTGTCGTCCTTATTAACAGCCTATCATTTGGTCGTGAATAGTTTTAAGGACTAATCGATAAATCTTCTCTTTATCGAACCTAAATAGTCCTAAGGATTTCATCACAACAAAGAAGTTTATTAGAAGATGAAAACTTATGATGAAAATATCAAAAATATATTTTATTTATTAATAAATTAATTACAATCCAAGATTGCTCAACCATCAACAGGTTGACGATTGGCATTTGGGATATATTTTTCAACACCGTCCACCTCTCTAATTTTTGTGCACCCACATATCTCACGGAGAAGCAGATTTTTTCCATGAATTCTTACACGCACACAAGGGGAGAAGAGTTGGAAAATTGTGGCATCCAAAAACTAGGTGGGCGTGGGGCTTCATGATGGTGCAAAGAGGGGAGAGTCCTAACTACTTGGGACTCCTCTTTAGGTGGCTGATTTAGACCAAATAAAATTCTAACCAATTCTAATCATATTAAGAATTGATTAGACCCAAATAGATTAAAATCTTAATCTAATTAGGAGCCCAAACTATTTAGATTAAGATTTAATTCAATTAGAAATTAGATGTCACCTAATTAGAGGAGGAGTCCTAGTCCTTTTGGACTTTTTCTTAGTGCTTGAGTCAAACTCAATTTAATCCTAATCTAATTAGGATTTAGTGCACCCATGAAGAATAGAACTCTTAGTCCAAATAAGAATTCAAACACTCTTAGTTAGATCCTAGTCTAATTAAAAATTAAGTCAAACCCAAATCCTAATCAAACAAAGAATTATTCTCCCATGCAATTAGGTTATCTCATAACCCAATTAGGCTTGATCAAATCAAACCCATGTCAAGTTAAATTGAATCTAATTCAATTAGACATGATATAAACCCTATTGCTCAATCAAATTAAGTCAATTAGCAATCCAATTACTAATTAATCCTCCTATAACTCACTAACTCTTTAGCAAGTTACTTAATTATAACTTTTGCATTGGATTAATCATCAATCAAATTGATAATTAAATCCTATCACGATTCATAATCATAATTCAACTATCTGATCAGTCAAAAATCTCTTTGTGTGTGACCCCATATATTCTATTCTATCTGATAGTGAGATATATTGTGATTCTTATCATAATATTATTAAAACTCCTTTTAATAGGTTGGAATCATTCCAACTCTGCCCATTAAGGATCATCGATCATCAAGATGATGCTTGTGGGTCTAACAATCCACCAGTGACACCTAGTAATGTATAGTGACAACCCAATAAAATAAAAAGTGATGAACCTCTAGGTGCAGTTAACGTATGATATAGTCTCTCTATCATGAGTCTCGACCAGATGGTAGATCATGGACAAATCGTCAAACCTCATCATCGGTCATATGATAGATTCAATTAGCTCGAGTCCATATGTGATTCTCATGGAAATTCTTTTCTAACAATCACTGCTATGGTCATAGACTTAAGGACTTAGCTTCTTAAATCTCATAGAACTACTCCCTTCTGCTAGGATCGATAGATTCTATCTAGGTGCACATCCTACTCTTGCAGTGGACCAGCTGTCGCCAACATCTACTATAAGGACTCATTGAGTCAATATTTATGTGTAGTCAAACTTCAGCAGTCTCACTGTGAACAGCTGTAGCACCGCAAGTCAAAGGATCAGTCATACTACTGCAGCATCGAGAAAGTCACTAACGAGTGAGCAGACATTCATGTGACTTCTCATGTTGATCATGCTCAATGCTAGTTGTTCTTTAACAACTGCCTACACTCTTGCTCCAGTGTCATTATATTGTAGACTCAAAAATTATCTATCCGAAGGAAGTGATTCGTATACTGGTCTATCTAGATTAATCACTATCCGCATGATGATCCTATGACCAAGAGCAATTTAAGAATTAACCATCAATAACACATATCTCAAATTTTTAACTCTTTGAGAATATATGTCATCATCTTATTAATCTCTTGGATGATTCATGGATACACAAAATATGAATGATAATATAAATACTCATTAAGTACAAAATCATATCATAGTAATATGATATGCATCAACCAAGATTGGCTTCTAAAGCATACATCCAACAATCTCCCACTTGCACTAAAGCCAATCTGCCATATACCAAGCCCCATCTTCTCAAAACAGACTTTAGTCTTCAGCTAGCTAAGTGACTTACTAATAAGTTAACCACATCTCATTTGGAGTTTGCTCTTTGCACCTCTATACATTTCTACTTGAGGTAGTCGCGTATTCTGTTGTCCTACGTGCTTGGATATCTGGTGAGACCTAGGCTCCTTAACAAGGGTTATAGTGTCATTGTCTTTGCAGTATAGTGTTATGATATCTGATGGCTTGACATCCAGTTCTGCAACTAACATTAGAACCAGAATGCATCCTACACATCTACAGTGTACTCAGCTTCTATCGATCGATTGCTTGGAACCTTTCCAAGATATCGACATGATTACACCTATGTTGTAGACATTTTACTATTAACATCAGACAAAATCTAAATTGGTGTATCCTCCCACTCCTAGCTTTGACCCTTCTCCAAAAATTAAAAATAAATCTTTTAGTTCTTTTCAAATACTTAAGGATGTTTTCACAGTAATCTAGTGCTCCTAGCCTAGATACAACTGATATCTACTCGTAATATTCATATTATTAATTATATCAGTTCAAGTACATTACATGGCATACATCTATACCCAAGAGGGTAGCAGACCCCTCTATGAGATTTCTATGCTGAACCCTTTCAGCATTTACTCTTTGTATTTTATCTATAAAAATACAAGCATCCTATTACATCTATCTCTATAGATCTTTATATTCTCAGAATATAGGATGCTTGCTTTATATCTTTTATGAAGAATTTAATATACAATCATATTTTAATCGATGTCTGTATTGGACACTTTCACTGACCCTTTTGAAAATACATAATTTTTTATTTTTTATCAAATAATTTGATCATATCATCGAGATAAATATTCCAACTTCAAGATTATTGTAGATTTTATGATCTCCTATCACGAGAAGTGAAATCCATAAGCTATTTCATACAGAAATCTTCAAAAGATATCAAGTCAGGAAAACTATTTCACATCCCTTTCTTGGAGTCGATATCTAACATCATCTTGTTGTAGATATGGGATCATCTCTATGTTTTCTATCTCCCATGAGAAATGATTTTTCTCTACATTTTCTGTTAAGCATATCTAAGTACCTTTTGAGAGGATGGGAGATCCTACTATATGTATGAGGTGGAGGAGGAATATACATATACTGGTTTATTATGAATAGATTCTTTAGGTCCTATGGCTCGCTGCTCTTCAGAGATACTCTCTTCAAGCTTAACTTTTCTCCCACTATTTCATCTTGGTTAAATAATTTTTCAAGAAGATAGCATGATGGGTCACAATCACATTGTGATCCTTTCAGAAGAAAAGTAGTATTCCAAACTCTTTTAGGATGAGCTTTATAGACCTATCCTCTAACATATCCATCTGCTGTCCTTGACATAAGCTGGACATCCTTGGATTTTGAAATAATCAAGATTCAATTCTCATCATGTCATATCTCATACGGTACAGTTGGAACAAATTTAGAGAGAATCTAATTTTATAGAAATAAAGAATGTCCTTAAAGAAACAAAATAAATTAGTGAAGTCCATCATGAATCGGACCATATCTCATATAGTCCCATGACTCTTCTTAATTATCTTGTTGAGCTGAGATGTATTAAGAGAGGTTCAATATAAAACTATGCTATTTTATGAGATAATCAAAAAAAAATTTTCTTTGGTATTGTATCCTTGATCCAATCGAAGTACCTTTAGAAATTTTTTGATTTGCTTCTCTATTTTATATCTAAATTATTTGAACTTTTCAAAAATTTTAGATTTGTATCTCATATACTTACCCATACCATGACTGATTATCGATAAAGATAACAAAGTAGAAACAACTCTCTTAGTTAGCACATCAAATGGGCTACACACATCAAATGTGTACTATGATAAGTATCTCAGTGGTCCTTTTTCTCTTATCCCATAAGAGTAGCTTGGTCATTTTTTCTCAAAGAGATGATGCACAAACTAGATGTGACTCAATAGTCAATAAGCTCAAAAGTTCATATTTCTCTAGTTTGTTAATCATTTCTTCTCCTATATAATCTAGCCCAAGGTTCCACATATACTTAAGATTTATCTCAACTCTGGATCTCTCAGATCCAATGGCATTCACTGCTTGCTCAATTAAATTCACAGATGCATCACCACGTAAATGATAGAGACTATCTTTAAAAACTAAATCCAAATGATAATCATAAAGGATAGATGCCCATGGCCATAGTAGCAACTTTTGCCCTATTGCCAATTATAAGGGTTACTTCCTTACCCCTCTACCTTCCTATAGACTCTATACTAAAGTGCATATAAATACTAGAGTCTAAACTCAATTGGAAGAAGAGAAAATCATAAGGATAGTATTGAGCAATTCCAACAAGCCTACTCAAAGCGTGTCTTTGTTTCTTTAGGCTCTCCAGGTATATACCTCTGAACTTTTTAAAGTTCCTTAGTTACTAACATTTTGATCAATTCAGATAAGATATCAATAAGGTCATTCATATGGTAGTTTATCATAAACTATCCATATAAACTAAAAAGAGATTACAGGATCAAATTTATAAGCAATTCTTTGTGTATAGTCATGTTGAGCCTTTTAAACTCTTTAATGTCCTTGATCATTATCAAATAATGATCATAGACTGTGCGACTCTGATCACTTCACAACACTTATAGATGAATCAATGTGTCGTTGGCAGTGAATATGGGATCATACATACATTGGAGTTCATCTAACATGGACTTCAATATTTAGCACCTATCTTTATTGTCACTTTCCATCCACTCATCAAGTATAGCTCGTTGACTTTCAGTTGGATAGGCTGTTTAGAATAACCTGATAGAGAATATTGCTTAATTTTTTAAAATTAAGAATGATTCTTAGGTTTGTGAGCCAGTCTATGTAATTAGTTTCGATTAAATGATTGATATCTAGGATTTGAGATAAAAGGTTAGAAGCTGACACAATAAATAGTAGAGAGCAAAAATTTTAGTTGGATGTTTGTACTTATTTTATAATTTGCTCTAGAGATTTTTAGATGCAATAAAACTCTCACTATTTTATCTGATCTCTCACACTCCTTGTTGAAAATTATGTCCCAAAGTCAATCGTCAGTCTGTTGACGGTTGAGCTTATTATTATAATTATATATAAATTATTGAATTAATAATTATTATTTAATTTTTTCATCACTACGTACATCTTATTTTGAGCTCCTGTTATGTGATGAAGTCCTTAGGACTATTTGATTCGATATAGAAGGATATATCATTTAGTCTTTAAACCTTAAGTTCACGACCAAATGATATACTATTATTAAGACAATAGCTATATCAAGTATAGGTCATTATGTGTCATGCATGTTGGTTGTCCTCTTAATCAAAAAGTGTGGAGATATTGGTATGGCATGCAAGTGAGACATAAGAGTACATCTCACTGAACGTGACCAATTGCTGAGCACTCTGCTGTTAAGAGTAGCTCACATAGGATATGAGTATAAGTATCCCTTCGATCTGAGATCAACATGATGACTTACAAGTAATTTACTGTGCTTTGGTGTCAGACTATCTGAATTTCTAACTCAGTGATGAAAGGTTTTTGGATACAGTTAAGTACTTGTGAAGTCAGTGTGTGAGTCAAGATAGAATTGACCCCTTCGAATAAGTAAGAGTTAATGTATCAATGTGTTTCAATTCAGTAAAATCTTGATCGAGATAATCCATGTGATGGATTTTGAAAATTGAAATATAATATGGATGACCATATTTGGGTTGACAATTAAATCTTAGGTCACCTTGAGCATTTGGATCAAAGAGATGAATTATACGGTAATCATATGCCAATAGGTTTTTGAATGATGCTTTGTAATCTTTCGACCTATCCGAACATCAGGTATCATTGCTAGATGGTCACTTTGATTGATATAAGAAGATTATTCTTATACTATTAGCTTAGGTTCGAACCTATAGGATCACATTCAAAAAAAATTTCTGATTGATCATATGGCTGATCAATGATTAAGAATCATTCTAGGGTAAAACAGTCAATTCGATTGATAATTAACCCTATACAAAAGTTACAATAAATCAATTCACTAATTATTGGTGAATTATAAAAAGATTGATTAGTAATTAAATTATTAATTAACTTAATTTAATTGATTATTAAGTTTTAGATCAAATCTAATTGAATTAGATTCAATTTGATTTGATCCGATTAAGTTATGAGATGATCTAATCGCTAAGGGTGTTCGATTCCTGATATGATCAAGATATGAGTTTGATTAATTTTTGATTTGATTAAAATTTAATTAAAATTATTTATTATCTAATTAAATTAAATTTAGTGATCCAATTGGGTTTAACCTAATTTGGTTGGGTTAAGAATCTAATTGGATGAGAAAATAATTCAAATTCGAATCCCTTGCACCTTCTTTCTCTACACCCTCTTATTCTTCATGTGAAAAATATTTTTACATAATTTTTCTCATTCTCATAAGCCTTTTTCATATTCTCATCTAATTTTTTTTAAATTAAAAATTGATTGATTTAAATTTTAGTTCAAAAAAGTTTGAATTTGAATGAAAACCTAGAGTCCAAATTGAGTTGGACTCTCCTCTTCATGCTGCCACCTTTCTCCATGCATAAAGTATTTTTGCATGAGATTTTTTGCACCATTCTAATGTTAGTCAACCCCTCTCTGAGTTTATAAAATAAAGATAAAGTTTGATTTAAAATTTAATTCAAATTTGATTTGAATTGGTGATAAGAATCAACTAACGTTTGAATTTGAACCGAAACTACCTCTTTGTTATCCTTATCATCCATGGGACACCAACCTTAAAAGGGGATCAATTTTGTGTGAGATTAGAAGTGATTTTTGGTGTGAGAAACTTGAGAGTGGGGATGTGAAAAGTTGAGAGTGGATTGGGCTTTCGTGTGTGAGAAACAAAGGAAGTGTTCTTCCTCTCGGGCGTGAGCTGTGTGTTCTAGGGTTTCAACTCTAGGTTTTGTGAGAAGAAAGTATAAGAGTGAGTCTTGTCCAATCTTCCACACCACCACCTCCTCATAAAGCTTCATCTTATAATCTGAAAAAATCCAAGAGATCTAAAGAAAGGAGCTTGGATCAGCCATCCAGAGCCTTCGATGCGAGCTAGCACTCCCATGAAGGAAGATCTGATCAGAGCTTCGAGTGGACGATCTGTAGAGGTCGGATGACCTATGCAGCTGCTCGACATCAGTGAAAGCTTCATACCATACCAACCAGTAGTGAAGATCATCAATCCATAAAAGGGTGATGAGTTTTGAATTCAACCAATATGATCTAAAGGTTGGATCAGATTCAGGGCATCGATGTGATTGATGCAGTTTTCTATTTTATATTAGATTTTATATGTAAATTTTTTATGTTATAGATCCTTAATAGTAGTTTAGATCTGATATAAGGTATGATTAAAAGATTAAAGTATTTAATCTTTTATTATTTCACTATAAAATACTTTGAACTGCCCATTTTTTCTTCAGATGGTATCAGAGCAAAGTTTCTTATGACATAAATTTTTTGTATATAATCTGATTTTAATTGTTTAGATTAGATCTAAATAATTAATTCTAAATCTGAATAGTATAATAATCAGATTTGATAGATCCACATAGCCTTCTGTGTTGGAGCAACTTTTTCAGATTGTGGATGTCAGAAAACAGCAAGGATCAGGTTGTAGAGATCCTTGAAGTGTAGGAACAAGATCTAGGGTTTCAGGACTAGATCTTGAAACTTTTTCAAGATCATACAGCGGAAGACTAAAATAAATCAAAATTATTTTCTAAAATTAGATAATTCCTAGATCTAAGATCCTATTACATGATTATTACATAGCATTAAATCAAAAATTAAAATATATAAATATAGCATGAACTACATGTTGATCATATCAACATGTTTCTATACTACATCTAATGTATGTATTAAACAATAGATCAGATCTATTACCTTGCAAGTTAGACATTCTAACCTTGCTGATCTGGGCTTGAGGATGATATTGCAAGTCGCACATGCATCCGGCCTCTAGGAGTCATCCACACGAGCCCACGAATCTCGATCAGAAGTCCAACTTCAGAAAATCAGCACAGTATGCTAGTACTGTGCTGATCCTTCTTTGAAGGTTGATCAGGTGCCTCCTTCTTATTGATTTGGACTCTTCCAAAGATAAAAAGTAGAAGGAGGAGTTTCATATCTGAGACGCTCTCAGGAAACTCAAGATGGAGGGAGGAAAGATATGAAAACAAACAACCCTAGAAGAAGACCCTCTTCTTCTTCTCATTTCTCTCTCTAGACACCCTAACTTGTGTCTTTTATATCTCCATGACCCAAAGGTTTTTCTCTCTAATTTTTAGATGGCTCAAAGATCTCTCAAATATCTATCCTCTTCAAACATTTCATGAAGAAACTCATTTTATATAGAGAGATATGATAGAGTCCTTGTCTAGGTCAAATACCTAGTCAAGGCTTATCCAAACATGGCAAGTTAAGGGGCGCCCAACTCTTGAGCACCTCCTCCTTATTATCATGCATGGATTACCAGCAAAGGGTGCACAATGTATACCCTAAAAGCTACAAAAATTTCAAAAAAATTTTGGATAAATTCGGTGCAAAATTGAAAGAGTTTTGGATTTCTAAAACTCTATCTCATAGAATTTGAAATCCAAACTTATTCCTCTTTGATTTGATCCAAACCACCTTCCATGTAAGAAAGAAGAGAGAAAACCTTTTGTGAATGTAGGAGAGACCTAGGAGAGGGCTTTTGTCACACAAAATAAGAGGAGATTGGCGTTGAATGAGAGAGAGGGCATGGGGAAGGCTTATGTGGTGCAAGGTGGAATCCTAGTCTTACTAGGATTCTATCTTATGACTTGTTTTAATTTAGTTTCTCAAATCAAATCAAATCAAAATTAGATTAACCTAATTAGAATAGGTCTTAACCTAATTAAGAACCTAATTTAATCAGATTAAATTAGATTTAAATCTGATTTAATTTTTTAATCAAATTAAAAATTAGATTGACCCAAGTCCTAGTTGAACTAGGACTAGTTTTTTCTTACACTTGGCTTATCCAATAAACCAATTGGACTTGATCCAACCAAGCCCAAACCAAATCTAATTAAATCATATTTAATTAGACTTAATCTCAGCCCATTGGCTTAATCAAATTAAGCCAATTAGCAATCGAATTGCTAATCGATCCTCCTGCAACACTTGCACTGGGTTAAATGTCAATCGTATTGATCATTTAACCCTAGAACGATTCTTAATCGTTGATCAACCATCCGATCGGATCATAAACTCTAATGTGTGTGACCTCATAGGTCCGAACCAAAGTCGGTAGCATAGGATCAAATTTCTGTACCAATCGAAGTGACCATCTAGTAATGGTACCCGACGATCGGATAGGTCGAATGTGTAGAACAACATCTTTAGAACCCATGTGGATATTGTTATAGCCCAAAACCTAATTCAGCCCACAGAAGCCCAAAACAAAAAAAAAAAAAAAATAGAGGAATTCAAAATCGGGAAGAAGACTCCCGATAGGAGTCTTCTTCTCCGACGAGACCGGGCAAAATCAGGACTCCTAGGAACCCTCGGAGTCCTAAGGTTCCCTATAAGAAGACCCCCTCCCCCTTGAGACCGAACATCAGCCTCTTCTTTCTCTCCTTCCCTCTGATTTTCCCGAAGCAGAGCTGCGGACACCGTTCGGTTTCTCGCCGTGATTGCTCACCGATGAGGTCACCGGAGGTCGGGGTGAGTCTTCCTTTCCTTCCTCTCTTCCTCCCCTATCTTCCTGTACCTTTGCTTGAGGTGGCTGGCGACGAGTGTCGTCGATCTTTCGGTCAGGAAAGACACCCTGTTTTTGGGCCTTTTTCCTTGGATTTTTCAGTGCCGGCGATCGGAATCGATCGCCGGCCATGCTCCTCCGTGACCGGAGGAGTGGCCCCCGTCTGCCGCCGGCCTCCGCCACGGCGGCCATGGCCCGAACAATCGGTCAAGGTCGGAGGATGCCGGTCCCCTGTTCCGGCACGGGAAGAACCAAGAAAAAGAAGAAAAGAAGAAAAAGAAGAAAAAGAAAAAGAAGAAAAAGAAAAGAGAAAGAAGGAAAAAAAGAGAAAAAGAAAAGGAAAGAAAAAGAAGAAAAACAAGAAAAAGAAAAGAAGAAAAAGAAAAGAAAAGAAAAGAAAAGAAAATAATAATAATAATAATAAAAATAAATATATATATATATATATTTATATATATATATATAAGTAAGTAAATAAATAAATAAATAAATAAAAAATTGAAAATGATGAGAGAGAGAGAGTTTCTCTCCTCTCTCTCTTCTTTCAGTCTGAACCCTGACTTCTCTCTCAGGAATTGGACTTTCTCTCTCTACTTTCTCTCTCTAGAATTTTCTCTCTCTAAGATATTTAACTCTCTTGATGGATTTCTCTCTCTCTAAAGTTATTTCCTCTAGGATTAGCGTAGTGGAAGGCTTCATCTGATGATTCTGATCGAGTTTAGAGATGAGTCTGATTTTAAGCGAGATTTTGATTTTGGGATTTGTTAGATTTAATTTTGAATTAAAATTAATATAAAAATATAATTTTGGATAATAGGCATGGAAGAATCTCCTAGAAGTTAGTTGATCTATTCATTCAGTGCTCCGTGAAAGGTAAGTAATGAATCATCTTCTCGAGATATTTCTATATTTATTCTGAAAATAAATAATTATTCTCTGAAATTATGCATGATTCATGAAATTATGTTTTGAAAAAAAAGTGCTTTTTGAAATATTATGGTACGTTGATTTATGCACATGTTCAGTGAAAAAAATTATGACATATTATGGTACAGTATTTTGATATAGATCGGATTTATGCTCTCAGCCTAACTATGTTTCAGTGGGCCCTGCCAATGGGGATTATACGTTGGTACTCAGTGGACCATGCCAGTGGGGGTTGTGCGCTGGTATTTGTGGACCCTCCCAGTGGGGGTTGTGCGCTGGTATTTGTGGACCCTGCTAGTGGGGGTTGTGCGCTGGTATTTTGTGGACCCCGCCAATGGGGGTTAAACGTTGGTCATAGTCGAGGCTGTTGAGTTACGAGTGTTTTGAATTGAATCAGATTTATGATTATATTATATGTGAATATTTAAAAATATTTGATTTGTATTAAATCAGCATGAAATATACTCTTATGTTTATTTGCAGTATTATTCTTAAAAATTATATAATATCTGAATTATCTAGCTGAGATATTTGTTACTTACTGGGCTGTCTAGCTCATTACCTTTCTTTCTATTTTTCAGATTCAGATAATTAATTTCGAGCGTGGGAAGAATTATTGGGACAGAGCTTTTAAAGGCGAGATTTAGCATTGTCAACTTCATTGAATTTAGATCTATTATTTTAGTAAAATTTTATTGGATGTAAGACATTTGATTTAATTACTTGAATTACAGTTGAAAAATAATTATTTAAATTTATTTCGCTGCGATGCATTGATATCGTGATTAGATACCTTGCATGCTTATGGAGAGAGTTCTTCATGAGTTTGCGGCAGTTGCCGCGACCCTCGATTCACAAACTCGGGTCGGGGGCGTGATAATTAATATGGTATCAGAGCATAAGTGGATAAATTATGACCCATAAAATTTGACATAGTATGAGTGTAGGTGGGTAAACATTAGGAATATTGGGACATTAAAGTATGAGCATCATAATAAACCCATCCTAACAAATAGATAAATGAATCTAATAAGGTTTTACTATTACAAGGTTACCATGCCTCCCCGTAGAATGACAAGAACTACTCAAGGAATTGCAAGAGAGACATCACAACCACGGGATGGTAGCACTCCCCATCTGACCAGTGGCACCCCTCAGGAGGAGGGAGTCGTAGATCCTAATGGGAGTGCTTCGAGAGCACGTCAAGAACCAGATATGGCTCAGTTAATGTAGACCCTAATCAGGATGGTACAAACGCAACAACAAATACAGCAGCAAATGTTTGAACAATAGCAGATACAATGAGATACACAACAACATCAGCATCCACCACCACAACATGGAGAGCAACCAGTACAATGTAACAATATTTCAGAATTTAAAAAGCTTGCCCCTCCAGCTTTCAAGGGGACTACTGAACCTTTGGAAGCTGATAACTGGATAATGGAGATGGAGAAGGCCTTCGCTGTCCAAGAGTGTCTTGATAAAGAAAAGATTCGATATGCAGCTTATTTACTACAAAGAGAAGCATACAACTGGTGTCAGCGACTACAGCACAAGTATGAACAAGACGGCGAAATACTTACCTGAGAAAGATTTCAGATTGCATTCTACGATCAGTATTTTCCTCGGAGTATAAAGGATCCAGAAAGAGCAAGAGTTTATTTATTTGAAGGAAAAGGGTATGAGTTGTCACGTGTTGCCCAGCTATGCAACCCAAGAGGGGGGGATGAATTGGGTTTCTAAAAATTTTAGACTTAATTAATTACTTATGATGAACAAGACAAACATTTTAATTCAATATTAATTACTAGAAGCAGAAATGCAAGGATATAATAAAGAAATAAAGTGAAGCGATAAAGCACACCACAAACACAAGGATTTATAGTGGTTCGGTGCTAACCTTGCACCTACATCCACTCCCCAAGCTCCTACTTGGGAATTTCAATCCACTATGCTTGTATTCAACCTGAATACAAAATGTCAGAAACTCCGACACTAGCTATCCCAAGCTAGATCACTTGTTTCTCGGGTACAAGTAAACCCAAAATACTCCGATTTCAGGTTCGGATCAACCTTTCCTTGTTTTGGAAATCCTCCAAAAATAAGAACAATTACTTACAAGAGTAAGAGAATTTAAAGCATAAATTAATACAATAACAGCTCCTTAAATGAGCGAATATAACAATAAAAACTTTACTCAAATGAAGAACCCCTTTTCGGATTTTCTCAAAGTGGATGAACGCTTGAACGAATGCTTGAGAAGAGGTTGATTGTTGATTGAAGATCTCTTGAAAGCTTTGAAAGATCTCTAGATCAAGTTTGAACAATAGGCTTGAAAGATCCTCTCTTTGAATGCTCTTATTTTTCTCTTTCACAATCTCTCTTGTATATTGTGGATCCTCTCTCTTTTTCTTTTTGGATATTTCGTTGATCTCAGGCTTTTTCGTGCAGATTTCGGATCCTCTCTCGTGTTTTTGATCTCACCTTTGATCTCTATTTAATCTGTAATTTCTTTCACCATTTCAAGCATTTTATAGCATTAAAAGCAAGAGAAAATAATTTAGACAGATAAGAGCCGTTAGAGCAATTTTAGGATGCATAAAAGGCAATTAAAATGGGCAAAAAAATAGCCGTTGCTGATATTTTCTGTCGCAGGGGTCGACTCATGAGTCGACTCATGCTTCAGGAGTCGACTCATGAGTCGACTTCTGTTGCAACAGCCAGAAAATGAGTTTCTGCAACTTTTGGCCTAAAACTGCAGGGGTCGACTCATGGGGGTCGACTCATGCCTGGGGGTCGACTCATGAGGGTCGACTCACAGGGTGTGCCAATCAGCTCATTGTGCCATGAGTTGACTCACGGGTTGACTCATGATTTTCAAACATGCATAACTTTCAAAATACAAGTCCAAAATCAATGAAATTTTCACCATTGGATCACAAATATTTTGTTCTACCAAATGATACTATCAAATCAAGATTTTAGTGAAATTATGATTTTGCCCTTGAAGAGCATAAGGACTTTTTCAATTTAAAATTATTTGTATCCCTTCAATCTGCTTTGTAATCATCAAAATCAATCTAGGAGCAACAATCTCCCCCTTTTTTGATGATGACAAAACATTTGAACAAAAGCATTTATGTGAATGCATTAATTTCAAAAGAATACATTATAGGTGTATATGCTTGAAAAGAGTATGATTCTTTTGGCATGTAATATAAATAGTCATATGCAAAAATAATTTGTCCATTTACTTAAGGATTTGAAGATACGCTCATTTGATTATGTGATTTTGGTGTTAGAGCGGAAAACTTATTTTTGTTATCAGATTGAGCTGTATTTTGAAAATTCCATTCTCATTTGATTTTAGTTTTAGCATCAGAGCAAAAAAATACTTATGTGCTTAAAAAATTATGTGTGCCAAAGTATGTTTAAAAGTTGATTTTGAGCTTAAGTGTATTAACTCATTTTGAGCTTAAGATATATCAGAGCAAGAGAAAAGAAATAAATTTTGCAATGTATCAGAGCAAGAACAATAATTTTTATAATGTTATCAAAAAAGATTTTACAATGTATCAGAGTAAATGTTATAATATATCAGAGAAAATTTCACACTGTATCAGAGCAAATATCAGAGAAACTTTCACACTGTATCAGATTAAATTTTATCATGTATCAGAGCAAGTTAAAAGAAATTTTAGGGTGTATCAGAGTAAATCAAATTTCTTAAGATGTATCAAGGTAAATTTCAAAAGATATATCAGAGCAAGTTTGAATTTTGAAATATATCAGAGCATATAAAAAATTACTTATTTGCATTGTACTTATGATTTTGCTTTTGATGGATGGCTTTTTGTTTAATTTCTGTCTGATATCAAATTTCTCAAATTTTTGCTTAATTTCTCAAAATACCATTTTTGTTTAATTTTTCAAATTTTGTTTAATTTCTCAAATTTTTGTTTAATTTCTCTAAATATTTAATTTCTCAAATTTTTGTTTAATTTCTCCAATTTTTGTTTAATATCTCCAATTTTTATTTAATATCTCCAATTTTGTTTTGTTTAATTTCTCTCCCTTTTTGACATCATCAAATATGGTTAACTCTTCCTTTTTTTTTTTTTTTTAAATATTCTTTAATTTCTCCCCTTTTAGAATTTATCATAGAAGTTTGCTCCCCCTTAATATAGCAATTATCAACAGCAAACAACAACAAAGAGAAGACAATTTTTCCACAAGAAGAATATATATAACCAAAATATGATCAATATCATTACAAAAGGTAGAAATATAAGTGAAAAATGATTTCATTAAAAACATAATTGTTTCAATACATAGTTCTTAAAAATAAAATTCAACCAGCTAATTGTCAATACATGGCCCCAAGGTATAGATCCTAGAATAAAATACTAACACCTAGGATCTAGTAAAGATCAAGATAAGTTAATGATCGGAGTCATCAGATATAGGGTGAGGAGATGATGGATCAGAAGTGCGTCCTCTACCTCGTCTGCCTCTGCCACGAGTGGAGGTGCTGGCACGAGCAGGAGAGCGAGATGAACTGGGTGGCTGAGAATGCTGAGAGGCCAAAGACTGAACAGAAAGGGTGAGTCTGATAGAATCAAGTACATTCAGTGCTCTGGAAACAGATTGAAGTAGAGCAGTGAACTGAGTGGTAG
Source organism: Elaeis guineensis (assembly GCF_000442705.2). Taxonomy (NCBI): domain Eukaryota; kingdom Viridiplantae; phylum Streptophyta; class Magnoliopsida; order Arecales; family Arecaceae; genus Elaeis; species Elaeis guineensis. The sequence continues at coordinate 50,224,473 of NC_025993.2, forward strand.
CATGCTCACTCGATCCTCGGATTTCTTTCCTCAGCAATTCATATCCACCTTCTAGTGCTCCTCTGAGCCTACCAACCTCTGCAGTCAGGTCTGTGACCTCAATGATTGACTCCTGTGGTTTGGGATGGGCCAAAGCAAGGACTTGCCCCTGCAAGTCAAGAACTCTGCCAGTAAGTCTCCAGACTGTGTCCTCAAGCTGCTGGATCCTGATGGACTGATCTGATATCATTTGAAACACAGTGGAGATGTGGGGAGTAATGGTCTGATCAGAAGAGGTGGCTCCAGGTGCAAAAGAAGTACTACTCCACTGGCTAGACAGCAAAGAAGCCACACGCTGTGATATATGCTCGATCTGATCATCAGCCAGTCTGAACTCTGAATGAGGTGCTCTGCTCTCTGGCTGATACACTGGTGTGGGCATCCTAGTAAACTCTGAAGGGTCAGCCTCTGTATCAGGAATGAACTGGGTATCTGGTGATGCTGCCCTGAAGTCATGTACAGGAGAAGATGGACCTTCTTCTTCTACTCTGCCTTCAGTTCTGTCCTCAGCTCTTGTTTCAGCTCTATCCTCAGCTCTTTCTTCAGATCCTTTGATCCAACCACCATCAGTCTTTGTAATTCCCATTCGATGCAGGCTGTGTTGGTTGAAAGTGTCTACATGAGAGAGCTTAGTAGCAGCCTCCCCCTCACAGCTAACTCCAAACCTCCTAAATACTTTAGTAAGGGCCATACCATAAGGCAAGTGTGCCTTGGATCTGTTCAAAGTTTCTCTCATGGCCTCTATCATAAGTGTAGGGAGGTTTAGGGGGGTCTGAGTGATGACATGAAACATGACACACACATCTCTGCTGGAAAGTAAGTCATGTCTACCACTCCTAGGAAAGAAGAGCTTTGTTACCATCTGATGCAGGACCCTCATCTCAATGGACAAAATCTTTGCTTCCAATTTGTTTAAACTTTCTGAATAGGTTTCTCCTAAAATAATTCTTATCCCCTCTTCTTTAATTGGGAGTTCCATATATGAGTATCCTTCACTAGGCAACTGAAGTATTTCTCTCAATATTCTAGAATCTAAGCAGATATCAATTCCCTTGACTATTGAAGTCACTGACCCGTTTCCATAATGTAGATTCTGGTAGAATTCTCTAACTAGGTCAACATAGGTGACTTCCTTAAGGGAGCAGTAGAGTTCCCATCCTTGATTTTTAATTTTACTTGCAAAAGTAAAACCTTCTTTCTCAAAGAACCGAAAATCTATATTTTTCTCGGTTTCTACTTTTCTATTAGAAAGAGGATTTACACTGGGGCTTATGGAGGATTGAGAGGGACCTTGAGTAGGTACTGAAACTGGAGTGGAAGCAGTTGAAGACTGAGCATGCCTTTTCTTTCGGACAATTTCTTCAGGCTCACGGATTGATTTTCTTCTTTGAGGAAGCTTCATCTTTGGAGCCATATCCACTTTAGTAGTAGGCAAGGAGACTTGAATTCAGTGGAGGAGGGATCACAAGAGAATAAAGAGAGATTTTGGTGGAGAAAAGAAGCAGATTTTGGAAGATTGATGAAGTGCTAGGGCACGTTCCAACCGCGCCAAGCAATGCGAGAAAGCCCGAAAAGTTCCTTTCTAAGGTGACAATTTTTGGTGGAGAGGAGGAGGGAGAATTGTCTCGAAATTAATCCTTGGATTTGGAGCAAAAAGAGTTGGAGAAGATGACTTTTGGAAGAAGGACAATGGGAAGATGAGTCGTCTCACAAACAGTAACCCTTATAAAAACAATGAACCCGTTGAAAGTTGGTGGGATTTACAAGTTTGCCATTGAGTCGACTCATGGGGGTCGACTCATAAAGTTCAGAAATTCAGAAAAAATACAAATAAATTCCAAAAAAATTCAAAATTTTGGGTGAAGGAATTTTGCTTAATGATAAGTTTTTAGAATGATAAATTTAAGCTTTTGGGACCAGGATAGTTGTTGGAAATTGGGCTCTAAGAATATTTGATATCAATTAAGAGAAGTTTAGGCATATGGATCTAGAATTCCTAGATTTCTCCTAATTTCACAGAATCTATCCTCACTAAGGGCCTTTGTAAAGATATCAGCTAATTGATTTTCAGTGTAAACATATTCAAGAATTACATTTTTGTTTTGAACATGTTCTCTTATGAAATGATGTCTTATTTCAATATGTTTGGATCTTGAGTGTTGTATTGGATTTTTAGATAGATTTATGGCACTTGTATTATCACATCTTATTGGTGTTTTATTAAGTTTGATTCCAAAGTCTTCGAGTTGTTGCTTAATCCACAAGATTTGAGCACAACAACTACCGGCTGCAATGTATTCGGCCTCAGCCGTAGACAGTGCCACCGAATTTTGTTTCTTGCTAAACCATGAGATTAGGTTAACTCCAAGAAATTGGCAAGTTCCACTTGTGCTTTTTCTATCTAATTTACATCTAGCAAAATCAGCATCTGAATATCCTAATAAATTAATTTGTGAGTCCTTAGAGTATCATAACCCTAGAGTTTGAGTACCATTTAAGTATCTAAGGATTCTTTTAACAGCATTCAAATGAGATTCCTTAAGATTAGATTGATATCTAGCACATAAACAAACACTAAACATGATATCAGGCCTACTTGCAGTTAAATATAGTAATGAACCAATTATATCTCTATAGTATTTTAAGTCTACGCTTTTACCTTCATCATCCTTGTCAAGCTTACATGAGGGACTCATTGGTGTGCCAATTGGTTTGCAGTTCTTCATTCCAAATCTTTTGAGTAGTTCCTTGGTGTACTTGCTTTGGGTGATGGAGATTCCCTCTTTTGATTGTTTGATTTGGAGTCCGAGGAAGAATGTGAGTTCTCCCATCATGCTCATCTCGAACTCTCCCTGCATAAGCTTAGCAAAGTCTTGACAAAGGGATTCATTAGTAGACCCAAAAATTATGTCATCAACATAAATTTGTATAATTAGCATATCATTTTGATTTCTTTTAATAAATAGGGTTGTATCTACATTACCTCTTGTAAAACCATTATTTAGTAGAAATTTACTTAGCCTTTCATACCATGCTCTAGGTGCTTGTTTTAATCCATATAAAGCTTTATTTAATCTAAAGACATGATTAGGAAAAGTATGATTTTCAAATCCAGGGGGTTGTTCTACATATACTTCTTCAGAGATATAACCATTTAAAAATGCACTTTTAACATCCATTTAAAATAATTTGAATTTCATAAAGCAAGCATATGCAAGTAGAAGTCTAATAGCTTCTAATCTAGCAACAGGTGCAAAGGTTTCATCAAAATCAATTCCTTCTTCTTGATTATATCCCTTAGCAATCAGTCTTGCTTTATTTCTAATTACATTTCCATGCTCATCTAATTTGTTTCTAAAGACCCATTTTGTGCCAATTATTGAATAATCTTTAGGTCTTGTCACTAAGGTCCAAACATTATTTCTTTCAAATTGATTAAGTTCTTCTTGCATAGCATTAATCCAGTTATGATCATTTTCAGCTTCTTCAAAAGTTTTAGGTTCAAGTTGAGATACAAAAGCACAATGATTAAGTACATCTCTAAGTGAAGAACGTATTTTTACCCCATGCATAGGGTCACCAATAATTAACTCCTTAGGGTGGTTGTGAACATACCTCCATTCCTTGGGTAGGTCATTTGTACCTTGAGGTTGTTCTTAAATTTCTTCACCTCTCTCATTTTATTCGTCTTCTTGATCCTTGTCTTTTGGAGTTGCTGAATCTTTTAGAGTGATCTCCTTCATACCTTCTATTAGTGGATCTGCATCATCAACACCCTCATTCTCCCTTGAAGGAAGATCGTTAGATTCATCAAAAACAACATGTATGGACTCCTCAACTACTAAAGTTCTTTTGTTGAAAACTCTAAATGCTTTACTAGTGGAGGAGTAACCTAAAAAGATTGCTTCATCTGATTTTGCATCAAATTTACCAAGTTTTTCTTTTCCATTATTTAATACAAAACATCGGCAACCAAAGACATGAAAATATGCAATATTTGGTTTTCTTCCTTTCCAAAGTTCATAGGGGGTTTTCTTTAAAAATTATCTAATTAAAGCATGATTTAAAATGTAACATGCTGTGTTAATAGCTTCCGCCCAAAAATATCTTGGAAGGTTGCTTTCACAAAGTATGGTACGGGCCATTTCTTCTAAGGTTCTGTTTTTTCTTTCAACTACCCCATTTTGTTGGAGTGTCCTAGGAGCAGAGAAGTTATGGCCAATTCCATTTTCATCACAAAAATTTTCAAAATCTTGATTTTCAAATTCAGTTCCATGATCACTTCTAATATTTTGAATTGAAAATCCTTTTTCATTAGAGACTTTTCGATGAAATTTAGTGAAAGTATGAAGAGTTTCGTTTTTGTGTGCCAAAAAGAAAACCCAAGTAAAACGAGAGTAACCATCTATAATTACAAAGCCATATCATTTTCCTCCTAGACTCGTGGTTCTAGTTGGTCCAAATAAGTCCATATGTAAGAGCTCTAAAGGTCTAGAAGTTGAAACAGTATTTTTGGATTTAAATGAAACTCTAGTTTGTTTACCTAATTGGCATGCATCACAGATTTTATCCTTTTCAAAATTCAATTTTGGCAAACCGAGAACTAAGTCCTTTTTAATTAATTTTGAAAGAGAATGCATGCTAATATGTGCAAGTCTACGATGCCACAGCCAACTAGTCTCATTAATTTTAGCATTCAAAGATACTAGGCATTGCATGTCTAATTTGGCTAAATCATTCAAATCTACCATATAAACATTGCCATGCCTATGTCCTATAAATTTAATGCCATCGTTAATAGGACTAGTCACAATGCAAACAGATGATTCAAAAACTACTTTATACCCTTTATCACAGAATTGACTAATGCTAAGTAAGTTATGCTTTAAACCTTTAACTAATAAAACATTCTCAATGTATTTGGAGGGAGTGATACCAATGTTACCTATCCCGATGATCTTTCCTTTGCCATTATCTCCAAAGGTGACCATCCCTCCATCCTTAGCATCAAGCGTGATGAATTGTGATTCATCACCAATCATGTGTCTCGAGCATCTGCTGTCAAGATACCATTTCCTGTTTCCTTCTTGGGATGCTAGACACACCTGCAAGCAAAGGTTAAGTTTCTGTCTTAGGTACCCAAGCTTTCTTGGGTCCTTTCAGGTTAGTCAGAATGGTTCCTTTTGGAACCCATATTTTCTTTGTGTTTGCATATTTGTTAATAAGACATGTGTATGATTTATGTCCTATCCTACCACAGTTGAAACAAGTAATATTTGTAGATTTGTTACTTGAATAATTTACGTAAATATCCTTCAAAAATTTTTGTTTCTTCAGAGGTTTATAGCCAAGTCCAGCCTTATCATATATAGCTTTCTGATTATCAAGAATCATATTTAGTTTGTTTGAACTTAAGGTGAACTTATCTACTATAGATTTCAGCTTGTTAATTTCATCCTTTAAGTTTTGATTTTTTTGAATCAAGGTGAATTTTTCAATTGAAAGATTTTCAGCTTGTTTCACTAAGAACTGATTTTCCAATTTTAGTTCTTTGTTTTTCTTCCCTAGTTTCTTTAATTCATCAATTGAATCATAGAATGCTTCATGCAATTCTTCAAATGTGAATTCACTAGTGGATTCAGAAGTTACCTCATTTTCATGTGCCATCAGGCACAGGTTGGCTTGTTCTGTTGAGGTTTCCTCGTCGGAGCTTGAGTCATCACTCGCACTCCAAGTCGCTATCATTGCCTTCTTTTTGAACTTCTTTGGACCTTTCCTCAATTGTGGACATTCGGATCTGAAATATCCCAGCTTCTTGCACTCATAGCATATAAGGGGTTGATCTTTCTCCTTTTCTTTGCTTTGATCCCCTTTTATGAATTTCTTTCTCATCCCCTGTTTCCTTTTTCTTAGAAACTTCTTAAATTTCCGGGTGATGAGTGCCATCTCTTCATCCTGTTCTTCATCTTCAGAGTCATCCGTTTCATAATCAGGCGAAGTTGTGGATTTGAGGGCAATGGTTCTTTTCTTTTTGACTTCATCCTCTTGATGTTGCTTCATGCTAAGTTCATGAGTCATCAAGGATCCAAGAAGCTCTTCTAGAGGTAGAGTGTTCAAGTCCTTTGCTTCTTGGATGGCAGTCACCTTGGCTTCCCAAGTTCTTGGCAGTGACCTGAGAATCTTCCTTACAAGTTCACTGTTAGTATAAGATTTGCCAAGACTCTTTAAACCATTGATTATATCAGTAAAATGAGTAAACATAGCAGTTATGGACTCATCATGCTCTATTTTGAACAATTCATATTTATGTACAAGCATGTTTATTTTAGACTCTTTTACTTGATTTGTTCCCTCATGGGTGACTTCTAACCTATCCCATATTTCTTTAGCAGATGCACAAGTAGAAATGTGATTAAATTCACTTGCATCTAGTGCACAATAAAGGACATTCATGGCTTTGGCATTTAATTGTGCCAATTTCTTGTCAACCTCATCCCATTCTTTTTCGGGTTTGGTTGACTCCTCACCATCTATAATCTTGATGGGTGTGTGAGGACCGTTCACTATGATACTCCACATATCATAGTCGAGTGCTTGTATGAATATCTTCATCCGAGCTTTCCAATAGGTGTAATTAGACCCATTGAAAAGTGGAGGTCGGTTTGTAGATTGCCCCTCGGCTAGAGAAGTACCGACATGGGTTGCCATAGATCTTTGGCTCTTTGATTGTTAGATCAAAGAAGGGCTAGAGCACTAGCTCTGATACCACTTGTTGCCCAGCTATGCAACTCAAGAGGGGGGGTGAATTGGGTTTCTAAAAATTTTAGACTTAATTAATTACTTATGATGAACAAGACAAATATTTTAATTCAATATTAATTACTTGAAGCAGAAATGCAAGGATATAATAAAGAAATAAAGTGAAGCGATAAAGTATACCACAAACACAAGGATTTATAGTGGTTCGGTGCTAACCTTGCACCTACATCCACTCCCCAAGCTCCTACTTGAGAATTTCAATCCACTATGCTTGTATTCAACCTGAATACAAAACATCGAAAACTCCGACACTAGCTATCCCAAGCTAGATCACTTGTTTCTCGGGTACAAGTAAACCCAAAATACTCCGATTTCAGGTTCGGACAACCTTTCCTTGTTTTGGAAATCCTTCAAAAACAAGAACAATTACTTACAAGAGTAAGAGAATTTAAAGCACAAATTAATACAATAACAGCTCTTTAAATGAGCAAATATAACAATAAAAACTTTACTCAAATGAAGAACCCCTTTTCGGATTTTCTCAAAGTGGATGAACTCTTGAATGAATGCTTGAGAAGAGGTTGATTGTTGATTGAAGATCTCTTGAAAGCTTTGAAAGATCTCTAGATCAAGTTTGAACAATAGGCTTGAAAGATCCTCTCTTTGAATGCTCTTGTTTTTCTCTTTCACAATCTCTCTTGTATATTGTGGATCCTCTCTCTTTTTCTTTTTGGATATTTCGTTGATCTCAGGCTTTTTCGTGCAGATTTCGGATCCTCTCTCGTGTTTTTGATCTCACCTTTGATCTCTATTTAATCTGCAATTTCTTTCACCATTTCAAGCATTTTATAGCATTAAAAGCAAGAGAAAATAATTTAGGCAGATAAAGAGCCGTTAGAGCAATTTTAGGAAGCATAAAAGGTAATTAAAATGGGCAAAAAAATAGCCGTTGCTGACATTTTCCGTCGCAGGGGTCGACTCATGAGTCGACTCATGCTTCAGGAGTCGACTCATGAGTCGACTTCTGTTGCAATAGCCAGAAAATGAGTTTCTGCAACTTTTGGCCTAAAACTGCAGGGGTCGACTCATGGGGGTCGACTCATGCCTGGGGGTCGACTCATGAGGGTCGACTCACAGGGTGTGCCAATCAGCTCATTGTGCCATGAGTTGACTCACGGGTTGACTCATGATTTTCAAACATGCATAACTTTCAAAATACAAGTCCAAAATCAATGAAATTTTCACCATTGGATCACAAATCTTTTGTTCTACCAAATGATACTATCAAATCAGGATTTTAGTGAAATTATGATTTTGCCCTTGAAGAGCATAAGGACTTTTTCAATTTAAAATTATTTGTATCCCTTCAATCTGCTTTGTAATCATCAAAATCAATCTAGGAGCAACATCACGCCCCCGACCCGAGATTCGAATCGAGGGTCATGGCAACCGCCGCATACTTATAGAATACTTTTCCCATAAGCATGCAAGGCATCTCATCATGATATCTTCACAAATAGCTAAATAAATTTTTCAATATTTAATAATCAAACCTTAGTTCAAATAACAAATCAAAACTCAGTGTTCAAAAGAAAATAACTGTCTGACAAAGTCAGCACTAAAAACAAAACTAAAAGTCTTGAATCAGTTCTGAGAAAATCCTAAATCAATGAACTAACTCCATCTCTAATCGTTCTCCCAACCGAAATCCCGCATCATGCTAATTTTCTGGATCTGTAAGAAAAACATAAAACTTATCATGAGCTAAATATCCCAGTAAGCAGTGTATACCTTTAACTGAATAAATCAGGCAAATAATACTATGCATAACAAATCAATATGTAATTTCATGAAATCATATTCATACTGTCAATTATATATAAAAGTCAATTCATCATAATTTTCAATTATGCTATTCTTCTTAAATTCATCAATTTCTTAAGTTCTTCTTACCAACCTTGACTATGACCACATTATCCCTATGGCAGGGTCATAATACCACGTATCTGCTTGCGGTGGGCTGCGAATCATCTGGCAGCCAAGTACTTTGGAACCGCTGGTCTCGCTGGCAGTTTGTCGCTGGTCTATCTGGTGACATATCGCTGGTCTCACTGGCGACATAAATCCTCAGGACAGTCAATTGCCAACGTATATGCCCCCATTGGCGGGGTCCTCAACATAGTCAGGTTGTCAATTTCATATTGTCTTCCAATTCATATATTTTTTTCAAAATTATATAAATAAATGATATTCGAGTCAAATCAATCCTGTCATTCTTTGTGATCACACATCATCATAATAATTATTCAACAAATAACTTCAATCATAAATAATTTCTACAATTAACTTTAATCATAAATAATTTCAATAATTATTTCAATAAATAATTTCAATCACAAACATGCAAAAATTTATTTAACTATTTGTGAAGATATCATGATGAGATGCCTTGCATGCTTATGGAAAAAGTATTCTATAAGTATGTGGCGGTTGCCATGACCCTCGATTCGAATCTCGGGTCGGGGGCGTGACAATTAATATGGTATCAGAGCATAAGTGGATAAATTATGACCCATAGAATTTGACATAGTATGAGTGTAGGTGGGTAAACATTAAGAATATTGGGACGTTAAAGTATGAGCATCAAAATAAACCCATCCTAACAAATAGATAAATGAATCTAATAAGGTTTTACTACTACAAGGTTACCATGCCTCCCTGTAGAATGACAAGAACTACTCAAGGAATTGCAAGAGAGACATCACAACCACTGGATGGTAGCACTCTCCATCTGACCAGTGGCACCCCTCAGGAGGAGGGAGTCGTAGATCCTAATGGGAGTGCTTCGAGAGCACGTCAAGAACCAGATATGGCTCAGTTAATGCAGACCCTAATCAGGATGGTACAAGCGCAACAACAAATACAGCAGCAAATGTTTGAACAACAGTAGATACAATGAGATACACAACAACATCAGCATCCACCACCACAACATGGAGAGCAACCAGTACAACGAAACAATATTTCAGAATTTAAAAAGCTTGCCCCTCCAGCTTTCAAGGGGACTACTGAACCTTTGGAAGCTGATAACTGGATAATGGAGATGGAGAAGGCCTTCGCTGTCCCAGAGTGTCTTGATGAAGAAAAGATTCGATATGCAGCTTATTTACTACAAAGAGAAGCATACAACTGGTGTCAGCGACTACAGTGCAAGCATGAACAAGATGGCAAAATACTTACCTGGGAAAGATTTCGGATTGCATTCTACGATCAGTATTTTTCTCGGAGTATAAAGGATCCAGAAAGAGCAAGAGTTTATTTATTTGAAGCAAAAGGGTATGAGTGTGACTGAATATGAAGCAAAATTTATAGAGTTAGCAAAATTTGCTCCAAGATTAGTGGATGGTGAGCAAGAATGTGTTCACAAGTTCGAGATGGGACTGAGAACTGAAATTCAAAAATAAGTGGTTCCATATGAATTGACAACTTATGCCGATGTGGTAAACAAAGCACTGATAATTGAAAGAGAAGTCAATGAAGAATGCATGGAAAGGAAAAGAAAGCAAAGAAAGAGAGCAAAATCAAATGATACACAAGGGCAGAATAATAAAAATATCAAAAGATCAGCTAAAAAAGCAGTAGACAATAAGACTCAACAGATTGATGGTGAGCCATGCTCCAGATGTGGCAAAAATCATGCAGACAAGGATTGCTATTGGAATACAGGTGCTTGTTTCAAATGTGGTCAGATGGATCATAAAATTGCTAGCTGCCCGCTAAATATTGAAAATCAAGTTGGCCAAAGAACTTATGAAGGACAACATAAGGGTGGTGGACAGATTTCTAAAACCCAGGGAAGAGTTTATGCGCTTACTCAACAGAATGCACAGGCTTCCAATACAATGGTGACAGGTATGAAAAATTTCGAGGATGAAATTTCCTTTTGGGGGTGAAGAATGTTATAGCCCAAAACCTAATTCAGCCCACAAAAGCCCAAAAAAAAAAAAAAAAATAGAGGAATTCAAAATCGGGAAGAAGACTCCCGATAGGAGTCTTCTTCTCCGACGAGACCGGGCAAAATTAGGACTCCTAGGAACCCTCGGAGTCCTAGGGTTCCCTATAAGAAGACCCTCTCCCCCTTGAGACCGAACATCGGCCTCTTCTTTCTCTCCTTCCCTCCGATTTTCTCGAAGTAGAGCCACGGACACCGTTCGGTTTCTCGCCGTGATTGCTTGCCGGTGAGGTCACCGGAGGCCGGGGTGAGTCTTCCTTTCCTTCCTCTCTTCCTCCCCTATCTTCTTGTACCTTTGCTTGAGGTGGCTGGCGACGAGTGTCGCCGATCTTTCGGTCGGGAAAGACACCCTATTTTTGGGCCTTTTTCTTTGGATTTTTCGGTGCCGACGATCGGAATCGATCGCCGGCCACGCTTCTCCATGACCGGGGGAGTGGCCCCCGTCTGCCGCCGGCCTCCGCCGCGGCGGCCATGGCCCGAACGGTCGGTCAAGGCCGGAGGATGCCGGTCCCCTATTCCGGCATAGGAAGAACCAAGAAAAAGAAGAAAAGAAGAAAAAGAAGAAAAAGAAAAAGAAGAAAAAGAAAAGAGAAAGAAGGAAAAAATGAGAAAAAGAAAAGGAAAGAAAAAGAAGAAAAAGAAGAAAAGAAAAGAAGAAAAAGAAAAGAAAAGAAAAGAAAGAAATAATAATAATAATAATAATAAAAATAAAAATATATATATATATATTTATATTTATATATATATATAAGTAAGTAAATAAATAAATAAATAAATAAATAAATAAATAATTGAAAATGATGAGAGAGAGAGAGTTTCTCTCCTCTCTCTCTTCTTTCAGTCTGAACCCTGACTTCTCTCTCTGGAATTGGACTTTCTCTCTCTACTTTTTTTCTCTAGGATATTTCTCTCTCTTGATGGATTTCTCTCTCTCTAAAGTTATTTTCTCTAGGATTAGTGTAGTGGAAGGCTTCATCTGATGATTTCGATCGAGTTTAGAGACGAGTCTGATTTTAAGCGAGATTTTGATTTTAGAATTTGTTAGATTTAATTTTGAATTAAAATTAATGTAAAAATATAATTTTGGATAATAGGCACGGAAGAATCTCCTAGAAGTTAGTCGATCTATTCATTCAGTGCTTCGTGAAAGGTAAGTAATGAATCATCTTCTCGAGATATTTCTATATTTATTCTGAAAATAAATAATTATTCTCTGAAATTATGCATGATTCATGAAATTATGTTTTAAAAGAAAAGTGCTTTTTGAAATATTATGGTACGTTGATTTATGCACATGTTCAGTGAAAAAAATTATGACATATTATGGTACAGTATTTTGATATAGATCGGATTTATGCTCTCAGCCTAACTATGTTTCAGTGGGCCCTGTCAATGGGGATTATACGTTGGTACTCAGTGGACCCTGCCAGTGGGGGTTGTGCGCTGGTATTTGTGGACCCTGCCAGTGAGGGTTGTGCGCTGGTATTTGTGGACCCTGCCAGTGGGGGTTGTGCGCTGGTATTCTGTGGACCCCGCCAATGGGGGTTAAACATTGGTCATAGTCGAGGCTGTTGAGTTACGAGTGTTTTGAATCGAATCAGATTTATGATTATATTATATGTGAATATTTGAAAATATTTGATTTGTATTAAATCAGCATGAAATATACTCTTATGTTTATTTGCAGTATTATTCTTGAAAATTATATAATATCTGAATTATCTAGCTGAGATATTTGTTACTTACTGGGCTGTCTAGCTCATTACCTTTCTTTCTATTTTTCAGATTCATATAATTAATTTCGAGCATGGGAAGAATTATTGGGACAGAGCTTTTAGAGGCGAGATTTAGCATTGTCAACTTCATTGAATTTAGATCTATTGTTTTAGTAAAATTTTATTGGATGTAAGACATTTGATTTAATTACTTGAATTACAGTTGAATAATAATTATTTGAATTTATTCCGCTGTGATGCATTAATATCGTGATTAGATGCCTTGCATGCTTATGGAGAGAGTTCTTCATGAGTATGCAGCGGTTGCCGCGACCCTCGATTCACAATCTCGGGTCGGGGGCGTGACAGATATAGTTTTCATATAATTCATCTCCTTGACCAAAATGATCATAGGACACCCCAGAGTTCAACTATCAACTCTGATCAGGTTGTCCACATTGTATTTCAAAATATCAAATCCATCTGATGGATTACCCTGGCCAAAGTTTTGCTAAATTGAAATACAGAGACTCATTCTTCTCCAACTCTTGGAGTGGTCAATCCCATCTCGATCACACTCTGACTTCGCAAGTACTTGACTGTGCCCAGAAGCCTTCCATCTCTGAATTAAAAATTCAGTTAGTCCAGTACCAAAGCATAGTGAGTTGCTTGCAAGTCACTGAGGTGATCTCAAGTCTAAGGGATACTTATACCTATATCCCATCAGAGACATTCTCGACAGCAAAATATTCTGGAGTTGGTCACGTTCAATGATGATGTACCAGTACATCTCATTTGTATGCCATACCAGTGTCTCCACACTCTTTGGTTAAGAGGACAACCAACCCATATGGCCTACAGCGACCTATGCTCGATAGAAGCTGTTGTCCTTATTTACAGCCTATCATTTGGTCGTGAACTATTTTAAGGACTAATCGATAAATCCTCTCTTTATCGAATCTAAATAGTCCTAAGGAGTTCATCATAACAACGGAGTTCATTAGAAGATGAAAGCTTATGATGAAAATGCCAAATATATTTTATTTATTAACAAATTAATTACAATACTTGGTTGCTCAACCGTCAACAGCTTGACGATTCGCTTTTTGAAACACATTTCCCAACAACTCTCACTTGTCCTAAAGCCACTCGGCACAGTATCTAATACCCATCTTCGACTTGTGGTTGTCGAACTCCTTTATCACTAGGGCTTTAGTGAAGGAGTCAGCCAGGTTCTCCTTTCCGTCGATCTTCTGAAGGTCGACGTCACCTCGATCCACGATCTCCCGGACCAGGTGGAAGTGGCGCAAGATGTGCTTCGTCCGCTGATGTGCTTTGGGTTCTTTCGCCTGAGCTATGGCACCAGTACTGTCGCAGAAGAGCAGGACCGACCCATCGAGGGAGGATGCTATTCCAAGCCCGTTGATGAATTTTCTCAGCCACATAGCTTCCTTCGCGGCATCCGATGCTGCGATGTACTCCACTTCACAAATAGAGTCCGCCACAGTATGTTTCTTGGAACTCTTCCAGCAGATGGCTCCACTATTCAGAGTAAAGATATAACCTGATATGCTCCTGCTGTCATCATGGTCAGATTGGAAGCTAGAGTCTGTGAACCCCACAAGTTTCAGATCTGACTCGCCATAAACCAACCATTGGTCCTTAGTATTTCTCAAATACATAAGGATGGATTTAACCACTTTCCAGTGATTTTTTTCAGGATCAGATTGGTATCTACTCACTACTCTTAGTGAGTATGCCACATCTGGTCTTGTACATGTCATGGCATATATGATAGATCCCACGGCTGAAGCATATGGGACTCTACTCATACATTCTCTCTCTTCAGGAGTTGTTGGACAATCCTTCTTAGAGAGAGAAATTTCTTGGCCTATCGGTAGATAGCCCTTCTTGGAATTCTCCATGCTGAACCTCTTCAGCACAGTGTCTATGTACATGAACTGGGATAACCCAAGCATCCTTTTAGATCTATCCCTATAGATCTTCATCCTTAGGATGTAGGATGCTTCACCCAAGTCCTTCATGGAGAACTGTGATGACAACCAAACTTTTATTCCCTGTAGTGCGGGGATGTCATTCCCGATTAAGAGAATGTCATCCACGTACAAGATAAGGAATACCACAACTAAGCCATTTGCCCATTTATAGATGCAGGGTTCTTCTCCATTCTTAATGAAGCCATACGTTTTGATCACCTTATCAAAATGCATGTTCCAACTCCGAGAAGCTTGCTTCAATCCATAAATGGATCTCTAAAGCTTGCACACCTTGGACTCATCTATGGATGTAAACCCCTCAGGTTGTATCATATACACTTCTTCGGTCAGCTCTCCATTCAGGAAAGCTGTCTTTACATCCATCTGCCAGATCTCATAATCCTGATGGGCAGCTATTGCAAGCATTATTTGAATAGATTTGAGCATTGCCACAGGGAAAAACATCTCATCATAGTCAATACCATAACGTTGACGATACCCCTTGGCAACCAGACGGGCTTTATAGGTCTCCACCTTTCCATCTACGCCCCTCTTCCTTTTGAAGACCTATTTACACCCAATGGGTTTAACCCCTTCATGTGGGTCAACCAATGTCCATACATCATTGACCTTCATGGACTCCATTTCGAATTTCATGGCTTCAAGCCATTTCTCAGAATCAGGTCTCTGCATTGCATCCATATAGGTGATCAGATCCTCATTATTCTCATCAGGTTCGATGGGATCACCATCCCGGACCAAGAAACCGTAGTATCTGTCCGGTTGATGCGGTACTCTACCGGATCGTCTTAATGGTGCAGGTACATTGAGCTCCAGATCTGATCTAATCATATCCGACTCAGGTTCAACTATTGGTGTCGGTCCTTCTACCTGTTGAACTTCATCAAGTTCAACCTTAGAGGCAACGATTCCTTCATCGAGGAACTCCTTTTCTAAAAAGATTGCCTTAAGGCTGACGAAAACCTTTTGTTCATCAGCATGGTAGAAAAAATATCCTTTTGTCTCTTTGGGGTACCCTATGAATGAGCATTTGTCAGACCTAGGTCCAAGTTTGTCTGTGACTAATCGTTTGACATAGGTCGAGCACCCCCAGACCCTAAGGTGTGAAAGTGCTGGCTTATGTTCCATCCATATCTCATATAGAGTCTTAATTACAGACTTACTTGAAACCCTATTTAACAGATAACAGGCCGATTCGAGTGCATATCCCCAGAAGGATATCGACAAGCTAGCAAAACCCATCATGGATTGGACCATGTCTAACAGAGTCTGATTCCTCCTTTCAGACACACCATTATGCTGTGGTGTTCCTGGAGGAGTCCATTAGGAGAGAATCCCATTCTCTCCTAAATATGTGAGAAACTCACTAGAAAGGTATTCTCCTCCTCGATCAGATCGAAGAGTTTTAATACTCTTCCCAGTTTATTTTTCTACTTCACTTCAGAATCGTTTGAACATTTCAAATGAATCCGACTTATGTTTCATCAGATAGACATATCAATATCTGGATAGGTCATCCGTGAAAGTTATGAAGTAGAAATATCCACCTCTAGCACTTGTGCTCATGGGCCCGCATACATCAGTATGTACTAGGCCCAAGAGCTCAGTAGCTCTCTCACCTTTTCCAGTAAAAGGTGACTTGGTCATTTTACCAAGAAGACATGACTCACAGGTTGGAAGTGATTCACAATCACTGACTTCAAGGATTCCCTCTTGAGTCAACCTGTTTATTCTGTTCCTGTTTATATGACCTAGGCTACAGTGCCATATGTAGATATCTGACACACTATCTAATCTAGGGTGCTTGCCAGTAGAATAGACTCTTATCGGGCTTGATCTTTCTGATCTGGCCCTGCACTGATGTCCCAGCCTGAACATGCACCTTCTTCACTTTCTTCTTCTTGTTCTTCTTTCCTTTCTTAAAAGGTCGAGAATCAGAAGACGAACCTCCCACTAAATTCACCGACTCCTTGTGAAGTTGGTGATCCTTCTCAAAGTTTTGAAGCAACCCCAGTAACCCGTGGTAGTTCTCTTCAGGCTTTGTCATTCTATAATGAGTGAGGAATGGGAGATAAGACTTGGGCAGTGAGTTCAGTATTGCATCTTTCTCAAGCTGCTCATGCAAGAGAAAGCCGAGCTTGCTCAATCATTCTATCAGCTCGATCATGTACAATACATGATCAGTGATAGAGGCACCATCCCGCATTTTGATGTTGAAGATGGCACAACTAGTCTTGTGCCTCTCTACGTCATCGGGTGTGCCAAAGGCATCCTCCAATACTTGAAGCATGTCCTTTGGCTGAGCCATCTCGAATCTGCGACTGAACTCGTCGCTCATAGTAGCCAGCATGATACAGCGCACCGTGGTCCGATCACTGAGCCACTTCTGGTAAGTGTCTCTGACTATTCCACATGCATTGGCAGCTGGCTCCTCAGGTGCAGGATCCATTATCACATATAGGATCCGTTCATGCTCTAAAACTATCTTCAACTTTCGGTACCAGCTATCAAAGTTGGGTCCCACCAACTTATCATTGTCCAACAATGATTGGAGCAATAGGGAAGTGGCCATATTTGCACAAAGGAGAACCATAACCTAATTAGTAATCGATTCATTAAACCTAAAGATTTGGACTTTAATCAAAAGGTTTCTCCCACTATTTTATTCGAATTGGCAGCCTCCACCTCCAATTCGAGGAATTACCCTAATTCCTTAGTGGGTACTAGAATCTACTTAGACTACACACAAGCCCAACTTTGGTTGGCCAATCCATGTACATCTAAGGGTAGGTTCATAACCAATTGTTTCTCTAAATAATTTCTAGTAATTTTAATTTTGCCCCAGAAACCTAATCAGTAGGCTTTGGCCTCCACTGTAAGGATCCGATTAGGTCCAACCATTAACATGATCATACTTGGTGTATCTAACCAACGAATGATTAAGCCTAACTTTGGTTGGCTCACCTAACCACCATTAGAGAGACACTTCCAAGTCATCATATGATGAGTGATAATTCCATTAGTCAACAAGCACCAGGCCTTTGGGTCTGCAATGATTATTGAGTTAATGGACTCATTATCAAATACCTTAATGGGAGGCTATAACTCAGTTATCTCCATAACTTTATCATTTTAAGGACCTAATAATTTTAGAAGATTTAAATAATATAGAGGATGAGGTCAGATGAACTAGCTTATCATGATCCTCCCACTGGCTTCACCAAATCAGTTTAAGGGAGACCATTAAAAGGGCTGGTCTAGGAGCACCTAAATCAGTCACACTGATTTACCTAGCTGACATGGGTCAGCTCGAATAGTCAAGTGATCCGATCAAAACATAATTTCACCAAGAGGCCAAGTAAGTTCGATCAGTGGGAGGGTCTACCAAAGCTTGCCTTAGACACCATCAGAAATGGCCAGGTAAGCAGGCTCCCAATTAAAAACCACCGGTCTGGTTTACCTTAGACACCAACTGGTTTAATTAGTTTCGATTAGATCAACCTAACAGTTCGTGCTAGACCGCTTAGCCAAGAATCAAGTCCATTTGGTTCTCGTTAAAGACATGGACTTGACCAACTACAACTATTGTAATTGATCTAGAGAATCCTTGACCTAATCTAAGACAACAATTGATTAGATTTAGTTAATTCTCTAATTAAGTCTATCTTCAATCTAACCATAGGTCTAACCCAATTAATGGACCTAATTCTCACTAACCCATTAACCCAATGTGTTATGGTTTGTATCATAGGCTCTTCAATTCACAATCCTAGAACCTAATCAAACAACTTCTTAATTCTTAATTAAGTTTTGGGCTGAGTGTTAGGTTCGGCTTTTCAAAAAATAATTTTCATATTTATAAAATAATTTTATAATATGATTCTACTAACCATATTGCATGTTTGATTCATAATCAAGATACAAGTGAAATAAACATGAAACTACTTTAGATCTAATCTAAACAGGTTCATGTAATTGAAACAATTTCAACTTTAAACAATTTCTTTGCACAAAAATTATTAACAAAGAGATTTTATTTCAGATTTAAATATCTTTTAAATCTAATAAATCATAAATTTAATTTAGATCATATCTAACAAATTTATAATTAAAGATAGATCTACACAAACTAGGACAACCTTTGCACTGTAAGGGGTAAACCTTACAGCAGGACAACCTTCCAGTTTGTGATTGATCTAAAATTTTAATTTTAGATTTAATAATTAGATTATAAATTAAATCTAATCTAAGAAATAATCTAAGCATGTATAAATAATCATGTAATAAAGAACCTAGGCTCTGATACCATTTGTAAAAACCAGATCTAGGGTTTCAGGGCTAGATCTTGAAACTTTTTCAAGATCATACAGCGGAAGACTAAAATAAATCAAAATTATTTTTTAAAATTAGAAAATCTCTAGATCTAAGATCTTATTACATGATTATTATATAGTATTAAATCAAAAATTAAAATATATAAATATAGCATGAACTACATGTTGATCATATCAACATGTTTCTATACAACATCTAATGTATGTATTAAACAATAGATCAGATCTATTACCTTGCAAGTTAGACGTTCTAACCTCACTGATCTGGGCTTGAGAATGATGTTGCAAGCCGCACATGCATCTGGCCTCTAGGAGTCATCCACACGAGCCCACGAATCTCGATCAGAAGTCCTGCTTCAGAAAATCAGCACAGTATGCTAGTATTGCGCTGATCCTTCTTTGATGGTTGATCAGGTGCCTCCTTCTTCTTGATTTTGACTCTTCCAAAGATGAAAAGTAGAAGAAGGAGTTTCAAATTTGAGATGCTCTCAGAAAACTCAAGATGGAGGGAGGAAAGATATGAAAATAAACAACCCTAGAAGAAGACCCTCTTCTTCTTCTCGTTTCTCTCTCTAGACACCCTAACTTATATCTTTTATATCTTCATGAACAAAAGGTCTTTCTCTTTAATATTTGGATGGCTCAAAGGTATCTTAAATCTCAATCCTCTCCAAAAATTTCATAAAGAAACTCATTTTATATAGAGAGATATGATAGAGTCCTTGTCTAGGTCAAATACCTAGTCAAGGCTTATCCAAACATGGAAAGTTAAGGGGCGCCCAACTCTTGAGCACCTCCTCCTTATTTTCGTACATGGTGAAGGAACTAGATCTAGGGTTTCAGGGTTAGATCTTGAAACTTTTTTCAAGATCATACAGTGGAAGACTAAAATAAATCAAAATTTATTTTCTAAAACTAGAGAATCCCTAGATCTAAGATCCTATTACATAATTATTACATGGCATTAAATCAGAAATTAAAATATATAAATATAGCATGAACTACATGTTGATCATATCAACATATTTTTATACCACATATAATGTATGTATTAAACAATAGATCAGATCTATTACCTTGCAAGTTAGACGCTCTAACCTCGCTGATCCGGGCTTAAGGATGATGTTGCAAGCCGCACACGCGTCCGGCCTCTAGGAGTCATCCACATGAGCCCACGAATCTCGATCAGAAGTCCTGCTTCAGGAAATCAGCACAGTATGCTAGTACTGTGCTGATCTTTCTTTGATGGTTGATCAGGTGCCTCCTTCTTCTTGATTTGGACTCTTCTAAAGATGGAAAGTAGAAGGAGAAGTTTCAGATCTGAGACGCTCTCAGAAAACTCAAGATGGAAGGAGGAAAGATATGAAAATAAAAACCCTAGAAGAAGACCCTCTTCTTCTTCACATTTTTCTCTCTAGACACCCAAACTTGCATCTTTTATATCTCCACGACCCAAAGGTATTTCTCTTTTATTTCTGGATGGAAGAAATAACTCTCAAATATCTATCTCCCTCTAAAATTTTATGAAGAAACTCATCTTATATAGAGAGATACGATAGAGTCCTTGTCTAGGTCAAACACCTAGTCAAGGCTTATCCAAACATGGCAAGTTAAGGGACGCCCAACTCTTGAGCACCTCCTCCATATTTTTATGCATGGATTATAAGAAAAGGATGCATAATGTATACCCTAAAATCCATGAAAATTTCAAAAAAAATTTGGATAAATTCGGTGCAAAATTGAAGGAGTTTTGGATTTCTAAAACTCTATCTCATAGAATTCGAAATCCAAACTTATTCCTTTTAGATTTGATCCAAACCACCTTCCATGTAAGAAAGAAGAGAGGAGACCTTTTGTGAACGTGGGAGAGATCTAGGAGAGGGCTTTTGTCACACAAAATAAGTGGAGATTGGCGTTGAATAAGAGAGAGGGCGTGGAGAAGGTTTATGTGGCGCAAGGTGGAATCCTAGTCTTACTAGGATTCTATCTTATGACTTGTTTTAATTTGGTTTTCCAAACTAAATCAAATCAAAATTAGATCAACTAATTAAAATAGGTCTTAATCCAATTAAGAACCTAATTTAATCAGATTAAATTAGATTTAAATCTGATTTAATTTTCTAATCAAATTAGAAATTAGATTGACCCAAGTCCTAGTTGAACTAGGACTAGTTTTTCCTTGCACTTGGCTTATCCAATAAACCAATTGGACTTGATCCAATCAAGTCCAAAATAAATCTAATTAAATCATATTTAATTAGACTTAATCTCTGCCCATTGGCTTAATCAAATTAAGCCAATTAGCAATCGAATTGCTAATCGATCCTCCTGCAACACTTGCACTGGGTTAAATGTCAATCGTATTGATCTTTTAACCTTGGAACGTTTCTTAATCATTGATCAACCATCCGATCGGATCATGAACTCTAATGTGTGTGACCTCATAGGTCCGAACCTAAGTCGGTAGCATAGGAATAAATTCCTATTCCAATCGAAGTGACCATCTAGCAATGGTACCCGACGATCGGATAGGTCGAATGTGTAGAACAACATCCTTAGAACCCATGCGGATATAGTTTTCATATAATTCATCCCCTTGACCAAAATGATCATAGGACACCCCAGAGTTTAACTGTCAACTCTGATCAGGTTGTCCACATTGTATTTCAAAATATCAAATCCATCTGATGGATTACCCTGGCCAAGGTTTTGCTAAATTGAAATACAGCGACTCATTCTTCTCCAACTCTTGGAGTGGTCAATCCCATCTCGATCACACTCTGACTTCGCAAGTACTTGACTGTGCCCAGAAGCCTTCCGTCCCTGAATTAGAAATTCAGTTAGTCCAGTACCAAAGCACAGTGAGTTGCTTGCAAGTCACTGAGGCGATCTCAAGTCTAAGGGACACTTATACCTATATCCCATCAGAGACATTCTCGACAGCAGAATGCTCTGGAGTTGGTCACGTTCAATGACGATGTACCTTTACATCTCACCTGTATGCCATACCAGTGTCTCCACACTCTTTGGTTAAGAGGACAACCAACCCATATGGCCTACAGCGACCTATGCTCGATAGAAGCTGTCGTCCTTATTAACTGCCTATCATTTGGTCGTGAACAGTTTTAAGGACTAATCGATAAATCCTCTCTTTATCGAATCTAAATAGTCCTAAGGACTTCATCATAACAACGGAGTTCATTAGAAGATGAAATCTTATGATGAAAATGCCAAATATATTTTATTTATTAACAAATCAATTACAATGCTTGGTTGCTCAACCGTCAACAGCTTGACGATTGGCTTTTTGGGACACATTTTCCAACAACTCCCACTTGTCTTAAAGCCACTCGGCACAGTATCTAATACCCATCTTTGACTTGTGGTTGTTGAACTCCTTTATTGCCAAGGCTTTAGTGAAGGGGTCGGCTAGGTTCTCCTTTCCGTCGATCTTCTGAAGGTCGACGTCACCTCGATCCACGATCTCTCAGACCAGGTGGAAGCTGCGCAAGATGTGCTTCGTCCGCTGATGTGCTTTGGGTTCCTTCGCCTGAGCTATGGCACCAGTGCTGTGGCAATAGAGCAGGACCGGACCATCGAGGGAGGGTGCAACTCCGAGCTCGTTGATGAATTTCCTCAGCCACACAGCCTCCTTCGCGGCATCTGATGCTGCGATATACTCCGCTTCACAAACAGAGTCTGCCACAGTATGCTGCTTGAAACTCTTCCAGCAGATGGCTCCACCATTCAGAGTAAAGATATAACCCGACACGCTCCTACTGTCATCATGGTCAGATTGGAAGCTGGAGTCTGTGAACCCCACAAGTTTCAGATCTGACTCGCCATAAACCAACCATTAGTCCTTAGTATTTCTCAAATACTTAAGGATGGCTTTAACCACTTTCCAGTGATCTTCTCCAGGATCAGATTGGTATCTACTCACTACTCCTAGTGAGTATGTCACATCTGGTCTTGTACATGTCATGGCGTACATGATAGATCCCACAGCTGAAGCATATGGAACTCTACTCATACGCTCTCTCTCTTCAGGAGTTATCGAACAATCCTTCTTAGAGAGAGAAATTCCATGGCCTATCGATAGATAGCCCTTCTTGAAATTTTCCATGCTGAACCTCTTCAGCATAGTGTCTATGTACATGGACTGGGATAACCCAAGCATCCTTT
>NC_025993.2:50247634-50267978 GCF_000442705.2 Elaeis guineensis
CCAGAAGATGTGAAAGAGAAAAGAAAGATCTTTCAAGAAGAGAATTCTTCACGCCTATCGTTTCAACCTTGATCTAGAGATCGTTCAAAGCTTTCAAGAGATCTTCAATCAACAATCAACCTCTTCTCAAGCGTTCAACCGTTCATTCATCTTGAGAAAATCTGAAAAAGGGGTTCTCATTTGAGTAAAGCTTTTATTGTTATATTTGCTCATTTAAGGAGCTGTTATGTTTCATCTGTGCTCTAAATATTCTTACTCTTTGTGAGTTTTTGCTCTTGTTTTGGGGATTTCCAAAACAAGGAAAGGTTGATCCGAACCTAAAATCGGAGTGTTTTGGGTTTGCTTGTACCCGGGGAAACAAGTGTTCTAGCTTGGGATAGCTAGGGTCGGAGTTTCCGACGTCTTGTATTCTAGCTTGGGATAGCTAGTGTCGGAGTTTCCGACGTTTTGTATTCGGGTTGAATACAAAGGATAGTGGATTGAAATTCCCAAGTGGGATCTTGGGGAGTGGATGTAGGTGCAAGGTTAGCACCGAACCACTATAAATCCTTGTGTTTGTGGTGTGCTTTATCGCTTTATCTTATTTCTTTATTATATCCTGCAATACTACTTTAGGTAATTAATATTGATTTAAAGCCATTGTTTTGTTCTTCATAAGTTATTTGTTGGCTTAAAATTTTTAGAAACCTAATTCACCCCCCCCCCCTCTTGGGTTGCATAGCTGGGCAACAAGTGGTATCAGAGCCAGTGCTCTAGCCCTTCTTTGATCTACAATCAAAGAGCCAAAGATCTATGGCAACCCATGTTGGGAACTTCTCTAGCTGAGGGGCAATCAACCAAACCGACCTCCACTTTTTCAATGGGTCTAATTACACCTATTGGAAAGCTCGGATAAAGATTTTCATACAAGCACTCGACTATGATATGTGGAGTATCATAGTGAATGGTCCTCCACACCCACCAAGATTATAGATGGTGAGGAGTCAACCAAATCCGAGAAAGAATGGGATGAGGTTGACAAGAAATTGGCACAATTAAATGCCAAAGCTATGAATGTTCTTTATGTGCACTAGATGCTAGTGAATTTAATCGCATTTCTACTTGTGCATCTGCTAAAGAAATATGGAAAGGTTAGAAGTCACCCATGAGGGAACAAATCAAGTAAAAGAGTCTAAAATAAACATGCTTGTACATAAATATGAATTGTTCAAAATAGAGCATGATGAGTCCATAACTGCTATGTTTACTCGTTTTACTGATATAATCAATGGTTTAAAGAGTCTTGGCAAATCTTATACTAACAGTGAACTTGTAAGGAAGATTCTCAGGTCACTGCCAAGAACTTGAGAAGCCAAGGTGACTGCCATCCAAGAAGCAAAGGACTTGAACACTCTACCTCTAGAAGAGCTTCTTGGATCCTTGATGACTCATGAACTTAGCATGATGCAACATCAAGAGGATGAAATCAAAAAGAAAAGAACCATTGCCCTCAATCCACAACTTCACCTGATTATGAAACAGATGACTCTGAAGATGAAGATCAGGATGAGGAGATGGCTCTCATCACCCGGAAATTCAAGAAGTTTCTAAGAAAAAGGAACAGGAGATGAGAAAGAAATTTACAAAAGGGGATCAAAGCATAGAAAAGGAGAAAGATCAAACCCTATATGCTACGAGTGCAAGAAGCCAGGACATTTCAGATCCGAATATCCTCAATTGAAGAAAGGTCCAAAGAAATTTAAAAAGAAGGCAATGATGGCGACCTGGAGTGCGAGTGATGACTCAAGCTCCGACGAGGAAATCTCAACCGAACAAGCCAATCTGTGCCTGATGGCACATGAAAATGAGGTAACTTCTGAATCCACTAGTGAATTTACTTTTGAAGAATTGCATGAAGCTTTCTATGATTCAATTGATGAATTAAAGAAACTAGGGAAGAAAACAAAGAGCTGAAATTGGAAAATCAGTCCTTAGTGAAACAAGCTGAAATTCTTTCAATTGAAAAATTCACATTGATTCAAGAAAATCAAAACTTTAAGATGAAATTAACAGGCTGAAATCTATAGTAGATAAGTTCACCTTAAGTTCAAACAAGCTAAATATGATCCTTGATAATCAGAAAGCTATATATGATAAGGCTGGACTTAGTTATAAACCCCTGAAGAAACAAAAATTTTTGAAGGATATTTATGCCAAATTATTCAAGCAAAAAGCCTACAAATATTACTTATTTTAAATGTGGAAGAATAGGACATAAATCATACACATGTCTTATTAACAAATATGCAAACACAAAGAAAATATGGGTTCCAAAAGGAACCATTCTGACTAACCTGAAAGGACCCAAGAAAGCTTGGGTACCTAAGACAGAAACTTGATCTGTGCTTGCAGGTGTGTCTAGCATCCCAAGAAGGAACAGGAAATGGTATCTTGACAGCGATGCTCGAGACACATGACTGGTGATGAATCACAATTCATCACGCTTGATGCTAAGGATGGAGGGATGGTCACCTTTGGAGATAATGGCAAAGGAAAGATCATCGGGATAGGTAACATTGGTATCACTCCTCCAAATACATTGAGAATGTTTACTTGTTAAAGGTTTAAAGCATAACTTACTCAGCATTAGTCAATTCTGTGATAAAGGGTATAAAGTAAGTTTTGAATCATCTGTATGCATTGTGACGAGTCCTATTAACGATGGCATTAAATTTATAGGACATAGGCATGGCAATGTTTATATGGTAGACTTGAATGATTTAACTAAATTAGACATGCAATGCCTAGTTTCCTTAAATGCTAAAATAAATGAGACTAGTTGGCTGTGGCATCATAGACTTGCACATATTAGCATGCATTCTCTTTCAAAATTAATCAAAAAGGATTTAGTTCTCGGTTTGCCAAAATTGAATTTTGAAAAGGATAGAATTTGTGATGCATGCCAATTAGGTAAACAAACTAGAGTATCATTTAAATCCAAAAATACTATTTCAACTTCTAGACCTTTAGAGCTCTTACATATGGATTTATTTGGACCAACTAAAACCACTAGTCTAGGAGGAAAACGATATGGATTTGTAATAATTGATGATTACTCTCGTTTTACTTGGGTTTTCTTTTTAGCTCATAAAAATGAAACTTTTCAAATTTTCACGAAATTTCATCGAAAAGTCACTAATGAAAAAGGATTTTCAATTCAAAATATTAGAAGTGATCATGGAACAGAATTTGAAAATCATGACTTTGAAAATTTTTGTGATGAAAATGAAATTGGCCACAACTTCTCTGCTCCTAGGACACCCCAACAGAATGGGGTAGTTGAAAGGAAAAATAGAACCTTAGAAGAAATGGCCCGTACCATGCTCTGTGAAAGCAACCTTCCAAAATATTTTTGGGCGGAAGCTATTAACACAGCTTGTTACATTTTAAATCGTGCTTTAATAAGATAATTTTTAAAGAAAACCCCCTATGAACTTTGGAAAGGAAGAAAACCAAATATTGCCTATTTTCATGCTTTTGGTTGCCGATGTTTTGTATTAAATAATGGCAAAGAAAAACTTGGTAAATTTGATACAAAATTAGATGAAGCAATCCTTCTAGGTTACTCCTCCACTAGTAAAGCATTTAGAGTGTTCAACAAAAGAACCTTAGTAGTTGAGGAGTCCATACATGTTGTCTTTGATGAATCTAACGATCCTCCTTCAAGGAAGAATGAGGGTGTTGATGATGCAGATCCACTAATAGAAGGTATGAAGGAGATCACTCTGAAAGATTCAGCAACTCCAGAAGACAAGGATCAAGAAGATGAACAAAATGAGAAAGGTGAAGAAATTCAAGAACAACCTCAAGGTACAAATGACTTACCCAAGGAATGGAGGTATGTTCACAACCACCCTAAGGAATTAATTATCGGTGATCCTATGCATGGGGTAAAAACACGTTCTTCACTTAGAGATGTACTTAATCATTGTGCTTTTGTATCTCAACTTGAACCTAAAACTTTTGAAGAAGCTGAAAATGATCATAACTGGATTAATGCTATGCAAGAAGAACTCAGTCATTTTGAAAGAAATAATGTTTGGACCTTAGTGAAAAGACCTAAAGATTATTCAATAATTGGCACAAAATGGGTCTTTAGAAATAAGTTAGATGAGCATGGAAATGTAATTAGAAATAAAGCAAGACTGGTTGCTAAGGGATATAATCAAGAAGAAGGAATTGATTTTGATGAAACATTTGCACCTGTTGCTAGATTAGAAGCCATTAGACTTCTACTTGCTTATGCTTGCTTTATGAAATTCAAACTATTTCAAATGGATGTTAAAAGTGTATTTTTAAATGGATATATTTCTGAAGAAGTATATGTAGAACAACCCCCAGGATTTGAAAATCATGCTTTTCCCAATCATGTCTTTAGATTAAATAAAGCTTTATATGGTCTAAAACAAGCACCTAGAGCATGGTATGAAAGGCTAAGCAAATTTCTACTAAATAATGGTTTCTCAAGAGGCAATGTAGACACAACCCTATTTATTAGAAGAAACCAAAATGATATGCTAATTATACAAATTTATGTTGATGACATAATTTTTGGGTCTACTAATGAATCCCTTTGTCAAGACTTTGCTAAGCTTATGCAGGGAGAGTTCGAGATGAGCATGATGGGAGAACTCACTTTCTTTCTTGGACTCCAAATCAAACAATCAAAAGAGGGAATCTCCATCACCCAAAGCAAGTACACCAAGGAACTACTCAAAAGATTTGGAATGGAGAACTGCAAACCTATTGGCACACCAATGAGTCCCTCAAGTAAGCTTGACAAGGATGATGAAGGTAAAAGCGTAGACTTAAAATACTACAGAGGTATGATTGGCTCATTATTATATCTAACTGCAAGTAGGCCTGATATCATGTTTAGTGTTTGCTTATGTGCAAGATATCAATCTAATCCTAAGGAATCTCATTTGAATGCTGTTAAAAGAATCCTTAGATACTTAAATGGTACACAAACTATAGGGTTATGGTACTCTAAGGACTCACAAATTAATTTGTTAGGATATTCTGATGCTGATTTTGCTGGATGTAAATTAGATAGAAAAAGTACAAGTGGAACTTGCCAATTTCTTGGAGTTAACCTAATCTCATGGTTTAGCAAGAAACAAAATTCGGTGGCACTGTCTACGGCTGAGGCTGAATACATTGCAGCCGGAAGTTGTTGTGCTCAAATCTTGTGGATTAAGCAACAACTCGAAGATTTTGAAATCAAACTTAATGAAACTCTAATAAAATGTGACAATACAAGTGCCATAAATCTATCTAAAAATCCAATACAACACTCAAGATCTAAACATATTGAAATAAGACATCATTTCATAAGAGAGCATGTTCAAAACAAAAATATAATTCTTGAATATATTAGCACTGAAAATTAATTAGCTGATATCTTTACAAAGGCCCTTAGTGAGGATAGATTCTGTGAAATTAGGAAAAATCTAGGAATTCTAGATCCTTTTGCCTAAACTTCTTTTAATTATTATCAAATATTCTTAGAGCTCAATTTCCAACAACTATCCTGGTTCCAAAAGCTTAGTTTTATCACTCTAAAAACTTATCATTGAGCAAAATTCTTTCTCCCAAAATTTTGAATTTTTCTGGAATTTATTTATATTTTTTCTGATTTTTTGAACTTCATGAGTCGACCCCCATGAGTCAACTCAATGGCAAACTTGTAAATCCCACCAACTTCCATCGGGTTCATTGTTTTTAAAACGGGAAACCCTGTTTATGAGACGACTCATCTTCTCGTCGTCTTCCTTCCGAAAGCCATCCTCTCCAACTCTTTTTGCTCCAAATCCAAGGATCAATTCTGAGGCAATTCTCTCTCCTTCTCTCCACCAAAAATCGCCTCCTTGAAAAAGGATTTTTCTGTGCTTTCTCGCATTGCTTGGCGTGGTTGGAACGTGCCCTAGAACTTCACCGTTCATTCAAAATCCACTTCTTTTCTCCACCAAAATTCTTCTTTACTCTTTTGTGATCCCTCCTCCACTGAATTCAAGTCTTCTTGTCTGCTACTTTATTGGATATGGCTCCAAAGATGAAACTTCCCCAAAGAAGGAAATCAATCCGTGAGTTTGAGGAAATTGTCCGAAAGAAAAGGCATGCTCAGTCTTCCAGTGTTCCCAATCCAGTTTCAGTACCTGCTCAAGGTCCCTCTCAATCCTCCATAAGCCCCAGTGTAAATCTTCTTTCTGATAGAAAAGTAGAAATCGGGAAAAATATAGATTTTCGGTTCTTTGAGAAAGAAGGCTTTACTTTTGCTACCAAGATCAAAAATCAAGGATGGGAACTTTATTGCTCTCTTAAGGAAGTCACCTATGTTGATCTAGTCAGAGAGTTCTACCAGAACCTAAATTATGGAAACGGGTCTGTGACTTCAACTGTAAAGGGGATTGACATCTGTTTGGATTCTAGGATATTGGAAGAGATACTTCAGTTGCCTAGTGAAGGATACTCATATATGGAACTCTCAATTAAAGAAGAAGGGATCAGAATTATCTTAGGAGAAGATTTTTCAGGAAGTTTAAACAGATTGGAAGCAAAGCTACTGTCCATTGAGATGAGGGACCTGCATCAGATTGTGACAAAACTATTCTTTCCTAGGAGTGGTAGACATGACTTACTATCTGACAGAGATGTATGTGTCATATTTTATATCATCACTCAAACCCCCCTAAACCTCCCTGCACTTATGATAGAGGCCATGAGAGAAACTTTGAACAGATCCAAGGTTGCCTTATGGTATGGCCCTTACTAGAGTATTTAGGAGGTTTGGAGTTAGCTGTGAGGGGGAGACACCTACCAAGCTCTCATATGTGGACACTTTCAACCAACACAGCCTGCACCGAATGGGAATTACAAAGACTGTTGGTGGTTGGATCAAGGGCTCAGAAGAAAGAGCTGAGGAGAGAGCTGAGGAAAGAGCTGAAGACAGAACTGAAGGCAGAGTAGAAGAAGAAGGTCCATCTTCTCCTGTACATGATTTCAGGGCAGCTTCACCAGATACCCAGTTCATTTCTGATACTGAGGCTGGCCCTTCTGAGTTTACTAGGATGCCCACACCAGTGTATCAGCCAGAGAGTAGAGCATCTCCATCAGAGTTCAGACTGGCTGATGATCAGATCGAGCATATATCTCAGCGTGTGGCTTCTTTGTTGTCTAGCCAGTGGAGTAGTACTTCTTTTGCACCTGGAGCTACTTCTTCTGATCAGACCATTACTCCCCACATCTCCACTGTATTTCAGATGATTACAGATCAGTCCGTCAGGATACAGCAGCTTGAGGATACAGTCTGGAGACTTACTGGCAGAGTTCTTGAGTTGCAGGGGCAAGTTCTTGCATTGGCCCATCCCCAGCCACAGGAGTCTACTATTGAGGTCACAGACCTCACTGCAGAGGCTGGAAGGCTCAGAGGAGCATTAGAAGGTGGATATGAGCTACTGAGGAAAGAGATCAGAGGATCGAGTGAGCATGCTACCACCCAGTTCACTGCTCTACTTCAATCTGTTTCCAGAGCACTGAACGTACTTGATTCTATCAGACTCATGGTATCAGCCCTAGTATCTCAGCGTTCTCAGCCTCCCAGTTCATCTCGTTCTCCTACTCGTGGCAGAGGCAGACGGGGTAGAGGACGCACTTCTGATCCATCATCTCCTCACCCTATATCTGATGACTCTGATCATTGACTTATCTAGATCTTAGGAGTTAGTATCTTGTTCTAGGATCTATACCTTGGGGCCATGTATTGATATTTAGCTGGTTGAATTTTATGTATTGAAACAATTATGATATTAATGAAATCATCTTTTACCTATATCTTTGTAATGATTATATTTTGGTTATATTTCAATCTCTGATACATCTATTGAAATATTATCTTCTCCTTGTTGTTGTTTGCTATTGATAATTGCTATATTAAGGGGGAGCCAACATCTGTGAAAAACTCTAAAGAGAAAGAAATTAAAGAATATTTCAGAAAAAGAAAAGAAAGGGTTAACTATGTTTGATGATGTCAAAAAAGGGGGAGAAATTAAAATTAAACAAAAATTGAAATTAGACAAAAAGCAAAACCCTAAATTATGAGAAAAAGGGGGAAAAATTAAATTAAAACAAATATTGAAGAAATTAAACAAATATTGAAGAAATTAAACAAATATTGGAGAAATTAGACAAAAATAAGGATTGAAAGATTAAACAAAACTTTGAGAAATTTTGGTATCAAAATTTGGTATCAGATAGAACTTTAACAAAAAGTTATCCATCAAAAGCAAAATCATGAGTACAATGCAAATAAATTTTTTTTATATATAAGCTCTGATATTCAAACTTGCTTTTGAAATTTTACTCACCTTGATACATCAATAAGAAATTTGTTTTACTCTGATACATCTTACAATTTCTTTCAACTTGATCTGATACATGATAACATTTGATCCGATATAGTGTGAAGGTTTCTCTAATATATTATAACATTTGCTCTGATACTGTATGAAATTTTCTCTGATACATTAAAAATTTTCTTGCTTTGATACATTATAAAATCTTTTCTGATATCATTGTAAAAATTATTTTTGCTCTGATACATAGAAAAAGTTATTTATCTTCTCTTGCTCTGATATATCTTGAACTTAAAATGATCTAATACCCTTTTCAAATCTTTAAGAAAATGGACAAACTATTTTTGCATTTATATTACATGCCAAAAGAATCATACTCTTTTCAAGCATATACACCTATAATGGATTCTTTTGAAATTAATGCATTAACATAAATATTTTTGTTCATATGTTTTGTCATCATCAAAAAGGGGGAGATTGTTGCTCCTAGATTGATTTTGATGATTACAAAGCAGATTGAAGGGATACAAAATTTTAAAATGAAAAAGTCCTTATGCTCTTCAAGGGCAAAATCATAATTTCACTAAAATCCTGATTTAATAGTACCATTTGGTAGAACAAATGATTTGAAATTTATTGGTGAAAATTTCATTGTGTTTGGACTTATATTTTTGAAGTTATGAAGGTTTGAAGTGCATGAGTCGACTCATGAGTCAACTCATGGCACTGTGAGCTGATTGGCACGCAAAAATTCTCCTGGCACGCTAGTTTTCTGGCTTGGCACGACCTGTGAGTCGACTCATGAGTCGACCCACAAGGCATGAGTCGACTCATGAGTCGACCCCTGCTAATTTGAGCCAAGAAATTCCAGAAAAGCATTCTCTGGTTTTTGCAACAGAGGTCGACTCATGAGTCGACCCCTGAAGCATGAGTCGACTCATGAGTCGACCCCTGCGACGGGAAATGTCAGCAATGGCTATTTTTTTGCCCATTTTAATTGCCATTTATGCTTCCTAAAAATCCTCTAACGGCTCTTTATCTGCCTAAATTATTTTCTCTTGCTTCAAATGCTACAAAATGCTTAATTTGATGAAAGAAATTGCAGATTAAATAGCGGATCAAACGTGAAATCAAGTGTGAAGAAAAAAAAAGGAGGAAAAAGAGAAGAACAGAAGAGAGGATCCAAAATTTGCAAGAAAAAGCCTGAGATCAACGAAATATCCATAGAGAAAAAGAGAGAGGATCCACAATATACCAGAGAGATTGTGAAAGAGAAAAGGAAGATCTTTCAAGGAGAGAATTCTTCACGCCTATCGTTTCAACCTTGATCTAGAGATCGTTCAAAGCTTTCAAGAGATCTTCAATCAACAATCAACCTCTTCTCAAGCGTTCAACCGTTCATTCATCTTGAGAAAATCTGAAAAAGGGGTTCTTCATTTGAGTAAAGCTTTTATTGTTATATTTGCTCATTTAAGGAGCTGTTATTGTATTCATCTGTGCTCTAAATATTCTTACTCTTTGTGAGTTTTTGCTCTTATTTTTGGAGGATTTCCAAAACAAGGAAAGGTTGATCCGAACCTGAAATCGGAGTGTTTTGGGTTTGCTTGTACCCGGGAAACAAATGTTCTAGCTTAGGATAGCTAGGGTCGGAGTTTCCGACGTCTTGTATTCTAGCTTGGGATAGCTAGTGTCGGAGTTTCCGACGTTTTGTATTCAGGTTGAATACAAAGGATAGTGGATTGAAATTCCCAAGTGGGATCTTGGGGAGTGGATGTAGGTGCAAGGTTAGCACCGAACCACTATAAATCCTTGTGTTTGTGGTGTGCTTTATCGCTTTATCTTATTTCTTTATTATATCCTTGCAATACTACTTTAGGTAATTAATATTGATTTAAAGCCATTGTTTTGTTCTTCATAAGTTATTTGTTGGGCTTAAAATTTTTAGAAACCCAATTCACCCCCCCTCTTGGGTTGCATAGCTGGGCAACAAGGGTGCTTCTACTCTTGTATGTGGATGACATGCTTATAGCATGCAAGAGTAGAAAAGTTATGCAGGAACTGAAGGCAGTCTTATCTTGAGAGTTTGAGATGAAGGATTTGGGACCTACGAGGAAGATCTTAGGCATAAAAATCTTCAGAGATCGAACTAAGAGGGTGCTGCATTTATCTCAGGGAGGTTACATCAAGAAGGTCTTGGAGAGGTTTGGGATGAAGGAAGCGAAATCGATGGAGCTGCCACTTGTCGGGTACTTTAGACTCTTGAAGATGATGTCACCATAGACTGAGGTGGAGGCTCAGGAGATGGAGAGAATACTATATGCCTATGGTGTGGGAAGCCTTATGTATGTCATGATGTGTTGTAGGCCGGATATCGCCCATGCAGTGAGCCAGATCAGTAGGTCCATGGCGCAGCCTAGAAGGGGGCACTAGTGAGTACTGAAGGGGATCTTCAGGTATTTGGCGGGTACTATTAGAGTCAGCATTTGCTATGGATAGTGAGAAGGTGCAGAGGGACTCTCCAAGACATCCAAGGAGGCTTAGGGGCAGATAGGAGGGTTTGTGGATGCAGATTTCGATGGAGATGTGGACACCTGACGGTCAACGACAGGTTTTATATTTAGCTTGTTTGGAGGTCCCATTTTGTGGAGATCTTGCTTGTAGTCCATCACGACCTTATCCACAATTGAGGTGGAGTACATTGGTGTTACAGAGGTAGTGAAGGAGGTCTTATAGTTGAAGGACTTGACGTTGGAGATGGATCTCGCACAGGAGGCCGTCAGGATGCACTGTGACAGTCAGAGTGCACTATTACTTACACAAAACTCTATCTACCATGCGAGGATGAAGCATATCGATATTAGATATCATCAGATTAGAGAGCTTGTGGAAGAAGGTGAGGTGGAGCTGGTGAAGGTCCACATCAAGGAGAATCCAATGGATGCATTGACGAAGGTACTTCCATGGGATAGCTTCCGAAAATGTATGACATTGATGTACTTGATGGACAGGATGGAGTTGGTTGAGGCCTTAGGGCACCAAGGTGGAGATTGTTGGGCCTCATGTGATACTCTCAAGACTCAAGAGATCAAAACTAAGGCCAAGGTCCAAAGTCCATTTGGTGGTCATAGGGTTACTAAGGCTAGTTTGGGCCCTAGGACGAAAGGCTGTCAGCCTTTCGGATCTTGAGGTCTAGAGATTTTGAGTCTTGAGGGGCTATCTTATATTTGGGATAGAATTGAGTCCAAGATTATGAGATTGAGTTAAGTCATGGGTGTACATGGGCTTGGATGAGCACAATCTTGTATTGAGTTAGCAAGAGGAGTTTTTGGGTTAGGTCACATTGATCTTATATATAAATATACACTGTATTTAGACTTGATGAATCGAAGGAATACAAAATCATTTCTCTCTAACCTTTCTCTCTTTTTCTTCCTCTCTCTCTGGTCTTCTCCACATCTTAGCAACAATAAATCCTAGGATTTCTTGGCCGCCATCCCAAAAAGAAAAAAAAGGAGGTGCTAGAAACCAGTGCCCCCTAGTGCACGCCCTCCTGTTTGTGCGCCCCCTCTTGGCCGCCCAAGAGGAGTTTCAGATCTTATCTTCTATTTTTTGGAGGCTTCTTCAAGAGTACTTTCAGATCCCAAAAGGTGATTTTTAGATCTGATGGACAAGGGATTCAAATTGTAGAAAGAAATCCTGCAGACAGGATTTACAAGGCTGTTGAAATCTTGAAGGCTGTTTTTGTTTTGCTTGGTTGCTGGCCTTCATGTTGGAAAATGTGTCCCAAAAAGTCAATCGTCAAGCTGTTGACGATTGAGCAACCGAGTATTGTAATTGATTTGTTAATAAACAAAATATATTTGGCATTTTCATCATAAGCTTTCATCTTCTAATGAACTCTGTTGTTATGATGAAGTCCTTAGGACTATTTATATTCGATAAAGAGAGGATTTATCGATTAGTCCTTAAAACAGTTCACGACCAAATGATAGGCTATTAATAAGGACGACAGCTTCTATCGAGCATAGGTTGCTGTAGGCCATATGGGTTGGTTGTCCTCTTAACCAAAGAGTGTGGAGACACTGGTATGGCATACAGGTGAGATATACTGGTACATCATCATTGAACGTGACCAACTCCAGAGTATTCTGCTGTCGAGAATGTCTCTGATGGGATATAGGTATAAGTGTCCCTTAGACTTGAGATCGCCTCAGTGACTTGCAAGCAACTCACTGTGCTTTGGTACAGGACTAATTGGATTTCTAATTCAGGGATGGAAGGCTTCTGGGCACAGTCAAGTACTTACGAAGTCAGAGTGTGATCGAGATGGGATTGACCACTCCAAGAGTTGGAGAAGAATAAATCGCTGTATTTCAATTTAGCAAAACCTTGGCCAGGATAATCCATCAGATGGATTTGATATTTTGAAATACAATGTGGACAACCTGATCAGAATTGACAGTTGAACTCTGGGGTATCCTATGATCATTTTGGTCAAGGGGATGAATTATATGAAACTATATCCACATGGGTTCTAAGGATGTTGTTCTACACATTCGACCTATCCGGTCGTCGGGTACCATTGCTAGATGATCACTTCGATTGGAACAGAAATTTATTTCTATGCTACTGACTTAGGTTCGGACCTATGAGGTCACACACATTAGAGTTCATGATCCGATCGGATGGTTGATCAACGATTAAGAATCGTTCTAGGGTTAAATGATCAATACGATTGACATTTAACCCAGTGCCAGTGTTGCAGGAGGATCGATTAGCAATTTGATTGCTAATTGGCTTAATTTGATTAAGCCAATGGGCTGAGATTAAGTCTAATTAAATATAATTTAATTAGATTTAGTTTGGGCTTGATTGGATCAAGTCCAATTGGTTTATTGGATAAACCAAGTGCAAGGAAAAACTAGTCCAAGTTCAACTAGGACTTGGGTCAATCTAATTTCTAATTTGATTAAAAAATTAAATCAGATTTAAATCTAATTTAATCTGATTAAATTAAGTTTTTAATTGAGTTAAGACCTATTCTAATTGGGTTGATCTAATTTTGATTTGATTTAGTTTGAGAAACCAAATTAAAACAAGTCATAAGATAGAATCCTAGTAAGACTAGGATTCCACCTTGCACCACATAAGCCTTCCCCATGCCCTCTCTCTCATTCAACGCCAATCTCCCCTTATTTTATGTGACAAAAGCCCTCTCCCAGGTCTCTCCCACGTTCACAAAAGGTTTTGTCTCTTCTTTCTTACATGGAAGGTGGTTTGGATCAAATCAAAGAGGAATAAGTTTGGATTTCAAATTCTATGAGATAGAGTTTTAGAAATCCAAAACTCTTTCAATTTTGCACCGAATTTATCCAATTTTTTTTTGAAATTTTTGTGGCTTTTAGGGTACATATTGTGTACCCTTTGCTAATGATCCATGGGTTGGGAAATGTGTCCCAAAAAGCCAATCGTCAAGCTGTTGACGGTTGAGCAACCAAGTATTGTAATTGATTTGTTAATAAATAAAATATATTTGGCATTTTCATCATAAGCTTTCATCTTCTAATGAACTCCGTTGTTATGATGAAGTCCTTAGGACTATTTAGATTCGATAAAGAGAGGATTTATCGATTAGTCTTTAAAACTGTTCACGACCAAATGATAGGCTGTTAATAAGGACAACAGCTTCTATCGAGCATAGGTCGCTGTAGGCCATATGGGTTGGTTGTCCTCTTAACCAAAGAGTGTGGAGACACTGGTATGGCATACAGGTGAGATGTAAGGGTACATCGTCATTGAACGTGACCAACTCCAGAGCATTCTGCTGTCGAGAATGTCTCTGATGGGATATAGGTATAAGTGTCCCTTAGACTTGAGATCGCCTCAGTGACTTGCAAGCAACTCACTGTGCTTTGGTACTGGACTAACTGAATTTCTAATTCAGAGATGGAAGGCTTCTGGGCACAGTCAAGTACTTGCGAAGTCAGAGTGTGATCGAGATGGGATTGACCACTCCAAGAGTTGGAGAAGAATGAGTCACTGTATTTCAATTTAGCAAAACCTTGGCCAGGGTAATCCATCAGATGGATTTGATATTTTGAAATACAATGTGGACAACCTGATCAGAGTTGACAGTTAAACTCTGGGGTGTCCTATGATCATTTTGGTCAAGGGGATGAATTATATGAAAACTATATCCGCATGGGTTCTAAGGATGTTGTTCTACACATTCGACCTATCCGGTCGTCGGGTACCATTGCTAGACGATCACTTCGATTGGTATAAGAATTTAATCCTATGCTACCGACTTAGGTTCGGACCTATGAGGTCACACACATTAGAGTTCATGATCCGATCGGATGGTTGATCAACGATTAAGAATCGTTCTAGGGTTAAAAGATCAATACGATTGACATTTAACCTAGTGCAAGTGTTGCAGGAGGATCGATTAGCAATTTGATTGCTAATTGGCTTAATTTGATTAAGCCAATGGGCTGAGATTAAGTCTAATTAAATATTATTTAATTATATTTATTTTGGGCTTGATTGGAACAAGTCCAATTGGTTTATTGGATAAGCCAAGTGCAAGGAAAAACTAGTCCTACTTCAACTAGGACTTGGGTCAATCTAATTTCTAATTTGATTAAAAAATTAAATCAGATTTAAATCTAATTTAATCTGATTAAATTAGGTTTCTAATTGGGTTAAGACCTATTTTAATTGGGTTGATCTAATTTTGATTTGATTTGGTTTGGAAAACCAAATTAAAACAAGTCATAAGATAGAATCCTAGTAAGACTAGGATTCCACCTTGCGCCACATAAACCTTCTCCACGCCCTCTCTCTTATTCAATGCCAATCTCCACTTATTTTGTGTGACAAAAGCCCTCTCCTAGATCTCTCCCATGTTCACAAAAGGTCTCCTCTCTTCTTTCTTACATGGAAGGTGGTTTGGATCAAATCTAAAAGGAATAAGTTTGGATTTCGAATTCTATGAGATAGAGTTTTAGAAATCCAAAACTCTTTCAATTTTGCACCGAATTTATCCAAATTTTTTTTGGAATTTTCATAGATTTTAGGGTATACATTGTACACCCTTTTCTTGTGATCCATGTACGAAAATATGGAGGAGGTGCTCAAGAGTTGGGCATCCCTTAACTTGCCATGTTTGGATAAGCCTTGACTAGGTGTTTGACCTAGACAAGGACTCTATCATATCTCTCTATATAAGATGAGTTTCTTCATGAGATTTTAGGAAGAGATAGATATTTGAGAGACCTTTCTTCCATCTAAAAATCAAAGAGAAATACCTTTGGGTCGTAGAGATATAAAAGATGCAAGTTTGGATGTCTAGAGAGAAAAATGTGAAGAAGAAGAGGGTCTTCTTCTAGGGTTTTTATTTTCATATCTTTCCTCCTTCCATATTTAGTTTCCTGAGAGCATCTCAGATCTGAAACTTCTCCTTCTACTTTCCATCTTTGGAAGAGTCCAAATCAAGAAGAAGGAGGCACCTGATCAACCATCAAAAAAGGATCAGCGCAGTACTAGCATACTGTGCTGATTTCCTGAAGCAGGACTTCTGATCGAGATTCGTGGGCTCGTGTGGACGACTCCTAGAGGCCGAACGCGTGTGCGGCTTGAAACATCATCCTTAAGCCCAGATCAACGAGGTTAGAGCGTCTAACTTGCAAGGTAATAGATCTGATCTATTGTTTAATACATACATTAGATGTGGTATAAAAATATGTTGATATGATCAACATGTAGTTCATGCTATATTTATATATTTTAATTTTTGATTTAATGCCATGTAATAATCATGTAATAGGATCTTAGATCTAGGGATTCTCTGGTTTTAGAAAATAAATTTTGATTTATTTTAGTCTTCCGCTGTATGATCTTGAAAAAAGTTTCAAGATCTAACCCTGAAACCCTAGAT
Source organism: Elaeis guineensis (assembly GCF_000442705.2). NCBI lineage: Eukaryota > Viridiplantae > Streptophyta > Magnoliopsida > Arecales > Arecaceae > Elaeis > Elaeis guineensis. The sequence goes on from NC_025993.2 coordinate 50,263,967, forward strand.
CTGGTTCCTTCAATTGGTATCAGAGCAAGGTTCGTTATTACATGATTATTTATACATGCTTAGATTATTTTTTAGATTAGATCTAATTTATAATCTGATTATTAAATCTGAAATTAAAATTTTAGATCAATCAGAAACTGCAAGGTTGTCCTGCTGTAAGGTTTACCCCTTACAGTGCAAAGGTTGTCCTAGTTTGTGTAGATCTATCTTTAATCATAAATTTGTTAGATATGATCTAGATTAAATTTATGATTTATTAGATTTAAAAAATATTTAAATCTAAAATAAAATCTCTTTGTTAATAATTTTTATGCAAAAAAATTATTTAAAGTTGAAATTGTTTCAATTACATGAACCTGTTTAGATTAGATCTAAAGTAGTTTCATATTTATTTCACTTGCATCTTGATTATGAATCAAACATGCAATATGATTGGTAGAATCATATTGTAAAATTATTTTACAAATATGAAAATTATTTTTTTTGAAAAGCCAAACCCAACCCTCAGCCCAAAACTTAATTAAGAATTAAGAAGTTGTTTGATTAGGTTCTAGGATTGTGAATTGAAGAACCTAAGACACAAATCATAACACATTGGGTTAATGGGTTAGTGGAAATTAGGTCCATTAATTGGGTTAGACCTATGGTTAGATTAAAGATGGACTTAATTAGAGAATTGACTAAATCTAATCAATTGTTGTCTTAGATTAGGTCAAGGATTCTCTAGATCAATTACAATAGTTGTAGTTGGTCAAGTCCATGTCTTTAGCGAGAACCAAATGGACTTGATTCTTGGCTAAGCGGTCTAGCACGAACTGTTAGTTTGATCTAATCGAAACTAATTAAACCGTTGGTGTCTAAGGTAAACCAGACCGGTGGTTTTTAATTGGGAGCCCGCTTACCTGGCCATTTCTGATGGTGTCTAAGGCAAGCTTTGGCAGACCCTCCCACTGATCGAACTTACCTGGCCTCTTGGTGAAATTATATTTTGATCAGATCACTTGACTATTCGAGCTGACCCATGTCAACTAGGTAAATCAGTGTGACTGATTTAGGTGCTCCTAGACCAGCCCTTTTAATGGTCTCCCTTAAGCTGACTTGGTGAAGCCAGTGGGAGGATCATGATAAGCTGGTTCATCTGACCTCATCCTCTATATTATTTAAATCCTCTAAAATTATTAGGTCCTTAAAATGACAAAGTTATGGAGATAACTGAGTCATAGCCTCCCATTAAGGTGTTTGATAATGAGTCCATGAACTCAATAATCATTGCAGACCCAAAGACCTGGTGCTTGTTGACTAATGGAATTATCACTCATCATATGACGACTTGGAAGTATCTCTCTAATGGTGGTTAGGTGAGCCAACCAAAGTTGGGCTTAATCATTCGTTGGTTAGATACACCAAGTATGATCATGTTAATGGTTGGACCTAACTGGATCCTTACAATGGAGGCCAAAGCCTACTGATTAGGTTTCTGGGGCAAAATTAAAATTACTAGAAATTATTTAGAGAAACAATTGGTTATGAACCTACCCTTAGATGTACATGGGATGGCCAACCAAAGTTGGACTTGTGTGTAGTCTAAGTGGATTCTAGTACCCACTAAGGAATTAGGTTAATTCCTCGAATTGAAGGTAGAGGCTACCAATTCGAATAAAATAGTGGGAGAAACCTTTTGATTAAAGTCCAAATCTTTAGGTTTAATGAATCAATTACTAATTAGGTTATGGTTCTCCTTTGTGCAAATATGGCCACTTCCCTATCGCTCCGATCATTGTTGGACAATGATAAGTTGGTGGGACCCAACTTCGGTAGCTGGTACCGAAAGTTGAAGATAGTCCTGGAGCATGAACGGATCCTATATGTGATAATAGATCCTGCACCTGAGGAGCCAGCTGTCAATGCACGTGGAACAATCAGAGACACTTACCAGAAGTGGCTCAGTGATCGGACCACGGTGCACTGTATCATGCTGGCTATCATGAGCGACGAGTTCAGTTGCAGATTCGAGACGGCTCAGCCAAAGGACAAGCTTCAAGTGTTGGAGGATGCCTTTGGCACACCCGATGATGTGGAGAGGCACAAGACTAGTTGTGCCATCTTCAATGCCAAAATGCGGGATGGTGCCTCTGTCACTGATCATGTATTGTACATGATCGAGCTGATGGAATGATTGAGCAAGCTCGACTTTTCCTTGCATGAGTAGCTTGGGAAAGATGCAATACTGAACTCGCTGCCCAAGTCTTATCTCCCATTCCTCACTCATTATAGAATGACAAAGCCTGAAGAGAACTACCATGGGTTACTGGGGTTGCTTCAGAACTTTGAGAAGGATCACCAACTTCACAAGGAGTCGGTGAATTTAGTGGGAGGTTCGTCTTCTGGTTCTCGACCTTTTGAGAAAGGGAAGAAGAACAAGAAGAAGAAAGTAAAGAAGGTGCAAGTTCAGGCTAGGACATCAGTGCAGAGCCAGACCAGAAAGGTCAAGCCTGATAAGAGTCTATTCTACTGGCAAGCACCCTAGATTAGATAGTGTGTCAGATATCTACTTATGGCACTGTAGGCTAGGTCATATAAACAAGAACAGAATAAACAGGTTGACTCAAGAGGGAATCTTCAAAGTTAGTGATTGTGAATCACTACCAACCTGTGAGTCCTGTCTTCTTGGTAAAATGACCAAGTCACCTTTTACTGGAAAAGGTGAGAGAGCTACTGAGCTCTTGAGCCTAGTACATACTGATGTATGTGGGCCCATGAGCACTAGTGCTAGAGGTGGATATTTCTACTTCATAACTTTCACGGATGACCTATCCCGATATGGATATGTCTATCTGATGAAACATAAGTCGGATTCATTTGAAATATTCAAATGATTCTAAAGTGAAGTAAAAAATAAACTGGGAAGAGTATTAAAACTCTTCGATCTGATCGAGGAGGAGAATACCACATATCTAGGAGAGAATGGGATTCTCTCTTAATGGACTCCTCCAAAAACACCACAGTATAATGGTGTGTTTGAAAGGAGGAATCGGACTTTGTTAGACATGGTCCAATCCATGATGGGTTTTTGCTAGCTTGCTGATATCCTTCTGGGGATATGCACTCGAATCGGCCTGTTATCTGTTAAATAGGATTTCAAGTAAGTCTGTAATTAAGACTCCATATGAGATATGGACAGGGCGTAAGCCAATACTTTCACACCTTAGGGTCTGGGGGTGCCCGGCCTATGTCAAACGATTAGTCACAGACAAACTTGAACCTAGGTCTGACAAATGCTCATTCATAGGGTACCCCAAAGAGACAAAAGGATATTTTTTCAACCATGCTGATGAACAAAAGGTGTTCGTCAGCCTTAAGGCAATCTTTTTAGAAAAGGAGTTCCTTGGTGAAGGAACCATTGCCTCTAAGGTTGAACTTGATGAAGTTCAACAGGTAGAAGGACCGACACCAATAGCTGAACCTGAGTCGGATATGATTAGATCAGATCTGGAGCCCAATATACCTGCACCATTAAGGCGATCCGGTAGAGTACCGAGTCAGCCGGACAGATACTACGGTTTCTTGGTCCGGGATGGTGATCCCATCGAACTTGATGAGAATAATGAGGATCCGATCACCTATATGGATGCTATGCAGAGACCTGATTTCGAGAAATGGCTTGAAGCCATGAAATCCGAAATGGAGTCCATGAAGGTCAACGATGTATGGACATTGGTTGACCCACCTGAAGGGGTTAAACCCATTGGGTATAAATGGATCTTCAAAAGGAAGAGGGGCGCAGACGGAAAGGTGGAGACCTATAAAGCCCGTCTGGTTGCCAAGGGGTATCGTCAACGTTATGGTATTGACTATGACGAGACGTTTTCCCCTGTGGCAATGCTCAAATCTATTCGGATAATGCTTGCAATAGCTGCCCATCTGGATTATGAGATCTGACAGATGGATATAAAGACAGCTTTCCTGAATGGAGAGCTGACTGAAGAGGTGTATATGATACAACCTGAAGGGA